>NC_143509.1:98074431-98385993 GCF_031878675.1 Megascapheus bottae | reverse complement strand
TCTCTCTAGTAAGTTTTGACTCTTCTGAGCCTAACTTTGCCAGAATTCAGATACTGCCTAAGACCACAGTCTCTCTAGGTATAAGAGGGGGCTCTGGCCTCGATGTCTCACACAAAAATACCCACAGTAGGCCATCATTCATTAATGATGCACCGCACAAATGTATAGATGAAGCCATTCTCTATTCACTCTTCACTCCCTCCAATCTTCCCATCTTTCCCAATTTCAATCGTTGTGACCTAAAATAACCTCAAAACTGCCTGTCATGATTACCAGGAAGTTGGGAGTTGTGTCTGTGGTTTCCTGGTACATCTTTAGTAACGAGAGCCATGTCCAGTCATTAGAGACGTTCGATTGCTACTTATTTTGCACAATGGCTAAAAATCATAGAGTCCATATGAATCATATGGAGCCATTCATTTGTAGCTAGTGTGAAAAACCTACTCCTCTGGCCAGCTCTCTTCATTTCCCAGGGGCCTATCCTTCCTAAAGCCCCTACTTCCAGACCCTCTTAGTGTGACTGACTCAGACATGAACAAAGACAAGAGAAATTCCCAGGAACCCGAACCTGGGGCAATTCATCACTTCAGGAGCTTCCTGCCCCAGAGCAGGTATGATCTCATGACCCATGGAAGTACCAGAGAAGCAAGACCAAAGTTAGAGACAGTGGGAAACCACCTCATGTCAGTGGTATTCATCCTACCAGCCTGTCTCTGTCAGGAATTGGGGAGCAAATACACAGCTTGGAAGTCAGATAAATTCTTTCCGATGTGATATAATCTAAAAATTGACCATGTACTTATTTTTATCCTACATGCCAAAAAGTGAACATGAGAAAGAAAGAAAGAGAGGAAGGGAAGGAGGGGGAAAGGAAGGTTTAGGGAGGATGGTGAGAAAAAGGTGGAATACATTGGGTTAACTTTACAGCTAAATTTAACAATCAGAATCAGGTAGCTATTCAGCTAAGAGAGAACAGGCACCAGTGGCTCACACTTATAATCCTAGCTATTCACAAAGCTGAGATCTGAGGATGGTAGTTCAAATCCAGTCCAGGCAGGAAGGCGCATGAGATTCTTAACCACCGGAAAACCACAAGTGGTCCTGTGGGTCAAAGTGGTAAAGCACTAGCCTTGAGCAAAAAGAACTCAAGGACAGCACCCAGGCCCCAAGTTCAAGCCCCACAACCACCACCAATAACTGAATAACATCCGATCTTTCTCTGAAGTTACATGGCCCCAGAGATCACTCTGAAACAGGCCTGTCTTTTTATAGAGTAGGTGTTATGTGGTGAAGAATGTGTCTGGAAGGGAGCTGTGTTGGGGGCACTGCGTACGTGCTGGGCAGGCTCTAGGTCCCAGTGTGCTATGGTCCCCACCCAGGAGAGATTTCATGTCAATAAACTCCTAGCTGTCCTGCTTGCTAATAAAACTACTGATCTACCCCCAATTCTCCCAAACCCAGTCTTCATCTGTCCCATTTCCAGTGAGAATCATGACATGTTTACTTCATCCGAGTCTTTTCATTTCCTTCTCTCCCTGTGTTACTGAAGCTTAAAGCCGTAAAGAACCTCATGTACCCTAAACAAGACACAGCTTTTATTTTTGAGAAATGTTCTGAGGGCCGTTATGCTAGAAGGATAAAACAGCAATGAGAAGCTTAAGCTCAGTGCTAACTTTTAATCCTCTTTAAAGCACCTGTGCTTTGAGATGACACAGGTGTCAAATACTGATTTGACCAGGTGTGTGTGCTCAACAGACAGGTAGAAAATTAGAATGTCAGTCTGACCAGATTTGTCCTAAGGACAAGAGTCTATGAAGGAAGTATATATGACTAAGAAATGATTATAATGTCACTTGTGTTAATAAACATTCTGACAATGGCTGCCATTTTGTGAGACAGGTCTAAACATCCCAGTTTCACAGATGAAAAAACTGAGCCGCAGATCAGATTATATATCATCTGGACTGAAAGCAAATAGTAAAATTCTTGAACTCAGACTCATCTACATACTGCTCAATGCATCCTCTTCACTGGAGTCAACTGGGGTCGTTTCCAGCTTAGCCACCCCTCCCCATGTCCCACCCCAGTGGAGGGGATTTGTAATTATTTGGGCTGAACTTCCTTTCTGCACTTGGGAAACCTCCAATTTACTGATGGGTCTTATGAGAGGCAGAGCACAGAACACATGGAGATGTACACATGTACATGTGAATTTGTATACACACACACACACACATATATATATATGGGCATGGCTGTGTGTATGTTCAAAATCCCAGTACCATATCTATGTGTGTATGTTTACACATATAAACATATATGTATATTGAACTATATATGCATATGCATTATATCGGCTTGCATTTATGTTTATATATTTGTATTTACATAGATATCAATATGGTACTAGAACTCTGAACATGGATACGTGCACACACACTCGAGTTTTTCACTCAGGGCACTGTGCTTGCTAGGCAAGCACTTTAATACGTGAACCACACCTCCAATCCTTTTTTTTTTCAAGTAGGGTCTTGTGTGTTGGCCCAGGCTAGCTTTAGACTATGATCCTCCTATCTTTGCCTCCCTCATAGCAGAGATGAGTAGATGCCACCATACCCAGATGACTTACTGAGTTGGCATTGACTTGGTTGACCAGTCTGGCCTCAAATTTCTGTCCTTCTGACCTCTGTCACCCAAGTGGCTGGGAAATGCAGAAGTAAGCCACTATGCACAACCCAAACAGATCTTTTTAGTAGCTGTTGGCAGTGCTGGAGTTAGAACTGAAAGCCTCCCATTTGCTAGGCGAGTGTTCTACCACTTGGACAATGTTTCTAAGCTTTTTCATTCTTTCAGTTTGGAGGTAGGGCCCAAATATATGACGTAGGCCCAGCCAATCACACATGCCATCCTGGATTCTAAGAGAGGATTGTGGTATTAGAGTGTGTGACATACCTGTGTGACATGTGTGTGGAAAGTGTTCAGGACAGACACGTGTGTGGCTGGCATGGGTATCTGATACAGCCTCCAACACAACCTGGGAAGCTCAGAGACCAAAAATCTTCCACCCAGAACCCCATCAATCAAAGTACTGTGATGTACCTCCCTGCCAGCCCCAAAAAGAGAAGAGACAAAAAGAAAGAGTGGCATTTCTTAGGATCCCCTGTCTTCCCTTTCTCTCCTCCTTTTTACTCCAACTCAAGGTCACATGTCAACCTTGAGAACAGAGGTAACTTGACAGTTTTGTAGCAAGCAGTTCAGGCCATGAAGGAAAGAAAAAAGACATTTGTCTACTTTTTCACTGGCTACTGGCACAATAAGAAAGGGAGAGACACAGAGAGAGAAACTACATGCTAGAGCCCTGAGCTCTAGAGCCTGACGCTCTCCAGATAGGAAACTATAGAACACCCAGCAGGCCTCACCAGCTTCGGAGTTGAAACAGAATTGACATGAAAATGAAGCCCCGGCCTTTCGTGGGTTGCAGAATGCGTCCTTTACTTTTGGAATTTTGAGCCCACACAGAACACACCCGTTGGCAAAGGGCCCAACGTCAGGCCTGGAGGCTGATTCCTAAACACAAACTCCACTCGTGCTGGAATACCCAGGCGACAGCCGCGAAAGTTATGCAGGCTCATGTGCCAAGCCAGTGGCACATGTGCCTGCATATTTTGGGGCCTTTCCTTAGCGCCTGGGGACTGCTTGCAGAAAATGACCCGGTGTCACTGGACTGGGACAACGTTATTTGGAAAACCATCATTTCCTGTAATAGGTTGTGAAAAACGAAAAGTCAAAAATGGAATGCCCCAAGTGCCAAAAACACTCAATATTCTGCAGCCAGAGATGACAACTGTCCTCAGACTTCTGTGTTCAGCCTCTTCCTGAGGGAAGCAGCTGCCCACAACAGCCATGTGAGGCCAGGCCTGCACTTCCAGAATAGATGGAGTTACTTCAAAGGCTGCTCAGAGACCACTGAATGAGTGAAGCACAACAGTGCCCATTGAAAGGAGAATGGAATAGAAATCCAACCTCCTACTCCCCCCCCCCCGCCAGCTCCCACCTCCATGTGACAGCTGATCCAGTCCAGTAGAGCAATATGTTGCTGGAAGAGGTGGCCAGGGGATAAACAGTTCACTCAGTTAACTCTTCAGACAGCAGGCACCATGGGAACTGTCCTCAGGCAAGCTGAGACCTGTTCTGCCTCCTTGGTGTCTCTGTTAGTCCCACCCAAACTAACATCTATGGTAATGTCACCAAGAGATCACAATGGTTACCACGGCCCACTTGACTGCCCCTAAGACCTCTGGCCACTGCAGGAGAAACAGAGCAAAGCAACCAGGCCAGATACAGGCCTGTGACTGAATTCAGTAAACCATATGGGAAAGAATTACCCTCACATATTGTAGGGGGGAAATGCTTAAGTGGTGCAGCTACTCTGGAAAAGGTAGAACTCTGGACCTGGCTCTTTGCCACGTGAGTTCTGGCTTTTTGTTGGTCAACTGGACATAGCAATTAATCCTCAGATTTCAGCCTCGTGAGCAGTGGTATTGCTTGAATTGTTTCTTTCAGAAAAGGCTTAGATTTCAAGAGAAACCTTGAACTTGAACTTGATGGGTGAAGTTCAGCCTTGAGCAGAAAAGCTAAGCTCAAGCATGAGGCCCTTGAATTCAAGCCCCAATACCAGAACAAAAATAACAACAACAACAAAAGGATATTGTTAAACAGTAAGTCCACGTATGAATACCAGAATAAGCAAACTCATAATGACAACTTAAGATGGCTCACAGGGGGCTGGGTGGGAATGGGGGAGGTGGAGAAATAAAAAGGGATCCTTCTGGAACTTGAAAAGAGACCTTTAAAAAAAAAGTTACTTTGCAGTTTGACTCTTATCTGAGTTTACAGATTCTGGGGTTTTTTATTCAAAACTTGATTGAAACGGATTAAAAGATGATTTCTTTCAGATCTTAGTCATTCTATGATATCAGACTTGCCTCATCTGGAAACAAGCAACCTCACATCTGAGTTGGCTGTGGATACATCCATGTGCAAGGAGTAGCCCTGCGTTTTGTGAGCTCCATCCACGTTCCTGTGGACTTGAACATGCAGCACATGTAGCCAGCACCACAGACATCACCCCATCCCTCCCTCCCTCCCTCCTACAGCGTGAGAGTCAGGACATGCTTCCTTCCTTCCTACAGAAGAAGAAATTGAACTTCGGAACAAGGGCCAGTGCCATCCTGGGGTCACATAACTTGGGCATGACAGCCTCCAGCCCCTGAACAGTGAGCCTCTGTTCCTGGGTGTGTTGCTCTATCCCCTGACTGCTCATCTCACACTCGAAGCTCTGAAGCCCTCGCAGAGTCTCAGCTGAAACCCTGAAATTCCACACTGGGTCTCCTGAGTGCTATGATGACATCAGAGAAAGCCTGCCTTCTTTTTCCAGTTCTGCCCAGAGCAGAGGGAGGTAGCCAGCCAGCCTGCTTAATGGCAACAGGAACAGGTAAGAAAGGCACAAGGCGCAGTATTGCACTGTGACTTTGTTTCTGCTTTCTTCCTCTAAGATCAGTCTGCTGGCCATGCCTTTTCCAAAAATAAACTCTCAAGAACGCAAGTATTCTTTGTGAATTTGTGTGCATTAAGTATATTGAGCAGAATTTGCCACCCACCCACCTGCAGAAAGATGAATTATAATTTTAATCCCCTAACTAATGGGACCTAATTTGGAAACAGGTTCTTTGCAGACATTGCATGAAGGTAAGATCATGTTAGAATAGGATAGGCTCCATCCCAAAGAGTAATATCACGTGGGGCGGGGAGTATTGTGTATGCATGCATATCCATCCTGGGGCTTGAACCCAGGGCCTGGGTGTTGGCCGAAAGCTTTTATGCACAAAGCTAGTGCACTTGAGCCACAGATCTACTTCCAGATTTTAGTGACTAATTAGAGATGAGTCTCACGGGCTTTCCCAGTCTGGCTGAGTCTGCGTTAGGATTAAAGTAGGGAGACCAGATCTAGGTAATATCACCTTGTTCTCATAAGCCTTTCTGGTGACCAACTGGGTGACGGGGCCTGTCCGCTCAGCCTCAAGGACCCAGAGGTGACACCAGTCATCCTTTGAATGGCAGATGCTCAGTTGGTAGAGCAAGGAGGGCTCTGTTTTGGATGACATGGTGATGCAACATGTTGTTTAGCTCCAGAGAAGATATGAAAATGTATCATGTTCTTTAAACCCAGGGGGAAAAGCCCTGCTCCTGATTCCTTTGTTTTTGTTGGGGTTTTGTCACCACCCCAACATGTGGTTTTTGTCTTTCCAAGCTTGATGCAGGATGGTCTTTGAGACAATAGTCCATCATGCAGAATTAAGCCCGGGTCTTCATGCATGCTAGGCAAGCACTCTACCACTAGGCCAAACTCCCGGCCCCGGATTCTGGAACTTTCTAATGACATCATCACTCCTTGGTATTCCTTGGTTGACAGCTGCCCCTCTGTCTCCACCAGCACTGCCTTTGGCCTTGGGTCTCTTCAGACCCAGTCACAAGAAAACAGAGAAGCCACATTTTGAGAGGTTGAATCAGGAGTCTTTATTGGAGGTCAGGAATCAGGAGCAGGGCTTTTCCCCCTGCGTCTAAACAACATGATACATTTTCATATCCTCTCTAGGCCTCACTTCCTGGCCCTATCAAAAAAAAAAAAAAAAAAAAAAAAAGCCAGGCTGGTAGCCCTGGGTCTCTCCTTTTTGTATAATCTAGCAACTAGGAAATTAGTAGTTCATGCTGTCTTTAAGATTTTGGAGCTTTTTAAGTCAAACTTCTAATTGGTCAGATTCCCTGTTGGTGATAACAGTAGAAAAAAAAAAACTACACAGAAGTAAAAACACGATGAGTTATGCACTGTCAAACCTAAACGTAGTGGAGGAGGAACAGGAATGCAGAAGACAGGAGTGTGCTCATTCTTAGAAAAAGAAGTTTGAAGCCAGAGGAGAGTTCCATCACTCAGAACAGCCAGTCACTGTGTTTTCCAGAAGACTAGAAGATGTCATGGCCCCAGCACTTAGGTGACATTAGAAGAAATAAAAGTGGAGGCCTGGAGTTTGGCCTAGTGGTAGAGTGCTTGCCTAGCATGCACAAAGACCCAAGACTGGCAAAAAAAAAAAAAAAAAAAAAAGTGTCCAAGGGGCCCTGAGTTCAAGCCCCAGAACTGGCCCCCCCCCCAAAAAAAAAGAAAAGAAAAAAGAAATAAAAGTAGCCAGGGACAGTGGCTCACGCCTGTAATTCTAGCTACTCAGGAGGCTGGGATCTGAGGATCAAGGTTCAAAGCCAGCCCAGGCACAAAAGAACCTGAGACTTTTTTTTTTGGCCAGTTGTGGGCTTGAGCTCAGGGCCTGAGCACTGTCCTTGGATTTTTCTCAAGGCTAGAGCTCTACCACTTGAGCCATAGCACCACTTCTGGCTTTTTCTAAGTACATGGTACCAAAGAATCAAACCCCTGTCTTCATGCATGCTAGGCAAGCACTCTACCACTAGGCCAAACTCGTGGCCCCGGACCTGAGACTCTTATCTCCAATTAACCTCTAGAAAACAGGAAATGGGGCTTGGCTCAAGGGTAGGGTGGTAGCCTTGAGCCGAAGAGCTCAGGGACCATGCCCAGGGCCAGGGGTGGGGCTGTAGCCTTGAGCTAAAGAGTTCAGGGACATTGCCCAGGCTGAGATCAAGTCCCATGACCCCCCCCCCCCGAAAAAAATAAATAAAATCAAAGCAAACAACCTTCAGAGAGCCTGAGAGAGGGTCCCAAGGGCAGGACAGGGGGCTGATGCTATCCTCGGAGCAGTTTCTGTGGTGGGTAGGTGGGTGCACCCATGTGTACCAGCCTCTCCCCTAATGCCCACTGCTGACTCACAGTCACTGATACAACAGGAAGTTGCATACCTTCCTCTGTATCACAGTCCAAGAGATATAGACAGGGCAGTGTGACACTGTGTGTAGCTGTAGGAAATTTACCTAGGGGACTGGAAAGAGTACATGTACTTTTCTGAAGAAGAGCCTGAGGGCACTTGGCTATAAATAGGGGTGTGTGTGTGTGTGTGTGTGTGTGTGTGTGTGTGTGTGTGTGATGTAGCACTTCTGCAAAAGCTGTGGCTCTTTATAACTCATCCCTCCCATCTCTACCTGCATACTTCCTCCCCAAGTTCTTGCACATCTGGACTAATCTGCTGGGCAGACCAAGCAGGGAAAGTAAGGACATAAGTTTGGCTACCTCCTGAACCAAAACACATTATCATCAAAAGAAGGGAACATTATATTTAAAGTGCATGCTAACCTATGAAGTTGTCCCTATGCTATTCAGCCAGAGAAACTACAAGTGAAAGTGGAACTTGCTTTTACACACACCCCCAAAAAAATTATGGCCTCAGTAGGCTACTACCCATCCCCCATTAACAACACAAGGGGACTCTGTGGCCTTAGTTTTCTGAGAACTTAAGAGGATGGAAATTACTCTGACCCTCCAAGAACTCCACAGGGCTTTAGTGAAAGGAGCAAGAGTGGTTGGTTGGTTGAGGAAGTGGCAATGAATAACAGGATGCCACCTTCATTGAAGGCCAAGATATGGTGATTTCACACAGAAGCTGAGGCTTCTTGAATGTGACTGAGGGTCCCCAAAGAAGGAAACAAAGGCCATGGGCAGATGGCACTCATGAAATCAAGTGATATGCCCTCTGGACATGCCTCAAAGATGTCTGGTGTCAGATGTGTTCAAAGGCAACTAGACATACAAGCAAATACGACACCACGAGTGAGGGTCCACATACAGTTTATGAAGATTACGATCCTTGAATTACTACATGAAGATTAAAATTTGTTGATCACTGTATTCCAAGATATAGTTAACAGGTTGGAAAACTTGAGTGAAGAGCTGTAAGCTAAAAAACGTGTCACATTAGCTAGGCATCAAATGGCACACACCTATAATCCTAGCTACTCAGGAGCAGGCTCAAATCTGAGAATGCTGGTTTGAAGCCAGTCTGAAAAGGAAAGTCTATGAAACTCTTATCTCTAATTAACTACCAAAAACCAGAAATGGATCTGCAATTCAAGTGGTAGAGTGCTATTCTTGAGCAAAAGGCTCAGGGATAGCAGCCAGGTCCTAAATTCAAACTACGACTAGTGTGTACTAGGATTAGTATACACACAAAAAGATATCAAAAAGATATCACACCATCAAAAAGCAAAATCAAGCAATGAACAAGATGCATTATACTCATAAACACATACATTCCATTGAAATCCCTTTGTACAAATACTTTAAGGATAATCAAAAAGTAAAAGTGCACATAGTTGATCAAAGAAACAATTCAAAAGAACATGTAAATGTGAAAAATAGAGTAACTAAAATTAAAGATCATAGTTTTAATTGCACAATAGTCACGGTTGAGAGAATTTGTGAACCAACATTAAAACAGAAGAAACTAACAAGATTATGGAGATGAAAACATTAAAACAGAAGACAGTAGCAGACTTTAAAAGCACTGTGATCTAGCTGGTGCTCACACTTGTAATCCTAGCTACTCAGGAGGCTGAGATCTGAGGATCAAGGTTCAAAGCCAGCCAGGGCACTAAAGTCCATGAGATTCTTATTTCCATCAACCACTAGAAAACTGGAAGTAGCCCTGTGGCTCAAGGGGTAGGGTGGTAGCCTTGAGCTGAAGAGCTCAGGGACAGTACCCAGGCCCAGAGTCCAAAACCCATGAAGGACAAAAAACAAAAACAAAAACCACTGTTATCTAATAAAAGAAAAAAAAGGCAGAAAATTTGAATATATAATATAATACTGGAAGGGAAAGTAAAGAAGGAAGCAAGTCAGGAAGGGAGGAGGGAATTTAAAGCAGCCTGGGAGGGGGATACCACAGCAGTAGCAAAGTGATGGCTTTGAAAGAAGCCATAGTTCATCCATGGATAAACAATCCACTGACTTCTTTAAAAGCCACCCTGAAACCAGACCAGAAGTTTGGCCTAGTGGTTGAATGCTTGCCTAGCATGCACAAAGACCCAGGTTCGATTCCTCGGTACCACATACATAGAAAAAAGCTGGAAGTGGTACTGTGGCTCAAGTGGTAGAGCTCTAGCCTTGAGAAAACCCAAGGACAGTGCTCAGACCCTGAGCCCAAACCCATGACTGCCCCCCCCAAAAAAGCCACCCTAGAACCAGAAAGAATTGCCATAGTCTCTTCCATTTGTCACAAGAAAAACCTAGTTCTTCTGCCCAGAGAAAACATCCTTGGAGAATGAAGGTGAAATGCAGACATTTGCAATCCCACCCTCACCCCTATACACACACACACACACACACACACACACACAGACACACACACACACACACACACACACGAGCTTTCTCTAAGCATATCAACCTTTAAAAGGAAGTGGAAAATAACCCCAGATGAAAGATTAAAAGTGCCAGAACAAGAATGTGAATTCAAGACATGGTAACTATGGTCATGTGAAAATGTGATTGGATTGTCACCTGATCAAAAATGTCTGGCACTCTCCAGGCTCAGATTCCAATGGTACCAAAGAAACAGACTTTGAGAAGACTTGCAACAAAGAAAACAACATCTCAGAAAGGTCAGCTTGGACCAGCTGAAACTGGAAGTTGAGCGGAAGGGATATGACAAAATCAGAGAGATTCACAGAAAGCAACTTGGGGTTCCAAATATGAGTCCGAAATAAACAAGCCAAGAGAACAAGGGCAAGTGTAAGTACTGGTTTCCCACAGAGCTGGTCTTTCCATAGCACTGATCTAGTATGCTAAGGACAACAGTCAAGTCTACTCAACACTGGTTCTTACCTAGTCTCCAACCATCCTAGAAAAGCTCTTTGTGACCTTTGTGTGGAGGCGAGCCCATCTTGGCACAATATGGTAGAAGCAACATGGATGAAGCATTGGATAGAAAATCTGAGGCAAATATAATGAGTGATTGTTGTCCCTAATGTACTATGTTATCTCTCATCTCTTTTGCTGTCCCTTGGTTATCTCATATTGTTACAGTATCTCACTTTGTTATCTGATATATTGGATCTATTTGTATTTGGTTATTTGAAATTGGATAGGGAAGGGGGAAAACAAGATGAGGGGTGGGGGGGGGAAATGGAGACCAAGATATGAGAAAGGGTATCAATGTATGTGAATTAATGCACCTTCTATCTGGCAAATATAATGTAACCCTTTTATTAATTACAATAAAAAATATATAAAAAAAAAGAAAATCTGAGGCAAGGGCTTCCAAGCTTGTGGTGAGATGAATGCCGTGGCTCACTGAGATGAGGGCCCTGAAAAGAACATTTAAAAAAAATTTTTTTTTGGTAGGAGAAAGGATGCTGATTCAAGATTTGAGTTCCAGCTTTTTCAGTGACTGGTTCTTGTGAGAACACTACATACTGTGTGGTAAGCAACTGGAGTTCAGAGGAAGGAATTGAATTTTAGATATAAACACTAGAATTATTAGCACGTTATGGATGGCATTTCAAACCTTCAGAGACAAACAAGCTCATGTAACAAGAATGTATAATAGTTTTGTGTGTGTGTGTGTGTATAGAAAAGCAGGAAGGGAGAAAGGACTGAGAAAAAAAAAAAAAAACATATCGTTGAATTTCACTCTTCCCCAAACTCTCCCGTGGGAAATGTGGAAGTACCAAATACGAATATGACCAGAAGCAGTACCTGTAATGGGATATTCCAATAAATCCATTGTGAGATTGAAATGATATGTAAGCTGGATTTCCTCTCTAATCTGCTGGACATCAGAGCTAAGCAACGCTGCACTCAGTCATATCTGGACAGCACCAGGCCTGGGGTCCCACTGCATACTACCAGAAAGCAACAGAGCCACGTTCCAATGTGAGATACAGTTTCTGCTGAAAGCAGATCACATTCACACCATCAAAAAGCTGGGAATCCTACATTGAACCACTGTTAGCCAGAATCTATCTGCAATTTTCAAGACGATGCTACTGTGCTCAATGTTGTACATGTATTTTTTTTCTAACCACTTTGCTATTTTGCAGTACAACATGTTCTGGCCAGGTGTTTCCTAAAGTAATGGCCTTCTTTCCAGAAAGGGCTGAGAGAAAATAAACGTGTTTGTGCGCCCTGTTCATCACAGAAGGTGACTAGGATAGATGCATATCCTTGAAGGAGGCAAAGGCAAACATACCGCT
Source organism: Megascapheus bottae (assembly GCF_031878675.1). Taxonomy (NCBI): domain Eukaryota; kingdom Metazoa; phylum Chordata; class Mammalia; order Rodentia; family Geomyidae; genus Megascapheus; species Megascapheus bottae. The sequence goes on along the minus strand of NC_143509.1, from coordinate 98,373,786 downwards.
CACAGGCGCTGGTCACACTGTCACCATCATCTACCCACAGGGCCTTGTTCACACACACACATGGTGACTTCCCTTTCTCATCTTTACCGCTGCTGAAAACCCTAGAATTGAACGTTGGAAGAATGCCTCACTTAACAGCAATCTGGGGCCCAGAGAGGCGAGGCATGGCTCAGATGACGGACTGGTGGAAGCTTCTCTTTCTTACTTTACCAAGTCAGCTCTTGGCTCCTTTATTGTTTAAGTCAGAATCATATTATGTAGCCCAGAATAGACCCAAACTCAGATCCTCTGACCTCTGTCACCTGAGTGCTTGGATTATAGGTGCAAGTGCAGCCAATTTCTCTTACTGTCTTAAAGCTGGGAATGAAGATGTATCAGCCAACTGCCCATCGCTGTAGCAAAGTGCCGAGACAACTTTAAAAAAGAGGGAAGGTTTATTTTGACTTACAGTTTTAGAGGTTTACGTTGATGATTGGTGGGTCTTGTACATTTGTGGACTGTGGTAAAGGTGGCTCTTCTCAAGGTCGCCAGGAAGCCAAGAGAGAGGAAAAGATGGCTGTCCCCCAATCCTCCTTAAAGATCTGCCCCCCAGCCACCTATGAGCTCCCACAGGCCCTGCTTCTCAAGGGCTCCATCACCGTCCAGTATTACCAAGCTGAGGACCCAACCTTAAATACATGCATCATTGAAGGACATTCCAGATCTGAGCCACAGAAAAGAACCACAAGTCTCTGCCCCTTCATCTTCTGATAGAAATTTGCTGTGAAATCCCACCTACAGCTGAGCTATTTAGTTTTCCTACATTCAAAACAATTCCTAGCTACCCAGGAGAATCACAGGGCAAAGCCAGCTCACAGAGGAAAAATCCAAGAGATTCATATGTCCAAGTTAACCACCAAAAAGCCTGAGGTGGAGCTGTGGCTCAAATGATAAGTTCACCAGCCTTGAGTAAAAAAAGCCAAAAGAGAGCATGAGGCCCTGAGTTCAACCCCCAGTACCAGTACAAAAAAGAAATGCTTTTTCCTTAGGAAAAAAAAATCCATCATGTCCTACTTGATACAGAAATGTTGACTTCATCTAACTTTAGTAACTTGCACATTTGTATGCAAATATATATCTGGTTAAGTCACTGCTTGTATATGGCACCATGGCATTATCTGAGAGGTTATAACATATCCTGTATCCTTCACTGTAAAAGAGAGAGAGAAAAAGCAAAACAAAGACCATAGCCAAAAGACCACAGCCCAATTAAAAGTTAATGTTGCAGCATTTTAATCTCCATTGTTGGCATCTTTAACTCCTTGAACACATTATCTAACCAATACTGAGAAATACAGTTGGGAAGTACCCTCTGGTTGATTAGATTGCCCCATACAAGGCTCCCCTCTCTCAAAAAAGTAAAAAAAAAAAAATCCTCTTATCAGTTCTCCTAAAAACAACTGAAGGAAACAAGCATTTTCTAAAGCCTTAATCCTATTCCTACCAAGCTCCTTCCCGAGGACTGTTCAGGCTTCCTCTTCCTCTTAATTCCATCTCCACCCTTGGTTGAAAAGCCACCAACACACTTCTATTGTTGCCAGGAATTTCCTTGAGCTGAGTCTCCAACCTGCTGTTCAAACTAGATGTGGAGGCAGGGGTAAAGACCGTCTCAGGGATGGGGATGGAGATGAGGTAGAAGGTTAGTAAGGGTCCAGGTAGTCTTCCTACACCCAAATGCCACATGCCAATCTTCTGTGGCACCAGAGAATAGGAGGGTCTTTTTTAAGAATTTACTAACATTGATTTTTACATCATATTTCAAATGACATATTTAACAAACAAGTATTCTAGAAGGGAATCTCTATACAATCGCTGGCACTTAGATTTTAGAACATAATTAAAATTAGGCTGAGGGTTTGTATGTCATAGATACATATTAATCTGTGTAATAAAACAACAGAGAATAGGAGTTTAAGTAGCATAGCATAGCATAGACAGCACAGCACAGCATAACATTTCCAGGGACCATCCACAAATTCTAACACCTAGAGGACTTTGCTAAAGGAAGCATGCTTTCTTCACCAATAACATGTACTGGCAGAGAATCTCAAGGCATCAGAAAAATGGAGAATCCCCATAGTTCAGCTATAAGAGTGATCACTTACTTTTGCACATCCCTAGTTTTATTTTTTTGCCACAAGCAACAATTTGGTATTCGTAGATATCCGATTCTACTACTTCCACATCCTGGCCTTTTTTGTCTAGTTGTTCTCTTGGGGAACTCTATTCAAACTTTGATGAGCTGAAAAATGCACTAACTTAAGTTCAACTAAATGTTCAGATTTCCCAGATTTGTTTCGAATAATCCACTGGATAGTCCCCATCAGCTGGATTTTTTGAGAAAATAAAGAGGGTGCTATACACAGGCTCTGTGGAGGTGGGGGTCTTCTGGACACCCTCACACTTCAGGGTGCCCCCAGTCTAGCTGGAATGAGGATTGCAAAGTGCACTATGAATAGAAAGAAGATTAAAGCTAATCTCAAGGCCCAGCTGCTGCTAATGCTGCTGCTGCTGCAACAAACAGGAGCCAGAAAGAGAACCAAAGAATATGCAGGAAACATGTCTGCAAAATAATCATAATTGCATGATGGCCACATACACCATGGTGGCCAAGCTCCAATGAAACATCCCTGCATTTTTATTATGTGAGGTTGAGGCATTAATAGTGGGGTATACAAAGAATTTCCTGTAGATTAACATGAAGCTGGAAGCAATCGATAGGCTTCAGCAGCGATTTTGGCTATTAATCCACACCAGTCATTCACCAAACCCTCAGGAAGTGTTCAGAGCCAACGTCATTATAATTATTATACACTGAAGCCCTGGTCCCCAGTAAGTAGATGGCTACTTTTCTCTCCAGGATGCTTACAGTATGAGTCATCCAGGGAGCCTGAATCATTTCCCAAATTACCTTCTGGCTTATGGGGAGGAACAGCTTTGAACAACAGGCTTGCAGCTGGGAGAACCCAGCAATGAGCTCTTTTGAAAGGTAGCCACTGAGCTTACCTTTGCTAAGAGAACCCAAGGGGATTTGTTATCCCCCAGTTTCTGTTTCTCTCTCCCTAACCAGAAAACCAGAAACACTGAAAAACTGAATGTTCACTTGGTTTCCTGAACACAGTAATTTAAAATATCTTAGAAAATTGCCCTCAGGCTTGTGTCTGAGATGTATATGAAGAATAAACGGATTGTGAATTCAGATCTCATTCTATCTCCTGTATTTCCATTATGTAGAGACTAACATTCTAAAATCTGAAGGAATCCAGGCATTTTTTTGGACCTAGCTAAGGCCTGCATTTCCCAGGCTCCCTTGTTTAGGTACAGTCATATGACTCGGTCATGTTAGAAGAAGGGATAGAGGTGACATCTTGATCTTGCTTAAAGAATTGGTGGTATTCTCACTCCTCACTTGCAGATCCTTGCCTCCCCTTTCCCTTTCCATTGCTAGAAGGGAAGGGACAAGAATTGCAGCCATCTCTTTGGAATCAAAGATAGAAGCGAAGTAAAAAAAGTTGTCCCTCCAGTGGGGAGCAATTGTGAAGGAAGAGGTGAGGACAAAGGTGGCCTGAGCATTATTAGTTCTCTGGTGGCTGAAGTGACAGCTTGACAGCCCTGTTGTCCACTGTGCTGACCCCTGAGGGTGTGTAAACTCTGTGACTACATGAAAAGTATGAGATGTGTTACCAAAAGAAACAGAAAACTAGGTAGGAAATCTAGAACACAGTGTTAGAGACACACTTATCATCTTCAGGACTGCTTTACAGTGCTTGTAGACATACTCTGCAGTGATGAACAGATTCAGTCCTTGATAGCACTTTGACCTCCAAGAAACTCCTTGAAAGAGGATTTAGGGGAAGATGTCTGAGCTGAGAACTTGTTACAGGACTTGCAGTCCATAGAGAAGAGGAAGGCTTCTCAGAGGAGGTGCGGTTGAAGCCTGCATCTGAAAATTCACTGGACGGATGTCTGAAGCTCATTCTAGGCAGAAAGAACCATGGAAACCAGTGCTTTCTGGACCTCTTTTGGTCAAAACCAACAGTACTAGATACATTTTATACTCCCACACTGAAAGAATCCTGACCCTAGAGTCACACAAATATTCTTTGTTCTATCTCTTTTTGTTCTATTTTGTATTATTTCACTTCAGTTTTCTGAAATGCAAGTCCTAAGCAACTCATATGATTTCACCATCCATTAATGAATTGCAATCTGTTTGTTGGCAAGAAAAGGCAAGGACGTAAGATGCTATGCTTTTGAAACACAAGCAGTCTTGCTAATAATGGCTCTGTTCGTCAGACTTACTAGCACTGTAACAAGTACCTAAGAAAAATAGTTTAAGAAGGAAAAATGTATTCTGGCACATGATTTTACAGGTTTCAATCCATGATTGCTGGCTCTGCCTCTCCTGAGCCTGTGGAGAGACCAAACATCAAGGAGGTAGGACTTAGTGGAGAACTACTCACTGCATGGCAGCCAGGAAGCAGGGTGGTGGGGGGAAAGGGGAAAAACAAAGAGACTGAAAGGAAGCAGGGCCAGATACACCCTTCAAAGACCCGCCTATCTACTCCAGCTAGACTCCACCTTCTGAAGTCTCCAGAACTTCCCAAGATAATACCAGTAAGCCGAACACAGGATCCCAAGGTAGACATTTCTTATTTAAACCATAAAAATGGCTCATGTTCTTTAAACTATTCTTGTATGTCAAACATCATTCAAGGTACAATTATTACACATGTTCCACAAAGAGTCCTTCAGAATGAAGTGATATCATACTTGTTTTGTAGTTGAAGCTTTAAAGAAGTCAAGTGCTTTGGACATACCCTACAGGTAAGTAGAACTTGAATTCAGATAGCCTTGCTTTTAGCCCCACATCAGTGTAGTACAGAGTGAAAGATTGGAGCTGGACACCTTGAGATCTTAGAATTTTCACCTAAAGAGTACTAATATACTAATATATAAATATATATACATATATATATATATTTTTTTTTATCATGGGCCTAGAGGTGTTGTCCCTGAGCTCAAGGCTACCAGCCTACCCCTTGGCCTGGGCATTGTTCCTGAGCTCTTCAGCTCAAGGCTAACTCCCTACCCCTTAAGCCACAGCGAGCTACTTCGGTTTTCTGGTGATTAATTGGAGATAAGAGTCTCACAGGCTTTGTAGTTCCTGGGCTGGCTTTGAACTGCAATCCTCAGATCTCAGGCAGGAACTACTGTGCCCAGCACAGCACTAATATTTTTTTATAAAAAATAGAAATCGAAAATTATTTATAGAAATAGAAAACTGCGGGGTCGGGAGTTTGGCCTAGTGGTAGAGTGCTTGCCTAGCATGCACGAAGGCCCGGGTTCAATTCCTCGGTACCACATACATAGAAAAAAAGCCAGAAATAGTGCTGAGGCTCAAGGGGTAGAGCTCTAGCCTTGAGAAAGACCAAGGGCAGTGCTCAGGCCCTGAGCTCAAGTCCAGGACTGGCCAAAAAAAAAAAGGAAATAGAGAAAGAAATTGGAAATTGTGGATATTTCAGAGAAGATTTAGTAAGAAGTCACCCAAAATTTATTTTCTTCTTTTTTGTGTGCAAATGTGGGTATTAACTCAGGTCCTTGTGCTTAATGGGTAGGCACCCTACCACTTGATCCAGGAGGGTCTCATGTTTGTGCTTAGAGCTGACTTCAGACTCTGGATGGTCTTCCTACCCATGCCTTCCACAAAGCTGTATCACAGACACGCCCTCATGCCTAGCCATTGATTGAGATGAGATTCTCATTAGGTTTTTGCTAGAGCTAACCTCAAATCATGATCCTATGATCTCTGCCTCCAGAGTAGCTGAGACTACAAACATGAGCCATACATCCAGCCAGTCTTTAATTATCATCAGGAATATTTTGAGTATATAGAATATAAACATAATAAAACTGACTCCCAGGTATCTACTGTCTGGTTCTTTCATCTTATTTATTTTATGTTATTTCTTTAAACAAAGCCTATTTATTATATTCAAACTTGATTTTTGTAAACAACTTAGATATGGGTCTTTTTTAAATCCAATATGACAATTTCTGGTTCTTAACTGGTATGTTTAGATCATTTACATTTAATGCAATGATTGCTTTTTCCATCATTGTATTCATTGTCCCTGCTGCTTGTTGTGTCCTCACTCTTGCCTTGTTTAGTAAGAGTATTTGAGTTTTGGGGTAACATATTTTTGAGTGCTCCTCCAAACTACAATATACATTCCTCACTTTCACAGTCTTCTTTACTATTTGACCACTTCACGTTAAAACAGAAGCCTTACAACCATACCGTGACTTACACTCTGTCACTACGTTACAGTTACCAGAGGTATGTACCTGTCTGCATTTAGAAGTCCACCAGTGTTACGGTTTTTGCTGTCAATAAGGATATATTTAAAGAACTTGAGGCTAAGTACCAGCAGATCATGTCTATAGTCCTATCTAAAAAGGAGGCTGAGATCTAAGGAGTGAGGCCAACTGCACAAAATGACAAGACTACCTCCAGCTGGAGTTGGTGGTGTGGTTTGGATGTGGTTTGTCCCCACCAAAAGTAATGCTGCCATTTGCTTGCCAAAGTAGGTGTTGAGAGGTAGACCATGGAAGGGACTAATACCCTTCTCTCAAGAAAACGCAAGTTCTTGCAGAATGGCCAAGTTCTCTCAAGAGCGGATTGTTAAGAAGAGGTCAGCTATTCCCTCCCCACCCTTCTTCGCTGATCACTGGGCCTGGTCACTGCTCTTAAGCACATGCTAACCAGGGGAAGGTCTAGATGCAGCCACCTGATTTTTGACCTTCCCTACCTCTTTCCTTCAAAAGCTTTCCAGCGTCAGGCATTCTACAATAACAATGGAATACATATACTAAGACAAGGATGTCAACTTGGTTCTTCCTCTGCTGGGAACACCAAAGCAGGAACACTCCCAGTTTTCCTATCATTATTATGATTAGGAATCTTGAAGCAGTGTACAAAGCGTTTTAATACAGTTCAACATATCTGCTTATAAATGCAATGCATCTTGATCAGTGTCACATATTCTACTGTTCTCTTCCATCTCTCCCAACCTCACTTACATCCTCAAGATAGCTACCTCCATTTTCACGTATATACACTAAATATGATGACTGCATTTGACCAATCACCCTCTCTCCATTTGTCACCTCTTTGTCTCTCCATTGTTCCCCGCTTTGGTTATCTCATCACCACCCCTGAAAAAATAAGTTTCAGATTCCTGGTGTTCATTTTGTTAAACTATACATGAGTGGTTCAGAGCTACAACAGTGGAATCCTGCCACGGAGCCCAGCTTTCCTATAAAGGGAAGGATTTTGTTCAGATAGAATGAGATGTGTTTTACTAGAACTAGATGTATTTTTAGTGACTATATTTGAAAACCCAGTATTAAAAAAGCCTCCTTAGGGGCTGGGAGCATAGCCTAGTTGTAGAGTGCTTGCCTAGCATCCGTGAAGCCCTCGGTTTGATACCTTGGTACCACATACACAGAAAAGGCCAGAAGTGATGCTGTAGCTCAAGTAGTAGAACGCTAGCCTTGAGAAAGCCCAAGGACAGCACTCAGGCCTTGAGTGCAAGAAAAAAAAAAAAGGCCCCCTTCAAATAAGAGACCCCACTCTTTCCTGCTTAACAGGAAGTAGGCATGAGATGAAACTCTTGCTCAACAGCTCAGAGAAGTAGTAAGAGAAATTATGATAGAGATATCAGAGGCCAACCAAAACCATATGGGCTTCTGGGGAACAGATTCAGCTTGGTTAGGCTACAGTCAGATTCCTACTTGATTATCACCCAAACCAAGAGTTGCTGCCACCAGCCTTATTCAGCCCTTCAAGAAGGTACAAACAGCCAGATAGGCATTAGTGGCTCGTGCCTATAATCCTAGCTACTCAGGAGGCTGACATGTAAGAATCGTGGTTCAAAGCCAGCCCAGGCAGGACAGTCTGTGAGACTCTTTATCTTCCATAAACTACTCAGAAGAAAATCAGAAGTGGCACAGTGGCTCAAGTGGTAGAGTATTAGCCTTGAGCACACAGAGGTTCAGGAACAGTACCCAGGCCCTGAGTTCAAGCCTCAGAACCAGCAAGAAGAAAACGGAGGCGGAGGAAGAAGGATAGGAGGAGGAAGAGGTGGAGAAGAAAGAGATACCGGTCCACTATAAAGCCTCAACACCAATAGGGCCTTTCTCAAGTTTAAGAAACAGAAATGAGGGGCCGGGAGTTTGGCCTAGTGGTTAAAGTGCTTGCCTAGCATGCACAAAGACCCGGGTTCAATTCCTTGGTACCACATACATAGAAAAAAAGCCAGAAGTGATGCTGAGGCTCAAGTGGTAGAGCTCTAGCCTTGAGAAAGTCCAAGGACAGTGCTCAGACCCTGAGCTCAAGCCCAGGACTGGCAAAAAAAAAAAAAGAAAGAAACAGAAATGATGGGCCCAGAGCACAGTCTGTAAGTCCAGGAGTCTAAGAAAGCAGTCACAATCTAGTCCTATCACCTAGCCTTTGGCCATACCCATACAGCCTGCTCTGCTTCTCTACAGGGAGGAACGAAATAATTAGACCTCCTCATCCACTAAGCCAGATGGCATTTTAAATGGCTTCCCAGCTGGGGCTCAGCTGTGATTCACCATTTAATAAACACCACAGCCCAGGCTAGTGGTACACAATCATACACAACTCTCCCAATAACCCACAAGGCTGTTCCTATTAATGCCTGCTATAGGTTGCATATGGCCTTCCAATCTCCTGGGCTGGGAACTGTTAGTCAGCTCCTGCCACTGCCACAGCACACCTGTGACAGACACACTGAAAAGGAGCAAGGTTTATTCTGGTTCTTGGTCTCAGAGGTGTCAGGATCTGGTCACTTGTGCCTTTGAAGAGGCAGGACATCCTGGCAAGCAACACATGGTAGAAAAGAGATGCTCATCTCGGGATGGCCAAGGAGCAAAAGGAGAGGGAGGAAGTCCCGAGGGACGAAGTCTCAAGTCCCTCCAAGGACATCGCCCAGGTCCCACTGCCTAAATCTTCCACCACCTCCCAAGAGCACCAAAGCGCGGGGACACGTAAGACCCACACCATAACAGAAAATCCCCCAGCATCTTATCTTGGTGGCATTTGGATGTGGCCTTCATGAGGCGAGTGGTTCCTGAGGGCCCAGTCTTCATCACTAGATTAGTCCACTCATGGATAGAGGGGTGTAATGGAAGTGGCTTTGTCATTACAGAGCGCTCTCTCGGGCATGTTTTCTGTGATGCACCAGAAGGCCTCTCCACAGGCTGGACTAAATTAACCTCAGTTCCTTGTAAATGACTCCATCTCTATTATTGTGTTACAGAAACATGAAATAGTCCTAGAGAACATCATTATCAACCCGAGAGACAGTGACAAATCGAGATGCCAGAATGGTAGAGGAATGGAGGAGAAAGAATTTGGTTCTAGGTCTGTCTAGCTCTTAAGCCATACTCCTTTCTGTCCCGCACATTGGGCTTGCTGATGGCTCTTTACCAGCTCACATAGGGGAGCCTGCTGTCTCCCCATAGGAAGCAAAAGGCACAGATGGAAGGTGCCCTGGTGGAGACCATCCCCAGAGGCCTTGTCCACAGCAGCCTCCAGTCCTGAGCCACCAGGCTTTCTCACTTCTGAAAAGAGGCTCCCTTTGTCCACAGCTCCCTGGACACAAACAATAACTCCGTCCCCAGGAGACCACAGCCCAAACAGAACAGGACATAAATAGCATGCTACATGGAGAGAGAGAGAGAGAGAGAGAGAGAGAGAGAGACAGAGAGAGACAGAGAGAGACAGAGAGACAGAGACAGAGAGAGACAGAGAGAGAGTGAGAGACAGAGACAGAGAGCGACAGAGAGAGAGAATATGATTGAAAGGCAGAACCCACCAGGATGTATTTGCAGGGAATATCTGACATGCAGACTTGGAAATTGTCCCTTCAACGGCTTGGATGAGCAGTGTACACACACGGTTCTGTATTTTCAACTACGTCATCTGCTCTGTCTTGCAACCAAACACAATATTTGTGCCTTCAGTGTTGTACCTTGGTGTTTTCTACACAGCAACACCTGGCCCAGCTCCTGTACTGGGGATGCAAATTAACCTTTTCATGGCAGGGGAGTGGGGATGGGGGGAGGGGAAGGCTTGTGCTCTGCAGGCCAGGCTCAGGCACCGACATTGCTGGGCATGATGGATGCTGCCAGAGCTGTTGCTTAGCAACCCAATACCCTTCAAGACAATCCAGCAGCCTGGCTGGCTCACAGAGGCAGGCAAGCCTTGGTTCACATGGCACTGGGCAAAGAAACGATAATCATGTTGTTTTCCAGTTATTAATACACATTCTTCCTGGTTCCCATATACATCAACATACGTGAGGGTCACTCAAAATCCCACAGTAGATCGGGGTTGGAAAAAGCCCAGGGATTTTTTTTTTAATTACCTCCCTGCTTGGCTTCAGAAAGTAGTGGAATTTTACTGGCTCATCTTAGGATGCGTCCTGAATCACAGCCTCACAGCCTCACGGCAACATAAAGACATGACTCACCAGCCTAGCATACCTTCAGATCTTCTGTTTGCTGGTCCTGTCATGAGTCATGACTGCTTCAGTTTTCTTTTTTCCACAAAGTGAAACACTTGACATTTTCAAATGGGCATGAGGGAATTTTTTTTTAGTTAAAAAAAACATGTGAATCTACTTTGTGGCTTTGTATGCAAGTGTGGGAAGGGGGAGGAGGTGAGTAATGGCTGCGGGAACAGGTAAACAGGAGTGCCTTTCTACAAGGCTTCAGTCACGTGGAAAGCCAGCAGCGTGCCTGGAAGGGGGAGGGTGCCAGCATGGGGGATGGGCATGCATCTAGGCCAGTTCTCTGCCTGTACAAAGTTGCTGGCCAATTTCACCTGTCAACCACACATCTTCCATTCCTCCTTAGCAGCCTAGAGCTTCCTCCATCCCCTAACAAAGAGGTCAGCTTTGTGGGAGGTTTTGTTTAATTTGCTTGCTATCATCTTCACCGGGTCAGGTTAACACTTTAAGAAAAATCTTGTTGAAATTTTAAGAAATAAAGGAAAACGAGGGTCTAAGATCAGGAGAGAGGCAGATCTTGTTGGACCAAACAGGTGGCAAAGTTGTGATGCTCATGCACAGCGATACACTTCTGCTTATTTGCCAGGCCAAACTAGACTCTGGTGACTCCTCTTCTGCAAGCGGGCCTCAGCCCCTCAGAATTAGGCGCTTAGCACACTGTCTTCCCCACCACTCCTCAAAGACAGGCATCTTTTAGGCACCTCCACCATCACCCAGCACTGTGTTAGACATATAATAGGTGCTCAATGCATGCTGTCTGTTTGCAGGGAAACATGGATAAATGAATGAATTAATTAACTAAATCCAATTAACCTCCTGTGACCCCTATTTGTTCCCATGTTGAACAGGATGGATTAGATATGCCCTGTCAACTCCTAGAAAAGTAATGGAGAACTAAAAATAATCACAACTGGAAGCATCTTACATGTAACACAGGATCATGGCATTACATCTCAGTCTACCTAGATAAATATCTATATGTATAAATTATGAGGAAGGAAAAGGTACAAGTTATTAAAAGTGCCCTAAAATGAGAGATTATGACCAATTCTAGACACAGATAAACTAGGGGGAAGGTTAGGTTCAATCTGATAACAGAATATTGCCCCTGTTCAATTTGCATTATGCATGAAATTTTCACAATATTTGTTTCTTTGAATTAAGATGTTGAAGATCTACAGTAAAAATGTAAATATGCTCTTACAACAATAATTTACTAATTACTTCAACAAAACGTATAAAGTCCACTCCTAAAGTGAGAGAAATCTAGAGATAGATATGAGATACGTGGGTTATTTATTTATTTTTGCCAGTCTTGGGGCTTAAACTCAGGGCCTGAGCACTGTCTTTGGGTTTTCTCAAGGCTAGAGCTCTACCACTTGAGCAACAGCACCACTTTCGGCTTTTTCTCTGAATGTGGTGCTGAGGAATCAAACCAGGGTCTTCGTGCATGCTAGGCCCAGAATGGTAATACTTGAACTTGGTTGCTGGACATACAGGGATTGATCCTACTCTTATGTTTAGTTTTATGTATTTGAATATATCCAAAATAAAAATGTTAAAAAAAAATTAGCTAGGCCGGGAATTTACTCTAGTGGTAGAGTGCTTACCTAGCATGCACAAAGACCTGGGTTCGATTCCTTGGCACCACATACATAGAAAAAACCTGGAAGTGGTGCTGTAGCTCAAGGGTAGAGCTCTAGCCTTGAGAAAGTCCAAGGACAGTGCTCAGGCCCTGAGGGCAAGCCCCACAACTGGCAAAAAAAAAAAAAAAATAGAATTACCATTCTATAACCAATGCTGTGCTGAATTGTTGAAGCCATAGTAACATAATAATATTTTGGCAGTACTAAAATTCAAAACTCAGTACCACCAAAAATAAATACAAAAATAAGGAGCTGTATTTTCTTCCCCTGGCTGTGGAAAGATGTGTTTATTTAGTGTGGTTCACTCCACTCGATTGCAGATACCCATACATACCTGTGTATGCCTCAATTTGGTTTGTGAAATGAAGGTAATAACAGACCCCACCTCACTGGGCTCTTAAGAGAATCAAAGAAGATAATGTATACAAAAGTCCGGGCACACAATACCTGTAATGAGCCGAACATGAATCGCCCTTTCCAGTCTCCATGGAAACAAAGCTCAGCCATGTAGATGGTGGATGCCGATCCTAAGGACCTCTGGTGGCTCCTTTCTGTTGGACAAAACACTGCCTGAAATATTTCTAGCTAGTGCTTCTTCAAGTTAGCTTTGTAAACCCCTGGAATCCACATCATCCCAAATGATTATTTAAAATGTAGATATGTATGTCTCCAGCAATTCTTAGGAGCCCTAAAGCTTGAGAGTATCTGCTTTAAGGTGGCCTGGAGGATTGCGAAGTGACTTTTCTAGAAAAAAACAAATGAGGTGCATGAGAGAGACAGTGGGGTGGATCCACGGGAGCTGGAGTCTGGGGTGGAGCCAGTGATGAACCGTGGCTACCGTCTCCTCAGGAACGGGGTTGGAGAATAGGAGGCCGTATGGAAGCTGGTCACCCCAGCTATCAGGAAGTGAAGGACTGAGGATCTCAGTTCAAACCCAGCTCAGGCCAGAAAGTCCCTGAGACTCTCACCTCCAATGAACCACAGAAAAAGCTGAAAGTGGAGCTTTGCCTCAAATGGTAGAACTCTAGCTTGAGTGAAAATGCTAAGAGACAGCACCCAGGCCCTTTGTCCAAGCCTCAGTATTAACACCAAACAACAAAACAAAACAAACAAAAACCCACGGGGCCATAATCCAATATTCCACTTACTAATTATTAATCCAACACATCCAACTTGGTGTTACTCACTTGGGAGAGCTACTGTTCGGACTCTAAGAACCCACATAGAGAATGCCTCCTTGAAGACCATGTGGCTTGATGATTTCCATAATAAAGGACATCATTCCTGAGAGTCTCTCTCCTCCATTCATTCATCAGCAAATATTTATCGAGTGCCCATCCTTTGCCAGGCACTGTGCTGGCAAACACTCAGGGAACAAAGCAGTCACAGTCCCTGCCCTCTTACAGAAGAGACTGGAATATCCAAGGACAAAGAAGGGAGAAGGAGAAAATGAAAACAAAGCTCACAAAACCACCACCGGATGGGACCTTCATGAACCCCGGCTCCAAGTCCTTCACAGAGCTGGTAAGCAGACAGACAGACAGACAAAGAGATGGAGCAGCCACATCCCACCATCGGTAGCTAGGAAGACTTGATCCAGGGTTCTTGGAATTCTTGTTTTGTCTACTTTAAACTTTCAGGACCTGAGAAAAACAAAGAAACAAAACAAACATTAAATCACCCTTTCTCTTGTTTCATCTGAATGAATCACTTGAACTAAGGATGATCAAATCCTTCCCATTTCATGCCATGCTGATATTTTCTTTTTTTTTCTTTAGTTTTAAGGCAGCATGTGAAATAATGTGCAGTGTAAGTCTTATTGTTATAAACAATGTATCTATATAGGAAAAAATGACTTCATAGATGCAAGATTACTAATAGGGTTTCCTGGGGGCTAGAATTACAGAAGCATTTGAATTTCTTCTTTATATTCAGGAGCTTTCTTGGAAATTCTAAATCTATAATCACTTCAGTTAAAAAAAAAAAAAAAAAAAAGGCAAGGGGCCAGGAGTTTGGCCTAGTGGTAGAGTGCTTGCCTAGCATGCACAAATACCTGGGTTCAATTCCTCGGTAGCACATATATAGAAAAAAGCCGGAAGTGGTGCTGAGGCTCACGTGGTAGAGCTCTAGCCTTGAGAAAGTCCAAGGACAGTGCTCAGGCCCTGAGCTCAAACCCAGGACTGGCAAAAAAAAAAAAAGCGGGGGGGGGGGGTAAAAAACATTTCAAAACACAGCAGGGCACAGTGGCTCACACCTGTAATCCTAAAAACTCAGGATCTAAGGATCATAGTTCAAAGCCAGCCTGGGCACTAAAACATCTATGAGACTCTTATCTCCAATTAACCATGAGAAAACCAGAAGTGGTACAGTGGTTCAAGGATAGTAGGGTGGTAGCCTTAGCTAAAGAGCTCAAAGACAACGCCCAGGCCCAGAGTTCAAGTCCCATGACCGACCAAAAAAAAATTCAAACATAATATTTGATGTTTCTGTGCTTTGTCTTCTTGAAACTAAATCCAATCTTGTGAGGATTTTTTAGACTATTTCTAGACTCTTTTATGGTACTGGAGTTTGAACTCAGGGCCTTGCACTTGCTAACAGGCATTCTACTTCTTGAACCATGCCCCCAGGCATTTTGCTTTCATAATTTTTCAGGTAAGATGTCATACTTTTCGCCTGGATGGGCCTTGAACCACAACCCTCCTCCTTATGCCTCTTAGAATCTTATTACACTTCAAAATGAAACTCAGCCTTCTTACAAAAGAGATACTACAGCATAAAATAGTAACTTCTACCAGGAACTCCTCTGAAGTATTCTTGGGCTTAAGCAAGGTAAAACCTACTATAGTTTGTAGTTCTGAACAGCATTTCATTGTGCCCTGTGGTGGGAAGGGAGAACGACACATTTTCCCATTCAACAGGATCCTGAGAAACAAAGGCATAAACATATAACAAGTTTACTGAGAAGAAACAGACCAAAGCCCAAGATGGGAAAACTCCCTGTATGTCAAGCCATTAAGTGTGCACCAGGACCCAGTGGCAGGAGTTTAGAATCACAACAAAAGGAAGCCAACTGCAGAGATGGTTTAGCAGGGCTGTGACAGGATGAGCTGAGTGTTTCAGGAAGATGCTAGAGCACAGGGGGCAATGGGACAATGAAACAACCAGAATAAAAATCAGATACTCCTTTAAAAAAAAAAAAGTGCGTGTACACACGCCCGAGTGTGTGTGTGTGTGTGTGTGTGTGTGTGTGTGTGCGTGTGTGTGTGTGTAGTTGCCAGGTCTGGGTTTGAACTCAAGGCCTGGATGCTGTCCTTGAGCTTTTTTGCTCAAGGCTAATATTCTATCACTTGAGCCACAGCTCTACCCTTGGCTTTTTTGGTGATTAACGTGGAGATAGCACTCTCATAGACTTTCTTGCTTGGGCTGGCTTTGAACTGCAATCTTCAGATCTTATCCTCCTGAGTATCTGGGATTTGAGACATGAGCCACTGGTGCCTGGCTTAAAAAAAAAAAAAAAAAAAAAAAAAAGGTTTTTTTTAGGGGTGACATTGAGCAAGATGCATGATGCACTTATTCTGATTTCTTGAAGCCCCTTTGTATGCAACAACTTAAAACACAGTGTTTAAAGGGAAAGATGTCAGAAGTGTACCCATGTCGGCAGCGAATGCCTCCAGCAAGACTGATCTACGGCAAAGGCCTCGGCAGCCCTGGGCTCCCGAATCCCCAGCAATACCTGCTTCCATGGAGACTCTTCCGGCAGCTTTCTCAACTGCTTTACCCCAAGGGTGTCAGCTTCTCCAGGTTTCAGCCTGGCTCCTGCCATGATCCTGACTTGTGCTGCTGCCTGCACTCCATGCATTCTCTCAAGTGTTTTCCACTCGGTGCTGGCCCAGGCACATGAAGGGCATAGTTTGAGAAGGTTGAAGTTAAATAACAATTTCACAGCAGAAAATGGGCAGCTGCGCTCCTGGGCAGTCAGCTGTTGGCACTGCTCGACGCTCTCAGATTCCATGCTACACCACAGGGCCAGAGGCTGTACCATGGCTCCTGGCCAGGTTCACGACAGGATAATACAGCCCCGCAAGTGACTGGCCATGGAATGTTGACTTCTGCGAACTTCTGCTTCTTCTTCTGCAAAACAGGAATGGTTCACTAGTTACCTACGTATTTAAGAGGTATTTATTTCATTTTGTGCTGTTGGTGGAGCTTGAACTCAGGGTCTGGGCCCTGGGCCCTAGGCTGGTGTTTTACCACTTGAACCATAGCTCCACTGCTAGCTGTTTGCTGGGTTAGTTGAAGTCTCCTAGACTTTCCTGCCCAGCTGACTTCTAACCTCAGTTTACAAGATCAGCCTTGTTGAATAGCGAGGATTACAACGTGAACCACCGGTGTGTGATTGTGAGAGGTTTTAGTGAATAAATGAGTCTAATGTGGTGACTGGAAGGAGAGATGGCTGCTGTTAGAATGCAGAGTACTTTCTATAACCATTCTTTTCTGACTAGCCTGAGGGAGGATATTTGCTACACTGAGTGACTTTCAAGACAGCATGGTTGCTTATACTTTAATTGTCATCCAGCTCAGATGTCACATTGTAAACCAAAATGGAACAGCAGCAAAGAGACAGGGACACTCTGGGGCAATGTGGTTGAGATTCTCTAATGGAACCAACAAAACACTCCCATTGTGCTATTTTGCAAAGCATTCAGCAATTGACATATACCCAAGCCCACTCCTCCCAGGTTCTCAAACCCAGTGCCTGGTGATTTGTCAGAATCACATGGGCATTTATTAAAAAAGAAATCCCCAGTCCCTGCCCAGAGCTCTTGGGGAACCTACAAGGAGGCCTCTGTGCAAGGAGCTCCTCCAGTGTGTTAAGAGACCAAGTGAGTGACAAAGCTCACCCAGCCCAACCATCAGCCCTGAGTACGTGCCTAGGGCTTCACCTATTAATTCATGAAAATAATGTAAAGGCTAAATAGATGTTATAAGTCAAAGAAGAGACAGAAGAATGGAAGAGGGAGGGAAGGAGGGAAGGAGAGAGGAATGGAGAAAGGATGAAAGGAAAGGAAGGAAAGAAGGAAGGAAGGTAGGAAGGAAGGAGCCATATTCACCATGTTTCTTTGGTTTACTTTGTGTTTTTCCTGGTAGTATAATTGAGGTAGTTTCACACCTGTAATCCTAGCTACTCAACAGGCTGAGATCTGAGGATCAAAATTCAAGGCCAATCCTTCATGAGATTCTTACCTCTCTTCAGTTAGCCAGCAAAAAGCTACAAGTGGAGCTATGGCTCAAGTGTTAAAGTGCTAGTTCTGAGCAAAAAAACTAAGAGAGTGCATGAGGCCCCTGAGTTCAAGCCCCAGTGCCAGCACAAAGACAAAAGTATTGGAGGCACTTTCAATCAATACAGATGCCGTATGAAATGGACACTTCATCCATAGGAAACAGAAAATTTCCACTCAGATACCATCACTGTGACAGCTTGAAAGGTTACTTTTGTAAAATCATTATTTTGCAAAAATATCATGAAACTATCCATGATACTTCTTTCTCTGCAATGCATTAAAGCTATTTTCTAAGATCAAAGTGTTACCATCATATTTCCTCATGGAAACACTGAGATTTATTTAATCTTTGCCCAAGTCTTAAGACAGTCAAGCTCAATAATTATTTGTAATGTATTAGTTTTTAATGTCAACTGCAATTCACAAGTCTTCAGTAGACATTTGTAGATTTTTTTTAAGCTCCACAGTTGACTTCAATCAGAAAGTAAGACTGAGGGCTACCATGGAAGACAACACGTAGGATATTCTCAGGAAACTCCCTAGTTAGAACACAAGTAAGAAAACATCTGGGTCTCAAGAATATTAGGAAATCTAGATTCCATAAACACTGGCCTCTTGTCATTGCCACCAATGGTCCCATTTGATCCAGTGTCCACAAAATGGTACCAGTGTTGTCAATGATGAACAAGCTCCCTGACAGCTTGCCAGCTGAGATGATGTGGGGATTTTACCCATTTCTTCCCCTCTTATTGCTTCAATTAGTTGCCATGACCTGACAGTATTTGTTGTCTTTTTGGAACTCAGGTGTTAAAGAAATTTTTGCCAGCTTAAAGACATATTGAAGAATACTGAGAACTTGCAACATGATAAGCTGTTCATTGTAATGCTAGATCAATATCCATCTGTTTCTTCTTAATTGTACAACAAAGAAAATGTGATTAAAAAAAAAAAGTTGGGACCGGGAGTTTGGCCTGGTGATAGAGTGCTTTCATAGCATGTACAAAGACCCAGGTTCGATTCCTCAGTACCACATATATAGACAAAAGCCAGGCGTGGTGCTGTGGCTCAAGTGGTAGAGTTCTAGTCTTGAGAAAGCCCAAGGACATTGCTCAGGCCCTGAGCTCAAGGCAAAAAAAAAAAAAAGTTAAACTGACTCAAAGGGAGTTGGTGACAGGTTCTTTTTATTATTTTTTTTTAGTATTATTTTTACCTTGCCAGTCCTGGGGCTTGAATTCAGGGTCTGAGCACTGTCCTTAGGCTTTTCTCAAGACTAGAGCCAGGTGACAGGTTCTTGAAGGCAGGGAAAGTCTGCCTGTTGCCAGGAGCATGTATCAAGACCTCCAAACAAAATATCCTGGGGGCCAGGAGTTTGGTCTAACGGTAGAATGCTTGTCTAGAATGCATGAAGACCCTATGCCCAGGCCCAGGACTGGCAAAATATATATATATATATATATATATATATATATATATATATATATATATCCTTTAATTCATGCCTGCATAAAGAAATGAATTAGGAATAGAACTCTCTCCCATTTCCAGCTGTGCAATAGAAACGATCTGAATTATTCTGTTTTCCTGCAGATTTGGCCTTCTTTTCCAAGGGCCAAATCTGAATAACAGACCTCTCTTGCTTAAAAAAATCTAAATACATAGTGTTTTTACCTAACCTGAAAAATCTATCTACAAAATGAAAAACTCACAGAAATCAGTTTTCAGTCCTGCCCCAATCTCTAAGAGGTACTAGGCCAAATAAAAAGCACAGATATTCTTTTTATTTTCAGGTCAACGGATCATCTCAAAGATCACCCTAAATTTTTCACTACAGACATTGTGGCTGCCTTTAAAACCTGGGCTAGAAGAAATACCTTTTGTGTACTCTTCCTGTTGTAGAGAATGAATGGGCTTGTTTCTCTGCCAGGTAAAGAATTAAGCAGCTACAAGCTCATGCGTGTAATCCTAGCTACTCAAGAGGTTGAGATCTAAGGATCGTGGTTCCAAGCCAGCCCGGGCATGGAAGTCCATTGAGACTCTAATCTCCAATTAGCCACCAAAAAACCAGTAATGGTGTTATGGCTCAAGGGATAGGGGAGTAGCCTTGAGCTGAGGAGCTTAGGGACAGTGCCCAGGCCCACAGTTCAAGTCCCACAACCCACCAAAAAAAAAAAATTAAGAAGCAGAGGAGGAGTGAGTTTACTCAAAGTTTACTGAAAGTGCGAGTACAGACTCCCTGTAGAGAGGAGCCCCAGAGCTGGGGCCTGAGGGAATCCTCTTAGAGGGCAATTGTTATAGGAAGGGACTCCTCCCGTACCTCCTCCCCTGGCTTTGCACTGGTTGCTTGATGCCTTGTTTCATTGGCTGAACAGGGACCCATGGCATCATGGAAGAAGAAGCATTTGAGATCAGGAACCCAGGGCAGTATGAGAAGAACTATTTGTGTACAAACCTAGGGCACTGTGAGAAGAAGAAGCATTCGAGTGGGAACCCAGAACATTAAGGAAAGTATTTGAGGAGGAACCCAGGGTATTATGGGAGAAGTGCTATGTCTACCATGCTCTGTTGCTATCTACCAGTTTCCTTTCTCCTCTGCCAGCATCTGGGCTCTAGGGGAGTGAGTGATGATCTGGAGATCCCTGTGCTGTGGGCATCATCCCGCACTGCGCCGCGAGTTCAACTTCACATACAACACATCAACCTCATTTCTTCAGTCTCAAAGCAGGCCCTCTTGTCTGTGTGCCACCTTATCAACAAAAACAGAAGGCTTTCAGTGATTTAGGGGGGTACCCCCACTCTGGGGTCCATGGTGATCCTGGAACTGAACATTTCAAAACCTAACAATGCCTCGTACTGTCCTTTGGTCTGGGAGCTTTTCTATGGCTCTGTGTGCTTAAGAGGAAGCTTTTATCATAGTTTTTCCTACAGCTAAATACTTGTATTTAAAAAATGTAAAAGACGTAGCTTGCTTTTTTACCATCTAATTTCCACCTATATGCAGAACTACAAGGTCTCAGTAAGTCTCACATTCTACTTGTTTCACCAAACATAAACAGTTTAAAAACAACAACAACAACAACAAGTACTGCTTTCTGGACACTGGCGGCTCCATTCTGTAATCCTAGTAACTCAGGAAGCTGAGGTTTGAGGATCACAGTTCAAGCCAACCCAGGCAGAAGAATTTGAAACTCATCTCCAGTTAACCAGTCAAAAGCCGGAAGTGGAGGCATGCCTCAAGGGATAGTGCATCAGGCTTGAGCAAAAGTCAAGTGAAAGCACCTAGCTCTGAGTTCGAGCCCCAGTACTGGCACAAGAGGGGGGGGAGGGAGAGAGAGAGCTGGGTAATGCTGGTTTGTTTGTAATACTGTCCTGAAGCCCATCGCTCTTCCTTTGAACACTCAGGTGAGGACCCTGACTTCTCAAGCTGGAATACCCCACATCAAACTCCTCCAAAATGAGCTGCTCTTGACAGTAACCACTTCCCAGGTTTCAGAAGCACTGGGTCGTACTTTCTCAGCCACAGGTTTCCGCACATCTCAGTTGTGTGGAAAGACAGCACTCACAGGAGCCAGCCCATGCGTTAACAATGGCAGAAATATACCAGTCTGCCGTGGAGAATCCAGGCTGGCTGTGTGAACGGCTTTGCAGGTTTTTACTTAGACAACACCTGTGGTTACTCTCTTTACTGTCTACTCTGGGAAACGGAGGCAGAGATTATTAGATGGCTTGCTCAAGGCACACAGCTGTGGAGCAGGAAGGCTTGAGGTCTGCAAAGCCAGCTGTTGCTCTCTGCAGGAATAACGGATGATAATCAGAGCCCCGTCACAGAGGTCTACCCAAGTCTCAAGTCTGAGGCACAGACACCAAACAGACGCAACACAATTGAACTGCAGACCATATCATTTCATCAGAAAGGCACCAGACAGGTAAAATTATGAATCTCCACTTCCAATCCCTATTTTGATTCAAATCAGCGAGCCAAAGACTGTTCCACTCCATTTCCTCATCTGTGTTGTCTTTCTGTGACAACTGTCTTCCAGAACTGGACAATGACTTAACTGTGTGCCTCCCCACCCCCAGAACTGCCCCAACCCAGAAAGAAAAGGACTTTGAGGAGGAAATCTTACACCTGCTGGAAGCCCAGTGCTTTTCTTGGGAAGCCAGTGAAGCAAAACCAGGGTTGCTACGGGAAGTCTGAGCACCAAGGCCTTGAAAGAACAGAGGAGGGGTGGTGTCTGGGGTTTCCAGTGCTGGCTGAAGCCCAGGGAATGGGGTGCTGGGAACCCAGGACAAGAAACTGGAGCCGCCGGGATTATAACATCTCCCAGGGATCCCTTTTGTCTGTGGCTCTCACAATGGGCTGATTCTTACTTGCAAATGTAAGCCCCACACTGCAGTTTGCAGGCAGAAAGCTCTGGAAAGCAACTGATCCCACAGAGCCAGAGGCTCTTCAGAACACGAGGCGATGGTGCCCTCTAGTGGCAAGTTGATTCTGCTGCAGGCTGAGTGCTGTGACCTTGAGCCCTTAGCAGGTGGCCTTTGTCAAGGGTAGGTGACGCAGACACTTCTTATATCATCATCATCATCATCACCATCATCATCCCCATCCTCATCATCATCCATCATCATCATTGTATTTGTTTTTCTTATTAGACACAGCAGATCTTAAGCACAGTGTTTATATTCATATATCACCTAGAGCCACACTGCCTGTTCTCATCACTGCCATTAATTCCTTAGTCAAACTGCAATCCATTTCCTACCAGTGAAGTCTGAAGATTGGCAGGATGGCTGAAAGGAAAGAATGGGAGGAAAATTAGCAAGGAAAGACCACAGACCCTTTTGAAAATGGTCTTGTCATGTGCCCACCCTCAGGATTTAAACAGAATCATAAATGTGGACCAGTGGCTCATTCAGAAGGCTCAAAGTGGAAATAGTTCAGTCTGGAAGTCCACCTGGGAAGGGAAAGCCAAAGATTCCATCTCCAACAATAACTAGCAAAAAGCTGGACTAGTTCAAGTCCCACGACCAACAAAAAGAAGAAGAAAAAGAAAAAACCTGGACTAGAAGTATGGGCAAGTGGTAGGGTACCAGGTGAGCAAGGAGGCCAAGCAAGCACAAGGCTTTCTCTCCAAACTCCCCTGCCAGCAAAATTATTTTATTATTGTTGTTCACGTGTAGCAAAACTACCATAAATCAGGACTATAAGAAGTGGCTCTGTTTTGCCATAAAGGACTCATGGTGTGGCTGGGAGTGTAGCCTAGTGCTAAAGTGCTCGCCTAGCATGCACGAAGCCCTAGGTTTGATTCCTTGGTACCACATCCACAGAAAAAGCCAGAAGTGGTGCTGTAGCTTAAGTGATAAAGCACTAGCTAGCCTTGAGAAAGCCCAAGGACAGTACCCAGGCCCCAGGACTGGCCAAAAAATTTAAAAGGACTCATTGATAGGTCTTAAACTCAAAAGAGAAAAGGGATATAAGAGCTCACTCCATAATAAATGTGAATAATTTGCCATGTCCAACAAAATGTGTAGGAGAAATGTGCCCCCCTTTCCTTGGCACAGATACCACCTTTGCCACAGATACTCCAGGAATAAGGATTCTGAGAGCATCTATGGAGATGTTGAGGTTTGGAAGAAGTCTTACTGATCCTCTGACCCAACTCTTTAATCTTTTATGGATATCAGAAGCTACGCAATATCAGAAAACTAGAGTGACTATAGCTACCCTTCAAAGGATGCTATTTTGTCAGCCTTTCTTTTTTCTGGTTATCAAACACTAACTATAGAAAAAATAGCCTGTTGTTTGTCTTTTTTTCTCATGTTATTAAATATTTTTCAACATGAAATGTTTTTTGAAACACTCTTTTTCATGGTTACACATGAAAAACCATTTCCTTCTACTCAGAGGTGTATTTCTAGGTTTTTAAAGTGGGTACAGCAAATATACATATATATATATACATTCATAAATACACAATGTGTATATATATGTGTGTGTGTATATGCATACACACACATATCGCCAGTCCTGGGCTTGAACTCAGGGCCTGGGCACAGTCCTTGAGCTTTCAAGGCTAGCACTCTACCACTTGAGCCACAGCACTACTTCTGGCTTTTCTTTTTCTTTTTTTTAGGTTGTGGGGCCTGAACTAGGCCTGGGCGCTGTCCCTGAGCTCTACAGCTCACGTGTACCGCCCTACCCTTGAGCCAAGCTCTACTTCCCCTTTTCTAGAAGTTAATTGGAGATAAGAATTTCATGTCCTGTTGTGCTGGGGCTGGCTTTGAACCTTGATCCTCACATCTCAAGCCAGAGCAGTTAGGATTACAAGCACTAGGATTACAACCATGGCCACCACTTCTGGCTTTTCTATGTATGTGGTACCGATGAATCAAACCCAGAGTTTCATGCATGCTAGGCAAATACTATACCACTAGGACATGCTCCTGGCCCCAATATACCAAATATTTTGTACCTTAGCCTTCCCTCAAGATTTCTGGCTGGTATATTCTGTTAAAGGTTTTCCTGGTTTAAAGAATTACCAATTCTTTTATGAAAACACATACAGGGCAGGGAGTTTGGCCTAGTAGCAGAGTGCTTGCCTGGCATACACGAATTCCCAGGTTCAATTCCTTGGTATCCCATACACTGAAAAGCCAGAAGTGGTGCTGTGGCTTAAGTGGTAGAGTGCTAGCCTTAAGAAAGCCCTGAGATCAAGTCCCAGGTCTGGCAAAATAATAATAATAATAATAATAATAAGAAGAAGAAGAAGAAGAAGAAGAAGAAGAAGAAGAAGAAGGAGGTTGAGAATCTCATGATGGAATGTGCTACTTTTTATGACTGCATAGTGCCTTTGAAGAAAATAAAGCAATAACCAATATTTGTTTTGAATTCAAGACTGACATAAAGAAAAGAAAGGATGAGATAAGATATCTGGGTTTAGCTCTATCATGGCCTTGCCCTGTGGCCTTCAGCAAGTTCCTTTAACTCCTTTGGCCTTGGATATTAAAAGAATTCTTAAACAATTCCAGTACAAAGGGAAAACATGGTAACATAGAATGTTAAGTCTATTTTCTTCATCTATGCATGTGTGGAAGGAGGCATGCAGTCTCCTAGTCCCTTCCTGGTTAACATGTGGCCTCTAGCCTCTCCTTGCAGCAATTGTCTACTGTGAGATGTTGGTGTGGATGGGGCAGAGGGGATCCAAAAGCAGCAGAAGTTTGGCTTTTTGTCTCTGTCAAGAAACTACTCCAGCATCAAAGCTCCATGCCAAATGTCCTTTCTAACATGTCCACATTCCAATAGGGCAGTGGGAAGAGAATAGACCCCATACGGATCCTTGAGGTTGAGACTGTCATTTCCTAGGTGAGTCAAAGCCAGCTTCCGTGAAGTTTCATCTTATATAAAATAGGGAAGCATCACTTCTACCTATGGCCTAGAGTTAGTCTAAGATGCAAAATGCAAATGAGACTATGGAAGTGACACTTCTGTTTAACCTTAAAATTCAAATAACTTGAGACTACTATTTTGAAGATGCTTACAAGATCAAGTTAAAATAGAGGGTGTCCTCTGGCTGTAATGCAACCTTACAGCTTACTTATAATTAATTTCCAGCGCAGTAGAGTCTAGCATCTCTCAAGTGTATTGGAGCCAGAATTTTGTATTTATACTACATGTATTAATACTCACACTTCGGGAAGTATGAGTTTTGTGGTTTGATTTCCTGGAGTATAAGATGTAAGGAGGCCGGGTGCAATGGCTCACACCTGTCATCCTAGCTACTCAGGAGACTGAGGTCTGAGGATCAAGGTTCAAAGCCAGTCCCAGCACAAAAGGACTTGAAACTCTTATCTTCAATTAACTTCTAGAAAATGGGAAGTGGGGTTTTGCCCAAAGGTAGGGCAGTAGCCTTGAGCTAAAGAGCTCAGGGACAAGGCCCAGGCCAAGTTCAAGCCCAATGACTCACCAAAAAAAAAAAAAAAGTATGGAAACAAGCACTAAGATTATCATGTATGATAACTTAAAGGCATAGAACAGCCATTGCCCTTATGAGGCTCAATAATGCATGTTAAAATAATACATGTCAGGCTAGGTGCTGTTGGCTCACATCTCTAATCTTAGCTATTCAGGAGACTGAGCTCTGAGGATCATGATTCAAAGAAGCCAGGGGAAGGAAAGTCTGTGAGGCTCTTAGCTCCAAATAACCACCAAAAAGCTGAAAATGGAGCTGTGGCTCAAGTGGGACTGTGCTAGCCTTGAGTAAAAAAGCTCAGGGACAGTGAATGCCCAGGCCCTGAGTTCAAGACTTAGTACCTGTGCCCTTACCGCCCCCCCACACACACACATACTTTTCATAAAACTTACTTGAAAGTGGTCTCAGAATAATTTGTAATCATAGTTAAAACTTTTGGAAAGCAGCTTCATTTCACGTACCCAAGGATTCAATTCTCGCGCTCTCTCTCTCTCTCTCCAAGCCAGAGTTTTGAAGCTGTGTTTAAAAGTTATCCTAAATATAAAAACAGTTGTGTCAAAAGATGCTGGGGAGATTTAAGAGTTTCCTCCTTTTTTTTTTTTTTTACAGTCCTGAACTTGAACTCTGGGCTTCCCCTGCCCCTCAAGTCTAGCACTCTATCACCTGAACCACAGTGCCAATTCTAGCTTATTCTGAGTGGTTTTTTGGAGATAAGAGTCTCATGGACTTTCTTGTCCAGGCTGGCTCTGAACCATGTTCCTCAGATCTCAGCCCTCTGAGTAACTAGGATTATAGACCTGAGCCACAAGAACCAGACAAAGTTTCTAAATTTGAAATCATGGAAGGATTAAGTTACTGGATATCCCTTTGATGGATTATTCTGTAGCCATTAAGACGGATGTTTATAAAAAAAACTTACAGTTTGGGAACATGCATGTAAGAATTCATTCACACTCTGCCTATAATCCTGCACCCGTTTAACTCTTGAATTAAAAAGGCGAGAAAGGCAAGACAGTAAATTACATAGATTGTGAACCTATATGTGTAATAAAACATAAATCAACTATAACTGAGTACTAATCTGCCAGACAATTGTTTATATAATATTAGGTATTATTTACTTATAAAATTGTTTCTATTGTAAACTTCAATGTTTTCTAACAACCTGTAATGCAATTTCTATTATACTCATTTTATATGTAACGGAGGCATTATATAATGGGGTCACAGAACCGACTGAAATTCAACCTTAGGCAGTCTAGAGCCTAAAAGTATATTGAGAAACAATTCACCAAAATACTGGCCTCATCGAGGTAAAAGCCAGAGCAGTGACAGTCTCTCTACTTTCTCCATTTGGTGGGGGGGGGGGGGGGGAGGAGGAGGGAAGCACAATGATAAAATTACATCTTAAAAAGGGTAATGAGGGCTGGGAGTTTATTTAGCTTAGTGGTAGAGTGCTTGCCTAGCATGCATGAAGACCTGGGTTCGAGTCCTCAGTACCACACACAGAAAAAGCTGGAAGTGGTGCTGAGGCTCAAGTGGTAGAGCTCTAGCCTTGAGAAAGTCCAAGGACAGTGCTCAGGCCCTGAGTTCAAGGCCCAGGACTGACAAAAAAAAAAGGTAATCAATTAACCTGTGTTGCTCTACTAGATCGGAGCGGAATGTTCTCCTTTTAGCTGTCCGCAGAGCCCCATGGCCACAGCCTGGAGTCCAGCCAACTCTGCCAGCCTTCTCCCCTGGGAAGGCGCTCGGGGAGCTCGGAGGGGGACGTGCGGGGAGGGGAGCGCGGAGGGGGACGCGCGGGGAGGGGGACGCGCGGGGAGGGGAGCGCGGAGGGAGACGCGCGGGGAGGGGAGCGCGGGGAGGGGAGCGCGGAAGGGAGCGAGGGGAGGGGAGCGCGGAGGGGAGCGAGGGGAGCGGAGCGCGGAGGGGAGCGAGGGGAAGGGAGCGCGGAGGGGAACGCGCAGGGGAGCGCGGGGAGGGGAGCGCGGAGGGGGACGCGCGGGGAGGGGAGCGCAGAGGGGGACGCGCGGGGAGGGGAGCGCAGAGGGGGACGCGCGGGGAGGGGAGCGCGCAGAGGAGCGCGGAGGGAGACGCGCGGGGAAGGGAGCGCGGGGAGGGGAGCGAGGGGAGGGAAGCACGGAGGGGAGCGAGGGGAGGGGAGCGCGGAGGGGGACGCGCGGGGAGGGGAGCGCGGAGGGGGACGCGCGGGGAGGGGAGCGCAGAGGGGGACGCGCGGGGAGGGGAGCGCGCAGAGGAGCGCGGAGGGAGACGCGCGGGGAAGGGAGCGCGGGGAGGGGAGCGAGGGGAGGGAAGTACGGAGGGGAGCGAGGGGAGGGGAGCGCGGAGGGGGACGCGCGGGGAAGGGAGCGCGGGGAGGGGAGCGAGGGGAGGAGAGCGCGGGGAGGGGAGCGAGGGGAGGGGAACGCGGAGGGGAGCGCGGAGGGGGACGCGCGGGGAGGGGAGCGAAGGGAGGGGAGCGCGGAGGGGGACGCGCGGGGAGGGGAGCGAAGGGAGGGGAGCGCGGAGGGGGACGCGCGGGGAGGGGAGCGAAGGGAGGGGAGCGCGGAGGGGGACGCGCGGGAAGGGGAGCGCGCAGGGGAGCGAGGGGAGAGGAGCGCGGAGGAGGACGCGCGGGGAGGGGAGCCCGGCGGGGAGCGCGGAGCCCGGCCTAAGCCGGGAGCCGGTTCTCAATCTCGAGGTTCCGCGATCTCAGTATCCGACCCAGAATCAAGTCTCCAGACATCCGAATCCCATGCACCCTTCAGGCCCCACCGGTCCGGAGAAAGGAGCGGAAAGGAGGCGCTCGCGGCCCCGCTCAGGGAACCGGCTAGGCGCCGGGCGCCTCTCGTTCTTCCCTCTTGCCAGCCTGGCTTTATTTGGTTTATGCATAGAGAAGCAAACGCTGACATGTTTGGAGAAGGACTCAAAGGTGCTAACGCTGAGTGTGAACTAGAACAAGCGCCACCGCCTTTACCGGCGCCACCGACTCAGTCACACCCCCATTTAGGGACCCCAGAACGCGCCTCCGAGTCTAAGGACTACAACTCCCAGCCTGCAGGGTTCCGCGCGTGCGTCCTGAAAGACCACGCCTACATTTCCCAGAAAGCCCCGGCGTGACGCCGAGCGCGCAGGCGCCGTCGTACCCCTTTCCACTTCTCCGACGGGTTTGACCTACAAGCCGCCGCCGAAAAGAAAGATGGCCGCCTCGGGGGTGTCCCTGCTCTCCCGGCAGGTGAGAGAAGCCTGAGGAAAGACCCCCCCCTCCTCCTGGGGTGACCCGTGCCAGAGCCACGGTGTGAGGCCCCGGCTGGGATTAGCCTGGCCTCCGCTCCAGGTCGAGGGCCCAGCGCGTGGTGGGGAGTCCCGGGGAGGGGGGATCGGCTTCCCCGCCACCCCGCGGGGCCGTGAGCGGGCGCAGGGCCGGGCGTGACCTCGGCGTCCCGCGGGGCCCTGGCGGAGGTGACTTCAGCCTTGGAGTGGGGGCGTTGCGGTTGGCACTCAGACGACTCAGTACATTGGCGGGGCCGGGAGTGTGGCCTAGTGGTGGAGTGCCTGCCTGGCATGCACGAAGACCTGGGTTCGATTCCTTGGTACTACAGACAGAGAGAGGGGAAAAAAAAATCTGGAAATGGTGCTGTGGCTCAAGTGGCAGAATACCAGCCTTGAGAAAAGCCCAAGGACAGGGCTCAGGCCCTGAGTTTAAGGCCCAGGACTAGCAAAAAAAAAAAAAAAAGTGCATTGACTGCAAATTATGGCCAGAAATCTCCCACTTCAAACTCTTGTTCAGGAATGTGGTCATGTGAATACCAAAATTGTGTGTGTGCATATAGGCGTGTGTGTGTGTGATTACTGAGATAAATCAGTAATCCTTCAGGTAATTTTGTTTGCTTTTGTTTTCTTTTAAAGGTGAGATGCTGGAGTACTTCGGTGGCCAGGCCCTTCAGCAAGATTGTGAGGGTATGTTCATTTATAGTCTCCTGTTACTGCAGAGCAAATGAAAGTATGAGGCAGCAATGGCTGTCTTAAATTTCAAGTAATCGGATGTCTTAAAATGAAAGCTGGGGTCCAGGAGTTTGGCCTCGCGATACGAGTGCTTGCTTAGTATGCATGATGCCCTGGGTTTGATTCCTCCGTACCACATACATAGAAAAGGCCAAAAGTGGTGCTGTGGCTCAAGTGGTAGAGTGCTAGCCTTGAGTGAAAGAAGCTCAGAAACAGAGTCCAGACCCTGATTTCAAGCCCCAAGATCAGCACACACACACACACAAAGCAATTAAGTTACACATAGCTAGAGCTAGAAGGACCAAGCCAAGAAAATATACTTATTCCTCTACTTGACTGTTCATTTGTTTACAATTTGAGAGGTATTCTTGTAAATATTGAACCCTTGTTTTTGTTCAGTTTGCTTTTTGTTTTCTTGTGGTGCTGGGGATGGAATCTAAGGCCTTTTGAATGCGAGGCAAGCACTCACACAGAGCAGCTTCCCAGCTCTGATTCTGTTGAGAGTGTACTCTGCTCTTACCTGCTGTTTTCTTCCTTGGCCCATCCTTTCTGTTGAAAGCCCCCTGTTCAGGTGCATGGCATTGAAGGGCGCTATGCCACAGCTCTTTATTCTGCTGCATCTAAACAGAAGAAGCTGGAACAAGTGGAGAAGGAGTTACTGAAACTGTCAGTAAGTACTTGGCTTCTTTGTCATATGTTCAGTGCCTGTTGCTCGTGTCTCTGATGAAGTAGAGCTTACAAGAAGAACTGCCTGGAGGGAAGGAGGGAAACATTAGATTTTTGTTCTCCAGAAATTACTGTGAAGGAGGTGGCACTATGGCTCAAGCGGTAGGGCTGTAGCCTTGAGCTGATGAGCTTGGGGACAAAGCCCAGGCTGAGTTCAAGTCCCACTGCTGACAAATCAATAAAGCAAATTATTTTTTTTTTAAAGAAATTACTGTGAAATAGGGATAAGCAGGCCTATCAAAGGATATTAATGGTAGGAGTCAAGATTTCCAGTTAAGAAAACATAGAGGAGCCCATGCTGCTGGCTCACACCTATGGTCCTAGCTACTCAAGAGGCTGAGATCTGAGGATCACAGTTCAAAGCCAGATGGTACAGGAAAGTCCTTGAAACTCTTACCTACAGTTAACCACAAAAAGCTGGAAGTGAGCCAGGCATGGTGGCCCACGCCTGTAATCCCAGCTACTCAGGAGACTGAGATCTGAGGATCGAGGTTCATAGCCAGCCCAGGTACTAAAGAACATGAGACTCTTATCCCAGTTAATCACTAGAAAATGGGAAGTTAGCCTGTGGCTCAAGGGTAAGTAGCTAGCCTTGAGCTGAAGAGCTCAAGAACAACACCCAGACCCAGGGTTCAAGCCCCATGACCTCTCACCTCCAAAAAAAAAGCTGGAAGTGGAGGTGTGGTTCAAGTTATAGAGCATTAGCATTGAACAAAAGCTTAGGGACAACATCAAGGCCCCGGACAGCTTAAGCCCCAGGATAGGTGGAGGGCGGGAGGAGGGGGGAAAGACATAGACTTATAAAAACAAATGAAAAAAATGGTTTAAGAAAACTTGATATTTAAAAGGCTAGCGATAATGACACGTAAGAATCCTGGTTTACTGACAATTTGTGTGTATATGTGTGTGAATGTGTGCATGTGCATGTATGCTCATGGTGAAGTTTTTGGCTGCCAATTATTACTATTATTTGATTGCTTTTGGTTTTTTTGGTGGTACTGGTGTTAAAGCCCAGGGCCTCCTCACACGCACTCTGTCTTCATGGTCTTACTGGGTACTCTACTACTTAGGCCAACTCTCCATCCCTGGTTTTTGCCTGCCGTTTTGGAGACACTCTCACAGACTATTCTACCTAGGCTAATTTCTCTGGATCTTAGCTTCCTGAGTAGGAATTATGGATTTGAGCCACCAGCTAATTTGTTAAGACTTCTCTTGAAAGGTAAAGTACATGTAAGAGACTTCATAAAGCACTCGAGTTTTTTAAGGAACATCATTTTCACAGTGTGTAGAACGTGGTGAAGATGATACTCCTTTAGTCAGCAATGTACTTGACTATAAAATTTTCTTCGTATATGCTTGAGAGGACTAATATTCCTAATTTATCAGAAAGCATGTGTACTGGTAGGATCATTTGTGCTTTAAAGAACTTACGGGATGGGCCTAGTGGTAGAGTGCTGGCCTACCATTCACAAAGACCCAGGTTTGATTCGTCAGTATTACAAACATTGAAAAGGCCTGAAGCGATGCTGTGGTTCAAGTGGCAAAGCACTGGCCTTGAGAAAGCTCCAGGACAGTGCTCAGGCCCTGAGCTCAAGCCCCAGGACCAGCAAAAAAAAAAAAAAAAGCTCTTATGGGATTACTTTTTGGTACTTTCAGCAACTCCTAAAGGACCCCAAAGTGTCTGCTGCTGTTCTGAATCCATACATTAAGCGTTCTGTTAAAGTAAAAAGCCTGAGTGACATCACATCAAAAGAGAAGTTTTCCCCTCTCACAGCCAACCTGATGAGTAAGTATTAGAACTTCATTTGAGTTTCCCTAAAACTTTGTTGCCAGAAATGTGCTTCGTGGCCTAGGGGCCATTTTAAGTGAAGAATCCGTAGACTCACCCCAATCTGCTTTTCATATCCTATGCCAAAGTCAGAAAGCAAGTTCCTAAATATATTTGTATCATTTCTGAATGTAAACAGGATACTCATTTATGGATTAGTAGCCGAATACTGGAAACTGTAACATAAATGTGAAAATCAGATTGCAAGCTAAATGTAAGCAATCTATTTCGGAGCTGAGGATGTGACCCAAGTGGCAGAAGTACTGGCCTACAAGCACAAGGATCTGAGTTCAGACCATAGTACCACAAAGCCTAAAAAAATCTATTGAATACATACACAAGCATACATAATAATTTAATTGCTTGTTTGGGCTTTTTTTGGTTTTCTCCCCCCCCCCCCCCAGACAATGTGTTTTTAACAAGTAATAGCTTCTCCATTCACTGCATCTTAAGAAAGTTTGATGAGGAAAGTGGCACTGTGGCTCAAGTGGTAGAGCGCTAGCCTTGAGCTGAAGAGCACAGGGACAGTGCCCAGGCCTGAGTTCAAACCCCACAACCAACAACAACAACAACAAGATATTGAGGGCAGAGAGTTTGA
Source organism: Megascapheus bottae (assembly GCF_031878675.1). NCBI lineage: Eukaryota > Metazoa > Chordata > Mammalia > Rodentia > Geomyidae > Megascapheus > Megascapheus bottae. The sequence continues at coordinate 98,341,094 of NC_143509.1, read as the reverse complement.
CCTAGTGGTAGAGTGATTGCTTAGCATGCATGACGCTCTGGGTTCGATTCCTCATACCACATACACTGAAAAAAGCCGGAAGTGGTGCTGTGGCTCAAGTGGCAAAGCACTGGCCTTGAAAGCCCAAGGATGGTGCTCAGGCCCTGAGTTCAAGCCCCAGGACTGGCAAAAGCAAAAACAAAAGGATACTCATCAGGAGCGTGAGAAGTGTCTTATATGCTGGGTAATCTCCAGTCACCAGCAAAAAAGCCAGAGCTGGAGGTATGGCTAAAGTGGTAGAGCTGTAGCTGTGAGCAAAGAAAATTACTGACCAAAAGCATGAGGCCCTGGGTTCGATGTGGTATTTTAAGGCCGCAAGTGAAGTTTGCTTTTGAGGTGATGGTAAGTAAATTTTCACAACATGGAGACGCTTTCCCTTTCCCAGGTTTACTTGCTGAGAATGGTCGCCTCAGCAACGCCCAGGGCATCATCTCTGCCTTTTCTACCATGATGAGTGTCCACCGCGGAGAGGTGCCGTGCATCGTGACCACCGCCACTGTGAGTAGGTGGCGTGGAACCGAGGAAGCAGCTCCTCGGCTGCTCTGTGAATGCTAGCTTTGAAAGAGCCACTGTGTACTTCAGTGTTTCTATACCAGTGGTTATGTGGAAGGACTATAGGCAAAGTTAATGTTTCCTTATAGGATCGAATTTTTTTAAGCATCGTATTAAATAGTTGAATAAAATTACAGTTTCTGATCTTCATCTTCCTTGGTAATGGAACAGGTAGAGTGACCAGATCTTGCCAGAGTGGGTGTAGTAACCAATCTGTTCCTGTGCTGAGTACTTTATCATTCTTTTCTTTCTTCTTTTCAATTAGCAGAAGATTCATATGAGATAGAAGAGTAATTACCCTTATTTTCTAGACTAGTCGCGTGCCCAAAGTCACACGGGTGGCCCCAGAATTTGAACATTGGCCTTTCTCAGAAGTCCATGGCCTTAAACTACACTGTATCACCTCCCCAGCAGGAGTTTATGCCTTTGTGCATTTCCTTCCTGGCACAGTTTCGTGGTCTGTGGACTTGGCCGTGAGTGGAGTGTGGTGAACATAGAGTACGCAGCACCGGGGCTCCTAGAGTTCAGCGTTGTGGTGGGTAGACAGACTGCTCCCCTCAGGCCCGGGGCCCCTGAGTCAGCCCCGCAGACCCGAGCGGCTGTCACTGTGGCCGCACTGCAGTCCTTGGTGCTTCACACAGGAGCCCACGGGCTGTCTTCATGAAGCATGCCACTGGGTTTTCTTCTTTGCCTTTAACTCTGGGGGTTTCTTTTTTGCTTCATCTAAAGAATGGTTTGCTCTTTTTCAGCCTTTAAACAGCACTGTTCTCTCTGAACTCACAACCGTTCTGAAGAGTTTCCTAAGTCAAGGCCAAGTGCTGAAACTGGAGGTTAAGGTATGTTTCCACTTGTTCATAGTGTGTGGCCGTGGGTTAGCAAACATTCACAGTAATTATAGATAGAAAATACAGTGAAGCATTAGCTCTGTTTGTATGTTTATGTGTTGGCCCCGGGGCTTGAACTCAGGGCCTGGGCATTTTTGCTCTTTTGGTATTTAATTGGAGGTAAGGGTCTCATGGACTTTCTTACCCTGGACTATGACCTTCATTCAGAGCGCAGCCTCCTGAGTAGCTAAGATGGTAGGAGTGAGCCACTGACATTCATCCAGATCTGTGCGTCTTCAATTTAAATAATCATCTAATCCTGTGGATGGTTTCACATCTACATCTTCCTAAATGTAACCTTTCTTTTTTCTCCTTTTGCCAGTTTTGGGGTTTGAATTCAGGGCCTGAGCTTCTTTGTACTCAAGGCTAACACTCTACCACTGGAACCACAATGCCACTTCCAGCATTTTTGAGTTAATTTGTTGGCAACAAGAATCTCACAAGGACTTTTCTGCCCAGGCTGGCTTTGGACCACAATCCTCAGATCTCAGCCTCTTGAGTAGCTAGGATTACAGGCGTGAGCCATTGGCCCCCAGCTAGCTAGAACCTTTTCTGCTGTTACAGCACCTCCAGCCATTCCAGACACTCCTGCCCCCTATGTGTGTGAAATGATGTCTGGGTGTTTCATGCTTTCTCCTGTCTTGTTTGCTAGACTGACCCAGCGATCATGGGTGGAATGATTGTCCGTATCGGCGAGAAGTATGTTGACATGTCTGCCAGAACCAAGATTCAGAAGCTGAGCAGGGCTATGCGGGAGATGAGCTGAAAATTCCCATCTGTGACAATTCTTAAACTTGAAGCAACAATAAAATGCTTCCTGAACACACTGTATTACGTTCATTGTCTTCTAACATGGAATTCAGAGATGCTTATTTCGCCCTTTTCCCAGAGTCCCCCTATGTGTAAAATTAAAAAGCTCTTTGTGCTGGAGAATTATATTTGAGTGAATGGATCATCCTAGTAATTTGTTAATCGATTAAACATAGCAGCTACACAGCGTCATTCAAATACTCTCTGGTACTACAAGCCAAAATCTTGAAGGGGTGGTGGAGAACTGGGGGTACACAAGTCGGTTGTCACGTGATATCATGCCCATCATGGGTCTCCCTCGGGATACCTCACAGAAATGCTTAATTCTGGCATAACACTACAATTGTAGAATATACTGTCGCTTTTGGAGCCATGTTGTACGCATTTTAACTTGAGAACTCTGTCTAGTAGAGGACTTTACAGAGAAGAGAAGGTGAGGAGTCCTCGAGGTTTGCTTGGTAACCAACCTGGACAGGGGGAGCAGGAGCTAGCCGTCTAAAATGCCTTCAGACACGTTGTATAGCCCGCCTCGTTCCTCAGACATCTCTGTCTGCGCATTAGCCAGAAGCAGCTCCCAGCTCAGCTCTTCTCCTGAGCAACTAGAGGAATGCGTTTTCCACGGAGCCATTCTTTGGCCACCTTCCAAGTGGGCAGACAAACATCTTTCCCAGAGGGGCTCCTGGCTGGGTGGGGACAGGACAGAAAGGCCTAAGTGGACAGTTAACAGCCCTTGGGCCCCTGTGCTTTCCCAGGAGCCACAAGGGCCCAGACAACTACCTAATCTGCCTGCCTTGGAGGTGGATCTGGGGCCACTAAGTTGAGTCCTCAGAGAAGTTCTTAGACATAAGACCTGGGTGGTACGGGGCTCCATAGCTTCCCGAGCATTTGTGCGCTTGCTCCAGCATAACCTTGTGATAGTGGGAGACGTCAGAAAGGCCCCTTCACCACGTGTATCCAGAGCCCCGTCCAGCTGTGTTATCCTAGCTAGGGTAACAGGCCACTGCCACTTCGTGTCTGCTGGCAGCAAACCTCCATCCTCCCAGTCTCAGCTCCCAGGTAGCTATGATTACAGGTGTGAGACCACATCAGAATATAAATTTTCAACTAATCCCAAATGTGCCCAATCTCCCATCTGAACACATTGGGTTGGTATGCAAGCAGTTACAAACTGAAGAAAAATGGACTCTGGAAAGCTTAAATAGTGTTCATTCTTTAGACAAGTCAAAGCCCAACAAAATAAGCACCAAGAAATGGGTGCTTGCAAGAGGAGAAGGTGGGGGCGAAGGAGAAAGGGGTAGACGGAAGCGGGAACATGGAAGAATACAGTCAAGAATTCATTGAATATACCACAGAGGTGAGAAATACAAGGGAAGGGGGAGTGAAGATGTAGAAGTGGTGACACACATCAGGATGCATTGTATACATAAACTCCTTTGGACAACTACTTAAAGATAACATAAATATCCCCCTCGCCCTCCCCCCAAGAAAGTCCTTACTATCAAGCTGTAAACCCAGCACTGGTGACTTATGCCTGTAATTCTAGCCATTCCAGAGACTGAGGATTCATACTTGAAGTCATTCTGGGCAAAATAAGTCTGTGAGACTCCATCTTGAATTACCCAGCAAAAAGCAGGGCTGGAGGCATGGCTCAACTGATGAAGCAGCACTAAATCAAGCAAACAAACCAAGCAAGCACAAGGCCCTGAATTCAGACCTCAGTACCAAAAAGGAAAAAAAAATCAAATCATAGAATAAAATGTATATTGATTTAAAAGATGGCAAACTAAACATGACAAGATTTAAATTATGTAGCTGAAAGGTTTGTCATACATGGGAAGTGATGAATTCATGTTATTAAATAGTACAAGAGAATTTAAAGTGCTCACACAATATATATACACATATTATATATATATATATATATATATCCACAGGAAAAAAAAATGAAATGCATCAAAGGATAACTTACAGGAAGCTGAGGTAGGAGAATAGAGTTCAAGGCCAACCTGGGCATCAAAGCAAAACTGGTTCTAAAAAACAAAAAAAAGGAAGGAAAGGAAGGGAGAAAACTTATTTTTGTGTGGAAGAATATTTCCATTAAATGATTTTATTGTTTCTGGTGTATTTTTTCTGGGCATGCTGAATTTTCCGCATTAAAAAGGATTATTTGTTAGTTAAAAAAGCATGCATATTATTGAATGAAATATTGCTGTGATTGTTCATACTGATGTCTGAATTTGGTCACTAGGAATCTATTGCATATGTTTTATACTATGTTATCAGTGTGATTCCTTCTCCCTTTCTGACTGTGAAAGGGTAACTTCATCAGACTTGAACTAGGTGTAGTTTGCATATATAACATACCATTGCTTGTTTTTTGTTTTGTTTTGTTTTTGCCAGTCCCCGTGCTTGAACTCAGGGCTTGGGCACTGTCCTTGGGCATTTTCCTCAAGGCTAGTACTCTACCACTTGAGCCACAGCACCACTTCTGGCTTTTCTATGTATGTGGTACCGAGGAATCAACCTGGGTCTTCCTGCATGCTGGCAAACACTCTACCACTACGCCAAACTCCTGGTCCCCCATTGCTTGTTTTAATAGCTATTTATTCATTTACTTGAGATGCTATAATCTCCTGGATGGTCTCTTAATCCCTGAGTTTTAAGTAGTCCTCCTCAACCTCTCAAGATGCAGGATCTATGGCTATGTACCACCATGCCAGGCTTAATTTATTTCTAAACAAGAAAGAGGCATAAAAATGATGTGTTTGAGATGGGAGCGTGGCCTAGTGGTAGAGTGTTTGCCTAGCGTGCATAAAGCCCTGGGTTCAATTCCAAGGCACCACATACACAGAAAAAGCTGGAAGCTGTGTTATGGCTCAAGTGGTAGAATACTAGCCTTGAGGAAACCCCGGTGCTCAGGCCCTGAGTTCAGGCTCCAGGACTGGCAGGAAAAAAATGATGTGTTTATCAAAAATGGGAACATACTAGTTTTCAAAAGACAAACTGGAAGCCAGTGGCTCCTGTCTGTAATATTAGCTACTTGAGAGGCTGAGCTCAAGGTCATACTTAGAGGCCAGCCTGGGCAAGAAAGTTCATGAAACCCCTCCTCCCAATCAATAATAAGGGTTGAGGCATATAGCTGCCATTCCAGCTACAAAATGAAACCTAAGATAAGTGGACTGTGGTTTAAACACACATTCACACAGAAAGCAAGACCCTATCTAAAAAATAACCACTAGGCTAGGAGTTTGGCCTAGTGGTTGAGTGCTTGCCTACCATGTACAAATACCGGGGTTTGATTCCTCAGTACCACATACATAGAAAAAAGCCAGAAGTGGTGCTGTGGCTCAAGTGGTAGAGCTCTAGCCTTGAGAAAGTCCAAGGACAGTGCTCAGGCCCTGAGCCCAAGCCCAGGACTGGCAAAAAAAGAAAAAAAAAAAAAAAAAACCACTATAGGGCCAGGAGCATAGCCTAGTGGTAGAATACTCACCTCACGTGCACAAAGCCCTGAGTTCAATTCCTTGCTACCACATACACAGAAAAAGCTGGAAGTGGCACCGTGGCTCAAGTGGCAGAGTGCTAGCCTTGAGCATAAAGTGTCCAAGGACAGTGCCTAAGCCTTGAGTTCAAGCCCCACGACTGGCAAAAAATAAATAACCAGTATGAAAAGGCTGGAGGAAAGCCCTTTGAGCGTGGTAGCTCATGCCTGTAATCCTAGCTGCTCAGGAGGCTGAGATCTGAGGATCAAGGTTCAAAGCCAGCTCAGTCACTAAAGTCCATGAGACTCTTTATCTCCAATTAACCAACAGAAAACCAGAAGTGGTGTTGTCGCTCAAGGGAGTAAAGCAGTAGCCTTGAGCTGAAGAGCTCATGGACAGAGCCCAGGCCCAGAGTTCAAGTCTCACAGCAGACAAAAAAAAAAAGCCTGGAAGTGTGGTGGTATGGTTTTAGCCAAGGAAGCACTCCAGTAGCTTGTGTGACAAGCACCTCAGTTTAAGCCACAATACTATCAAAAAATCAAAAGACACATAAATGGGACTTTGGAGATTTTTTTTTTTTGTCTGTCATGGGACTTGAACTATGGGCCTGGGCACTGTCTGTGAGCTCTTCAGCCTAAGGCTACCGCCTTACCCCTGAGCCACAGAGTCACTTCTGGTTTTCTGGTTATTAATAAAAGAGTCTCACAGACTTTTTAGTGCCCAGCCTGGCTTTGAACCATGATTCTTAGATCTCAGTCTCCTGAGTAGCTACTGCTTGAGCCACCAAGCCTGGCTTTAGGGATTTTTTTTTCAGGTTTTTTAAAAAAAAATGTGTTATAACAACTCAGCTAGTGTCTAAGCCAGATAAATCTACTTGTAATCAGCTACATCAGTGACAAAATAGAGGAGAACGCCCTTGAAAACTGGAACAGAAGAGAACACTATAATTACTACAATTAAATGCAGGGTTGCGTTTGCTAGTGGCAGAGGTAAAAGGTAAAGTTAGGCACTTGGGTGTGTCAGAAGGTGAGGAAGCCTGAGGCATCTTTCTGAACAAGTGAAAGACCCTCACAGCTTCCCGTCTCTTTCTTATGCCATTCAACATGGAGCTCATATTCTCAGAAATATTTGGCACAGGGCAGTTTATTTCTGCTTGGGGTTACCAATTTACAGAAGCAAGTCAAGGAGAACTGAAAGGGTTGTTGGCTCGTTTTCCTTTTTAGGTTTCTTTTTGTATAATTTTCCTTGTTCGGGAAGCACACAGAGGAAGAGACAGCATTTCCAGGGTTATTCACTTCCTGTATGTCAGAAGGTGGAACAGAACGGACCCAAAGCAATCCACTATAGCAGGGTTGGCTTTTCTCATTTTATTCATGAACTCTGTGAATTTAAACCATACAGGTCAAAAGGACCAGAGAGTTGACCCCTTTGAAGGTCAAGATGCACAGGAATAGCAATTGGAATTGATGTTGCTATTGATGTCACCAAAACTTTTTAAAAAGGAAGAAACTCAGTTACCAAAATCTGGATTGGTAAAACTTAATGTTTCACATAGCATAAAGTGCTGAAGGAACACAAACAGGAAAACAACCTCAGCTTCTTTCCAACCAACAAAACAAACAAGAAACCCAATGTGTTGGCCCTGCTTCCTCAAATCTTAGACAAATACATAATTCTATAATTTATAATAGTATCTAGTAATTTGCAGAACTCCATTAACATTACATAACAGACAATATACTCTCCCTTTTGTGGAAAATTAAATCGTACCGTTATTTGGTAACAGAAGTATATTACAGCCAATAAACATCCATTGGTGGGACAGCCCACCCATTCCCCAGGGGCCCGCTTGTCATTGGAGATACCACGTGTTCAGCGTTATGCTGATTACATTCTTTTGCACACAAAGCCTACCTGGAAGTATTGGTCAGATTACTGGTTAGGTTCCCATGTTCTGGCTTTTCCTATTCTCCATACATCTTGGAAACAACCAGCATTCCGGAGACATGGCTTGGTTGACCATTCCCGCTCACCACTCACTGGCCACCCCAGCCAAGACAGGAAGAACAGGGCTTAGTTTGGTGGACAGAGCCCCATGCACAGTTCTTTGGGATGATTTTCAGGAAACTTCCAGAACTCAAAACTTTCTATCCCCTTGAAGTCCAGGAAGTCACTGAGCCTCAACTTCACCCAACCAGGGACCTTGATTACTAGCTGACAGCATGAAGAGGCACACCGCTTTCTGAAAGAAACGCTGTGAACCTGACCCTCATCCTATCGGTCCAGCAAGCCTTGGCCTTAACCTTTCCACGTCAGTGCTCAATGCCTCACAATCACCGGAAGCCAGGACGGTGTTCGGCCCACTTAGGTGAGGCTGGACTCAGGGTACTTCCCCCCGGAGGTCACATACATGCTCTTCTGGGACTTAGACACATCCGTAGAACTCCTAGGCTTCTGCTAGTTTTCTAGGAAGGGAAGCAGGAAGGGAAAGAAGGGCCTCTGACACCCCCCCCCCCCAGTCTCCAACAACAACTCAGGCACAGATCTCTGGGAGGTTTCTCTGCTGCTGCCTGGTCTTCTGCCCGCAGAGAGCTTGACCCAGAAGCCCCAGACTTGCCCTCTTGCCCACCCCACTGTGCAAGGGTTAGACAGAGCATGAAGACACACCCCCGCAGCTTAGGGAAAATGCAAATACCAAAGTAGGACCTCAAGTGCATCCACAAAGAGAGCAAAGTGATGGCATGGAAACCAGGGCGTCTCCTCCCTGAAGGCCCCCGATGCTCTGGTGTGGCAGTGAGGGCCCTCGACTCCTGACTCATGCATTAGAACCCAAGGACAGACCTGAAGGAAGACAGCTTTCTGGTCTCTCCTCTTTCCTGACCAAACACCCGTCAAACTCTGTCACTTTTCTATATAAATTAACTAGTTATGCCTGTCCTGGGGCTTGAACTCAGGGCCTAGAAACTCTCTCTGAACTTCTTTTGTTCAAGGCTAGTACCACTTGAGCCACAGTTCTACTTCTAGTTACTTGGTGGTTAACTGGAGATAAGAGTCTCATGGACTTTCTTGCCTGGGTTGGCTATGAATTGTGATCTTCAGATTTTAGCCTCCTGACCAGCTAGGATTACAGGCGTGAGCCGCCATGCCCAGCTACAAATCTATTTTATTTGGTACCAGGGATCAAATCCAGAACATTGCACCTGCTACGCAACGGCTTTGCCACTGAGTTACATTCCAAGCCCACAAATCATTTTTTTTAAACACAAAGTGGAGGGTTATCCCAGGTCAGACTGCAGGACATTTTGACATTTTTCCTTTAGTCACTCCAATGCCCATTTCATTCCTTGAAGGGGGGGGGGGGAATGACTTCTTGGAAATTTCTAACTATATACAACTTAGATTTTTTTTTTAATAGAAGAAAATTTAGTTGGGTTGAACCCACACAATCTGGTGAAGCATGTTCTACTCCTGGAATTGGTTTAATTTTTATTCTATAATTTTATGCACTTACATTAGATTCCTAAAATACTCTCATATACATACAGAAAAAATAATCTCTCAAGGACAGTCACATTTTACAATCACAGGTTAAAGATTTTAGACTACATGGTTATGTAACATGTAATACAACAGGCTCTTCCACACCCTCTATCCACTTAACTATAGTCATTCCTAGAGATAAGGAGCAGAGATTCACAATGAACCAGAGAAAGAGCCCAACCTTCCCATACTGTATCCAATGGTGTGCATTTTTCTTAGCTGGGAATCCCATGTCAAAACCCAGAAGCAGTCAGGTGATTTTTATCTCATACCATCTCCTCTGTGTACTAATGTTTATACCTCACAAGGTCGGTGGAGCTAAGACAATACAGTGCAGGGACAGGTGCAGACTTGGGAAGGACACAAGGCCACAGAGCAGCTTGTGGACTACAGTGGACAAGATCTGAGGTCCTCTCCACAGCTCCGAGAGACCTGACAACGTGTGCTTTTGGTGCATGTCTGAAATTGGGCATCATAGATGTCTTGCAAGACACGACATCTACTTCCTGATGTGATGGCCATTTGGCAGAGAATGGTTTGAAGAACAGTGATTTCTAGACAGTATCTGAAAAATGTTCGCTCATTAAACCTGACATGGACATAATAGCAGACACCTCTAGAGAGCATTCATTCAGAATTTCTTATCGTTTGGAAGATGGCCCGACACATGGAAACAAAGATGTGCATTCCTATCTTGTTCAAGGTGATTTAAGTCCATGGGAGATAAACTTACAATTGCAGTTCGTCCTTCTCTCCACATTTCTACTTACAAACAATCCCAGATGGATGGAATCAGGAAACGCGGTGGGGATTATTGCTTGTGTGTGTGTGTGTGTGTGTGTGTGTGTGTGTGTGTGTGTGTGTGTGTGTAGACATGGGACTATATTTCTGAAAAGCAAGCAGAACTACAAAAGCTTCAGAGAGTAAGTGGCACAGTTAAAGCACAAGCTTGTGAGGGAAAGCAACAGGAACATACAGCGAGGAGGCTGGACCACTGGATTCTTCTAGAGCTCTAAGTCACCCAGCAGGGGTCTTTTCTCTCTGCTGACCACACTCACTGCCAGGCCAGACAAGAGATCCTCTGGAGAGATCCCAGCTGGGCCCGCTGCCCCTCAGACTGAGAGGGCAGCGGAAATGGCTGCCAGGAATACCTCCTGGACCCTCCCGCTTCATTTTTGGAAAACAAAAATTTTCCCTTTCTCACCAGGAGCAGGGAGAAAATGTGTGGGTGACTGAATAATGACAAAAGGAACTAGTTTATTTCCAAGGAGTGAGTTCTGTAAAGGTGCACCCCATACGTGCCCTAAGCTGGGAAAATAGGAGGGGAGCTACAGCTCCCTTTCTAACTTAAAGGTGCAGTTATCAGGGCAGAGTTTGGGTTTTGCATCCTCTAATTATCCCACACCATTTATACTTTTAGGAAATAAAAATTAAAAGGCAGGTGTTAATGCTCACACCTGTAATTCTAGCTAACTCAGATAAAGGGAGGATTACAGGTAGAGAGAGACCAGTCAGGGAAAAAAATGCATGAGATCCCATCTTAATCAATAAAAAAATGCCTGGTATAATTTGCCCTTCCAGTTATTTGGAAACTATAAACAGGAGGATCATGGTCCAGGCTAGCCTGAGCAAAACTTGGGAGACCCCCTATTTGAAAAAAACAAAACCAAAAACTGAAACCAAGAGATCTAGGGATGTGGATCAAGCAGTTTTCCAAGGAAGAAAGGAAGAAGGGAGGAATGGAAGGAAGAGTCTTCCAAGGAAGACAAAATTAAACCCCACCTACTTCAGGAACCAGTGCAAGCATAATTCAGTCAGGGTCAGCGCTGTGGCGTGACTAAGATCTGCTGCCCCTATCTTGAAATGCTTAATCATTTTGAATAAGAAGTCTCAAATTATCATTCTGTACTTGACCTATAAATCATGAACTAAGGGCTGGGAATTTGGCTTAGTGGTGCCTTGCATGCACGAAGCCCTGGGTTCAATTCCTTGGATACCACATAGATAGAAAACGCTGAAAGTGGTGTTGTGGCTCAAATGGTAGAGCACTAGCCTTAAGCACAAGAAGCTCAGAGACAGTGCCCAGGCCCTGAGTTCAAGCCCTGACTGGCAAAACAAAAACCGTAAGCTGGTCCCAAGTATTGAAGCAAGTAGAGATTGTTCTCCCACTTAAGTCGAGACAGCCTGACTTCTGGAAGCTTCCTCTGGGACTGGTGGCTGGCTGAGACAACACAAGGGAAAGATGCCCAACTTACATATGGCAGCCATGGATGGATGACTCTCAGAGGCCCCATGAAAGCAAATGCAGAACATAGACCCAGCATTTGTGAATAGCAAGGTTTCTCCAGGTGTCCAGAATAAGCTGGCATCCAGCCCCCTGCCCATTGCCTATCCCCTGCCTGGGGTGTCTCCCCCTTGCCTGGGTGAGGGCCTGTGCTCTTGGCCCTGAGGTCACTTTTTTTCTTCTGCAATTTACATGGGAGCAATTCCCTCAATCTGCACTAGGGGGCGCCAGCAGCTTGGGACCAGTAAAACCCCACAGACGGGACATGGCCTGAAAGACAGCCAATCTCATTCAGAAAACCAGGCCCTCAAAGCCACATCTCTGTCTTTGGCTTCCATTTCCCCAAGAGAGATGACTTCTCCCCCTACTCTTTCCATCCAGAAACAGTTCTGAGTTTAGGAAGGGAAAGCCAAAGCATCATAGCTGCAGAAGCCCAGAAACACAGGATGACACTGTCGTAAATGACAAAAGTATAAAACCATGTTCTAGAGGAACACAGTGTCCCTCCTGCTACATCAAAAGCCAACTTAGCCACTGGTTGGTTTTCAGGAAACACCTGAAGAAAGATGGTTTCTTTGTTGGTGTTTGTTGTTTTTCAAGGCTGACATGCCTACATGTGAACATAGCTCTCCTTGGTGTGCTTAGAATCCTAAAATACACTTGCCACAGGATGGTGAGTATAGGGGCTTTTAGAAAAAACAGAAGAGAATCCTATTAAATCACAACTCACGAGATACCCTGACACACAGTAGGGGCAAATTTACCCTGAAGCGTGACAACCACACATTGTGTCAAAAAGAAAAAAAAAGTTTTTTTCTGACCTCTATGAGTCTGTCTGAAACTGAAATGCTTACTTTGAATTTGTATACGTGTTCAGTGACAATTAAATGATTTAAAATCAGATCTGTGGTTAGGCTTGAAAGTCACAAAGAAAGGCTCCTCTACTGCCTCTGTGTCACACCCTCCCCCCGAAAGGGTGGTCTAGGCCAGGCTGTGCCAGCAGCTGAGTTTGGATGTTCCTAAGTGACAGACTTACACTGTATTCTGCCTTTCACATCAGGTGCACTTTCCATGCTAGTCAAGAATATATATATATATGTATAATATATATATATATATATTACTTCTAAAGATACAAAGTTAGGCATCTTAATTAAGACTGGTAACCTCCATGAATCTGACACAGTTAGGGTAAGGAAACAAGTTCTAGAATCTTCCCTCCCTCTAGCTCAAATAAAAAACCATTTTCCAAGTACAAGGAGACAGATAAGCCCTATTCAAGAAGAAGAGGGCAGTGGGGAAGGGGTGGGGGTGGCGGGAGGGAGGCAGGTTCTTGTGTCAAATTGTTGCTCCTTCCAGCTCAGACCTAACAACATAGGGTCTTCATTATTTCTTCCCAGGATAACACAAATTGATCAGAATCATCCAAAACAGGGCCAAACATATGCAAGGGCTCTAGGGAAGAGTCTCTGCAAGGCTGGCACCAGTTCTAGGGCCTGTTGCATGGGAGAATCAAAGTCGTGGTGACAAGAAGAGCAGGGACACAAGTCAATCTTTATCAGAGTCAAGGTTGGCTGGCATGTGGGGACCACAAGGGTTGAGAATGGATTGAATGCTAGTTCCTCTGGAATAGCCTGATCTTTGGAGCCCCGAACCCCCCACCAAAGAGTACAGCTCTCTGAAATCCAGATGGCCAAGATGGCAGAAGAGCTGGAGCCGCTGCTAATTGTGGACTGTGTGGGCTGTTTTTCACACTCAGTGTTTCTCTCTGTATTTTCTTCTTCCTAGCATGAATTATCTTGCGAGTCTGACCTCATGGATGATTACAGGTTTGCCTTCCACTAGCAAGGGTTACAGACAAGCAGACAGTAACCGTGTAATTGGGGTGGGAGGGAAGGGAGGGGAAGGAAGGAAAATATCTTAAGAGTTCTCTGAGTCCTGATCCTACCTGGAAGGTACAACATGCTGGTGTACAGGCAGTGTGTGGAGGCTGATAAATGGAGGCTGCCCGTGTTGGGACTACAGGTCCTCTGTATTAGTCCAGGGAAGTCAAGACCAGTCTCAGGAAATACCCATCACTTATGTGAGTCTATTTCTGTTCCTGAATCTAGCCTAGAGCACAATCCTGCCCAACTAGCCCTCAGCCTTCCCAGTCATGCTCTTTCCAGTGTATTCTTGGAGCAAATGAATAGGAAACACAAGAACTTGTCTCCGAGACAGCTCCAGGGGAAAGCGGTACAGCCGTATTTACAAAACCCTAACTGGCCAGTACAAAACATGACTCAGGGAGCTGCCTCGGGAGTTTGGCAACTGACCAGGTCTATTCCCAGAAGTTAGGGGAAATCCCTGGCAGGCACCTCATCACCCATGCCAGGACATAAAACAGAGTTGTTATCTCTGCTAACCATCCTGGAGTGACCCACTGTGGGACAGCCAGGGTTCCTGGGCTAGCTCAGGATCTGCTAAAGCTCTTCCATCTAAACCAAAACCAAAACATCTGGGCTTGTTGGTTTGCCAGGCATAGTGGCTCACGCCTGTAATCCTAGCTACTCAGCAGGCCGAGATCTGAGGATCAAGGTTCAAAGCCATCCCTGGGACAAAAGGACCTGAGACTCTTACCTCCAATTAACCTCTAGAAAAGGGAAGTGGAGCTTGGCTCAAGAGTAGGGCAGTGGCCTTGAGCTAAAGAGCTCAGGGACAGCACCCAGGCTGCGTTCTAGCCCCATGATCCACAAGAAAACAAGACAAAAACAAAAACATCCGGGCTTGTTTGTTTTCATCTCATTGTTCTGAGCTGGCAAAGCAAGTTTGTTTGGGAGAAACAGATCAGCTGCTAAACCCACACTTGTATTGGCTGTCCCAGAGGCACCTTTGTCACTTTATTATCTGTAGGGCACACTAGCTGTGCAACTAAAGGGAAGGCAGAATTTAGAAATCCAGTCAAATCACACTTGTCGTGTCCAGTAGAAATTCTTCAAGTTGTTACACCCAAATTTTCTTCCTGTCAATAAATTAAAAAAAAAAGTCTGACCAAATGGAAAGAATTCTTGAAAGTACACAATCCTTTTCTCCTCACAAAATACTCTCAGATACACTTGCCAGTAGTTTCATTTCTCCATTTCTCACTGCCTTTGGGCCATACTGCTGGACCTGGCCACCAAGGTAAAATGGGGCAATGGACAATTTATCCTGTTTCTGCTGGTCAACACCAGTCTATAAGGTGGAGTTCTTTCATATTCTTAGGTATGCTTTTGTTCCCAAAACAAAGAGGAAAGCCAGTTCTGTAATAATTCCAGCACTCAGGAGGCTGAGGTAGGAAGATCCTAAGTTCAAGGTCAGCCTAGACTATAATGATAAGACTTTATCTCAAAAACAAAGCAAAGAATAATAATTGCCCTTTCTTTCACTCATGCTCTTTGGAAACAGAGCTTTCTTTTCTGTGGTCAGAAAACAGAGCCCTGCTGTCCAAGCAATCAAACATGGAAGCCTAGTTTCTGTAGCATTCCCAGACCGCATTGCCTGGCCTGAATGAGTGAACCAGAAAGTCCTCAACTGTTATAGGCACAGCAGACCTAATTCTAGTAGATAATGGTCTCTATCTAGCTGAAGAAAATATCAGCCTGAGCCTGCTCCTTGAGCCTAGCTGGTCAGTGAAGAAGGCTCAGCCATCACATGGGCTCCTGTCCTCAGAGCTCCCAGGGTAATTCTCAGAGTCTGGGGATCATATGAGATCCAAACACCACCAGGTAACTAAGAAACTCCTGCTGGGTGAGAGGAGGTCAGAGGGACAAAGGAATTAGCAACAGGGGCAGAGAGGAAGGATGCCCTCAGGAGGGTCTGAAAGACTGGTAACAGGAGAGCTGGCAGCATGACCTGGAGACGCCCAGCATTTAGACACCGAAGAATCAGGAGCCAGATTCCTATTGGCGAGGACATTTCAGGTAACCCGGATGGTCAAAAAGGTAGAAAGGAAAGAATAAAGGGCCCATGCTTTGAGGAACATCCATGTTCTTCCATCTCCCCGATTCGGCTCATGAGTCACAGCTAGGTCTGAGGACAAGCCCAGCTCATCCTTAAGCACAATCAGTTGCATTACAAATTGTAGCAGTAAATACAGGACACGAATCTAGAACTTGCTATACTGAGGAGTATCTCAAGAATGTACAATAGAGTTGCTGGGGGAAAAAAAAACGTTACATATTGCTTTTTCATACTACATCAACACCAGGAGTGGTACTGCAGGACCTAAAGGAAAGGTTTGTCATTGTCCATACCACTCCCACTAGAGGAATAATGATGTCCAACACAAAATACCACTAACAAAGGGAGAACAGAAAGAAGGGATTGGAATAGTGTCTCAGCACTACCTCACTTACACATGTATTACGAACTACAGTAACATGTCCTTCCTAAATACATGGAACAAACTCTATTGGATATAGAAATGTGGAAAGCATGGGTTCCCCGCCTGAATGTATACATAGACTTCATTTGAACAGGTTCTTCACAACGGAAGTAGAAGCGTAAAGTAGGTGAACTGTGTTTTCAGCTGGGAAGTAGGAAACAGATGCGTGCCTGAAGAAGCTACCCTTGGTTGAGAATATGTTGCAAGGAAAGTTTCTAACTAAACAGTAGATCTGCTTGTTTCAAAAAAATAATTATGTCTGTTGCTTTTGATACAAAACTCTACACTATCTTCAGTAAATAAATAATAAAGTGTTTCTTAAAAGTATGAAATGTAAACTTTGTTGTCCTTTCCAACACATGCATTTTTTAAATTGCTTGGAATATGACAGGGCTGTTATGGGAAGTTATTCCTTGATGTATCTAATCCTCTCCTTGCCACTATGCTGACACAATTACCCCAAAAGTACTTCAGCCATCCTACTGAAATTCTAAGGGCCTACAGTCAAAGAGAACACCAGCTAGACCAAGGAAGATCAACTCCAGAACCAAGAGAACATGCAAAGAACATTTCATGACCACCTCAAACTGGCATAATGGAAACATCAACATGCGAACAAAATACAGCCCACACTGTCGTTAGCAAATCAAGTTCCAATCTAATTTATCAGCCTATCTCCTAGCATTTAGAGGAAAAGCCTAAATCTCTCAAACCCAACATCTCAGTGCATGGCCACACACTGGCTCACTCGGGTATTAAACTCCTGTATTTCCATGACTAAGAGGCTGGCACTGTGTCTCTGGAAAATGGAAAGGTGCATGCTCACAGGGTGTTTTTCCCCTACCAGTTAATGAATTTCCCTTGCACCTCTCTACCCCTCTTACAGCTTGTCAGTTTTCCTTCCCCTTAAAGATCCATTGTATGGGAACCTACCAAAGACAGTTGCTAAAATTTCCTACAACAGTCAGAACCTAGTCTGTTCAGCTCTGACCATGCTCAGAGCCGATCACCAAAAATGACTTTTCCTAAAATTCTTTTAAGCCGAAAGAAAAAGTGTTCTAATCATGACAAGTAACCAAAGACCCACTGATCCTGTCAAGTTGCCTTCCCAGTGAGCTGGCATGTCCTGGGAGATAATGACCATCTTCCAAGCCCATTGTCACCGAGCTGCATCTCCCAGTGCACAATGGCCGGCAATGCTCTCATCAACAGGGATCATCAAGGCCTCGTGGGGAGCACACGGCTGTAACCACACATGACAGGCCCGGGAGCGCCAGGCCAGGAGCCATGGCACCAGGCAATGGGTCCAGATTCTGGAACAGCATCCATTGCATTGGACTTGGACTAAACCACCCCACTGGAGGCCAGTGGGACCACGGAGGAGAGTGAGAAATAGGAGGGCTACATGAGTTCTCCAAAAATACACACATTGCATTTATAAATCCATTTTATAGTAACCAGATCCGTGCCTTCCTAATCAAACCTGATGGAAGGTTATGGGATTTCAGAGGCCCTACAAGCAACAATGAGACCTGCAATGAGACCAGAGGAAGAGAGAGTTTTGTTTCATAAAATGGGCAATGGATCAAGAGGAACAGGATTGTCAAGAATTATTCCTAGGAGCTTTGAAGGGGCCTGTCCTTGCTGTCCTATTGCCCTGAAACCAAACGGTGGCTTCTTAGAAGAGGATTAGAGTTTTCCAACAGCATGAATGAACTCTTCTGTGCATGTCCTGGGCTCCTAAGGTTCATCAAACAGCTGCAGGTCCAGGCGGACCACGATCTCTCCCGTGGGGACCTCGTGCAGCAGGAGACACTTGGTAACTGGTCCCTTAGAGCCCTGGTCTTTCTTGATGTCAGCCACACGGATCTCTGTCCGACCTAAAAAATCTGGAAGGAGAACAAACAGATTATGCTCAGAGAGAGCTCCTTATCTTTAAGGTGCCTGCTTCCCACGCTGGGATCTCCTAATTAACTAGTCTGCTCTCCTTTCTTCTGAGATCTACAAAGTAAGACTAGCATTAAGATTTCCCATTTGCTTCCCAGTGGACTTGTCAGTGGGCCATCATATTTCATTTTAAAGAAGCAGCCACACACTAGGGACTCATGCTTATAATCCCAGCCATTCAAGAGGCTGTGTGATCCAAGAACTATGATTTAACACTAGCCCGGAAAGACAGTTCCATGAGATTCCTATCTCTGATAAACTAGCAAAAAGCTGGAAGTAGAGGTATGGCTCAAGTGATAGAGCATTAGCCTTGAAAAAAAAAAGGTAAGAGTCAGTCCCAGGTCCTAAGTTTAAGCCTCAATACCATTAAAAAAAGAAAGAAAGAAAGAAGAAAAGAAGAGAGAGAAACAGACAAATAGGAATAGAGACAGGGGGAGACAGAGGGAGACAGAAATAAAGGAAGGGAAAAGAAATAATGTTTTGAATGCTTCCAATAAAGAGAAATGATATATATCTGCTCTGATCATTGCACAAAAGTATTGGAATGCCACAAGTCATAAACACAACTATTATATGTCTATTTTTTCAATATATTAAGGAAAAAAGCCGGGTACTGGTGGGTCACGTTTGTAACCCTAGCTACTCAGGAAGCTAAGATCTATGGATCAGGGTTTAAAGCCAGCCCGGGCAGGAAATTCTGTAAAATTCATCTCCAATTAAACACCAGAAAACTGGAAGTGGAGCCATGGCTCAAAGTGCTAGAATGCTAGCATTGAGCAAAAGAGCTCAGGGACAGTGCCTAGGCCCTGAGTTCAAGCCCCATGACCAACAATAGAAGGAAGGAGTAAAAGAAGGGAGGGAGGAATGGAGGGAGGGAGAGAGGAAGGGAGGGAGGGAAGGAAGGAAGGAAGGAAGGAAGGAAGGAAGGAAGGAAGGAAGGAAGGAAGGAAGGAAGGAAGGAAGGGTTTCATTACAAGAAGAGTGGCAGGAGAGAGAAAGTGCTATGAGAAAACTTGCCACTCACCATCGGGTGAGAACTGGTCCCTCTCAAACACGGTGATGCAGAGGACTTCCTGCTCCAGGTCTCTGATGAAGAACTGGCAGTTGGAATTCCACTTGGGGTTCAGAGTGTCCTGGATGGTCTTGGTGATATGGCACTGGGAGCCCATGGTCACCTCACAGTATGGGTTGCTCTTCCCTGGGGAGAACAGAAGCTGCTGCCAGGCAGGAGGGACACGGCAGGGGACCCCAGGACCACTGGACATGGGGCAGCTGGCTCATCTCCAGAGGAGTGTTGTTTTACTAGAACTTCAACCTTAACCCACAACTAACACGTCTACAGGAAGAGCAAGTAGATCCGTGAGTCTTTACGCCTGGTCCTTCCTGTCAGCCGACACCAGCCTTCTGGTAGGTCCTTCTTACTGTAAATGCAATCTCAGGGCTTTTATTTAAAAAAATAAAATAAAATAACACTCCTGCATTTTAACAACTCAATTCTAGAAGGAACTGTCGGATAGCATTTGATGTACAGGTATCTGGAGACACCAGGAAAGGAGGGGTGACTTCCAGCACAGAAGCCCTGTGTCCTTACCATGAGATCGACATGGCTTCAACTCAACACCTTCCACAACATTCACCATCAGCCTTCCGATTCCTGTTGCTCTTTGGGAACGAACTAGAATGACAGGGAAAGAATGGAAGAGGCTTCACTTTAGCATCTGATGCCTTTGCTTTCCCAGTGTGGCTCGTGGCCCAGTTTATGCACCTTCCCTCACACAAAAGCAGCTCTCCTCCCCTCTGGATCTCTTCTCTCCTCCTGACCATCCTCTTCCCCATTCCACGAACCCCACCCGATGGCAGGGGTCAAGAGCCCTCCAGCAGGTGTTACATTACCAAGGTATGCCTTCTCTCGCTTCTTTTTCTCAGTCTCTATGTAGAGCTCAGAAGCAGCTTTGATTTTCTGCACCCAGGCAGTCCTTGGATAGGAAAAGACAGAACGTTGCCAAATCGAACTCAGGACAAAAACCAAACCAAAACAAAACAAAAACTTGGGGTCTGTTCAAATTCTGTTTCTAGGACTCTGTTTCCTTTGTTTGATTTTAATGACAGAGGCTCAAGCTGATTTTCTGTATGATCTTATCATGCTAATAATTAATAAGAAAGATATAAGTACTCAATGTCTGCCTGTTGGCATCTGTGTCCCTGTGGAAGAAAGTCTGTGATAAATGTCATCTTGCAGGAGCCAGGACACCTGGTTCCTCACCTTCCCTTAGAGAAAAGTATCACCCCCTTGTCCACGCATTCCCTTACCCCCACCCCCACCCCCACCGTGCCCCACCCAGATCTCCCCAGAGAAGACACAAAGCCTGGTCCCAGATTGGAAAGCAGCTCTTCACATGAAAGCCTAAAGTCTGCTAAGGGAAGAACTTTCTGTGTTTTTCCCTTCGCTCTTTCTGAGAACCATATGCCCAAGAACTTTAGCCAAATCCCTTGCTTGGCACAAATGCCCTTGAGAATGTTGCTGGCCTAGTGTCAAGCTCACCCTTCAGAAAATGATCTATTTCATTTGGCTCCAGGACAGAGTCTTGAAGCAAAAGTACCCACAGCCTGAGAATCAGAGATTGCCTTCTCTGGAGGGCTGGCATGGGGACATGTCTACAAGGGTGAGGCCCTGACAAGATCTACATACTCAGTTTAATCTCAAAGGGTGATGACTATTTCTTTTAAAGAAATTCTCAAGCAAAATTTGTTTCAAACCATTTTATTTTGAGACATTCATGCCACATATCCAGCTTCTGAGAGGTTCTAGAAAAACAGACGACGTTCTGCCCACCCTCCTCCAGAGGCTGGGCAAGGCTTCACAGCAGAGGGATGCTGGACCTGCGGCCACAAGGCCACACCAGGGCTTACCGTTCGTTTATGCTCTCTGCTCGGAGGGTGTAGACTCGATCAATGTGAGAAATGTGGAAGATGGGTTCATCTCCAGAAGGGTCAGTGGGCAATTTGACTAGAACCTCATTTAAGAAAATAGGCTGGAAAACAATAATGCAGAGGCATTATAAAACGAGGCAAAGGGGACTGAAGATCCAGTAGTCCATCCCGGGGGTGTATTTGGGTGTGCATGTAACTAGGCTTCAGATACGTGTGTGCCCACGTCTATGTAATTCAGGCCAAGTGTGTGTGCATGTGATCACATGTGTATAAAGGTGTGGCCCATAAACCAGACTAAGGGTTTATGTGTTTTTCAGTTAAACTACACTCAAACAAGAGGCCTGGCTTACCAGTGGCTTCCACCGGTAATCCTAGCTCCTCAGGAAGCAGAGTGGGACAGAGATCCAAGGCCTGCCTGAGTAATTTAGGTTGAGACCTTAATCTGAAAAATGAACTGAAGAGTCACAGGGTGAGGGATGTGACTGAAGTGGTCGAGTCATTGCCTAGTGTGGACTGGTCAATCACCAGTACCATAAAAACTAAAACAAATGAAACCAAGCCACAACAAGGATTTTATGTTGATAATTTTTATAGATTATGCACATATTTATGTGAATTTAGGGCCTTGTATTTCCTAGGCAGACACTTTACTACTTTTTATTTCGTTTGTTTTTTTTTTTTTCTGGGGAGTGGGTAGGTAGCATGGATAGTGATTCTCCTATGAACTTCTCATGTAACTGCAATGCTGTCACCACACTAGGTATTTTCTGTAGCTTTTTGCCCAGGCGAACCGCAATCCTTCTGATCTCTACATCCTGAGTGGCTAGAGGTGGAATGAGCCACGGTGCCCAGCCTGCAGGTATTTTGGAAATCCTTCAAAATAAGACCTAATTGGTCCATTTTCCCCCACCATGTACACTAAATGGCGAATGCTTTCGCATCCAAGTAATTCCGTCCACGGATTCTCCTACAAAGCATCCGGTAGCCGTCTGCATAAAAACACTGCATAAAAACAGCTGCGTCTGGGAAACTTCTTCCATCAAAACACTGCCCACCCCATTCACAGACAAATTTAGAAAAACACTAGCCCGTGACACAGAGACACAAACACAGCCATGAAGGTATGGACAGACCAGATGCACGGCTTGGGGGTGTCTCCCCCACATTGACTGCTCTGGCGGGCTTTGGGGAAGAGAGGCACAGATGTTCCAAGCTGCGGGGTAGTTTGGTGGGGCGTTCGGGACAGTGTGGAAGCTGCCTGTGGGCACTGGGGCTGACGACGTGTTACTCATCGATGCTAAAGCTGCCCTGGCTTGGTTCCTCTGCACACAGGACACGAGCTTCTGTGGCGTGGGGCCTGTCTGTCGTGTGTGGAGGGGATACCACGTGACTTGGCAGTGATAAATACATTGTCCACAGAGACACAGATTTTGGTGACTCTAAATTCTCACTCATTGGCCTCGCCTCCCTCTTCCACACTACAGCCTCAAAGTCCGAGAAAGCCCTGACTCCTTTCCGGCCAATGTTCCTTCCTCCCAGACACAGCCCCCCTGTTTTGCCATCTCCAGCAGGACTTACTGTTTTGTACATTTTATACTGCAGGTTAGATTTAGGGCTGAAGACTTTGTCGGTGCCAGAAGAGCCCAGGGGCTTTGTGATTTGGGTCAGGAGCAGGAAGTCGTTGAATAGGAAACCATACAGCTCCTTGTTGCTTTTGGCCTTGTAGAGCTTTCCACTGTGCAGAAACTTGCGAGGCCCCAAGCAATTGGTCACTGAATTGAACACCAGTTGCTGAGAAAGGAAAAGAAACCCAAAGAAGACAGGATGAAGGAAGGTCATGGTTTTAACTTTGGTTTCTCTGCATCTGGAAGCCTAGGCTCCGTCAGAATCTAAGGTGAGCCCCAGCAGGCCTGGATCCGGGGCAAGGAGAGCTATGAACCCTTCAGGCCATGTCTTTTGGAGCCAAGAAGTCAAAGACAAAGGCACAGTTCTGGGATTTGCACCAAAATGTGTCTTGGCTTTAATTCCTAGGGCCTTTCACCAGGGATTTGATGGATTCTAATGGTGTGAAGGACCTGTTTCTATCGTTTGGACAGCTAGAAGAGAATGCCTGCCACTTCCCACGTTGATGACTGTCTGCTCAGTGTAAGGTGAAACTTAGGAATGCTGTGAACCAGCTGCAACAAGAAGGCCCTGCGTGGGCTCAGGCTACCCTCAGTACTTCTAGAAAGCAGCATCTTCATACTCCTGGGATTTGAAGGAGAAAGAGGGCTGAGGTAAGAGTACCTCACAAAGTTTCCCCTTTCGTGACAGCACAGGGAGAGATGAAAGAAGGCAAGGATCTAGCTGTGCAGCAGGCAGAGAGATGCTGGACCTTCATAGTCTCTATCTGTTCACACATCTGGGTGGTACTTCATCTGCCAACCTTCATGGCCACGTTTCCCTCTGGAACTACCTGGCTTACCAACCTCTCTGAAGGGCAATGGAGTTCGCAACACCTGTTTCCCCAAGAGATGTTGGCAGCCACCTGCTGCTTTCAATGTGGGAGAAAAGCTCAGTGGTAACTCAGTGACAGAGACCTTCACGTGACAAGGAGAGGAGCCAGTGTGTTCCACTCTAAGGTTTGGGGAGGGAGACTAAGATGCTGAGAGAGCCCAAAAGGAACCTTTAACAAATATTGTCTGCCTCTTCAACTCCTAACAGGAACCTGGAGATCTACCTTCTTGTTTTCCAAGAAAGAGTTTCCAGGGCCAGGAGCGTGGCCTAGTGGTAGAGTGCTTGCCTAGCACGCATGAAGCCCTGGGTTCGATTCCTCGGTACCACATACACAGAAAAAGCCAGAAGTGGTGCTGTGGCTCAAGTGATAAGAGTGTTAGCCTTGAGAAAATCCAAGGACAGTGCTCAGGCCCTGAGTTCAAGCCCCAGGACTGGCAAAAAAGAAAGGCAGGCAGGCAGGCAGGCAGGAAGGAAGGAAGGAAGAAAAGTAGGAAGGAAAGAAGGGAGGGTGGGAGGGAAGGAGGAAGAAAGAAGAAAAGAGTTTTCAAGTGTGTTGAGAACAATGAATCCAGAAAAGGCAAATGTCACTGGATCCAGTGTCCTTACAGAGGATGTCATTCATTCATACTAGAGTTCCCCAGTTGGCCATCTTTACATTACTCTGTCTTTAATTGAGGATGCTAGAGACCACAGCCTACAGTGTGATTGAGAGACAGAAACTAGAAGCCAGTGTATACCTTTCCCATTGCTGTGGGTGCCATCATATCAACAACAAACTGGGGTACAATCACTAGAAAAGAGCAATCAATAAAAAGGGCAATAATCTAGCCAGGTGTAGCAGCTCACTCCTGTAATCCTAGCTACTCAGGAGGCTGAGATCTGAGGATCAAGGTTCAAAGCCAGACTGGGCACAAAAGGACTTGAAACTCTTATCTCCAATTAACCCCTAGAGAAAAACAGGAATGGGGCTTGCCTCAAGGGTAGGGTGGTCGCCTTGAGCTGAAGAGCTCAAGGACAGTGCCCAGGCCAAGTTCGAGCCCTATGACCCCCCCCACACCCACCCACACACAAAAAGGGCAATAATCTGGTTCCAAAGAGAGCATATAAATGCCATAAAACACTCACAAAGAGCGTTATTTAATTCTCAACATCTTAAGATGAAGAAAACACGGGCTACTGATGGAAGCAGTTGGATAACATGGAAGACTCCTTTCTGAAGTTCATACTACCCCCTCGGTATATATACCTGACAGAATCAGGAACCAAATGCCCTGACTCCAGGACCCTGCGGCATCCTTTGGTGGGTTCTCAGCGCTTGCTTGTCCTGCTTCCTTGTCATCCAGCTCTACCTCATTACCAACATTTTGTTGTCAACGTTGGTTTACCCTGAGCTTCCTCTAAGGACATAAACCCTTGAAATGTAAGAATCGTACCTTATTTGCTTTAATGTTTTTGATTTAGAATGGACCAAGGGCACAGGGTAGATACTCCATAATGAATGAGTGAGTGAGTGACTAAGTAGGCCAATCAACCCAAGTGTGTTCCTGGATTCCAAAACAGAAGCTTGCATCCATCACCTTGGTTTCCCCAGGGCTGCTCCCACCTTTGCCACACTGCCGGTGGGTTAGGATGTGGGGCTGGGAGAGACCATTCCTGATGGCCTCCACAGGTAGGGATGGCTGCTGCCTTTGTGGCTTAGAAGAGGAACATGAAACACAAGATGGGAGGACGTGCAGGATATCTCGGGTATCTGAGGCAGGCCTAGCGAGTGGTGTGCATGTCAAGTATGCGTGCACAGAAGCCTATGTCTGTGCACATGTGCATGGAAACAGAAAAAAAAAAAAACAGGAAAATAAATGAGGGTAAAGGAAAGGTTAAGTGACAAAAAAAACAACAACAACCAGGAAGACACTTCCATTTCTGGAAGAATGGTAAGCTATATTTCTCTGGATTATTCCCCCAATAAAAGCAAAAAAATTTAAAAAATTAAAAAAATAGCTGGGTGCAGTGGCTCACGCCTGTCATCCTAGCTACTCAGGAGGCTGAGATCTGAGGATCGTGGTTCAAAGCCAGCCCAGGCTCAAAAGGACCTGAGACTCTTACCTCCAATTAACCTCTAGAAAACGGGAAGTGGGGCTTGGCTCAAGGGTAGGGTGGTAGCCTTGAGCTGAAGAGCTCAGGGACAATGCCTAGGCCAAGTTCAAGCCCCATGACCCACAAAAAAAAAAAGCAACAAGAAAAAACAAAAACTGTAACAAAAATCCATGTTTAAGGGCTAGGAACATGACCTAGTGGTAGAATGCTTGCCTAGCATCCATGATGCCCTGGGTTCAATTCCTCAGTATCACATAAAGAGAAAAAAGTAAAAATCCACTTCTAAAATGCAAGGAGATTTAAAAAACAACATAAGAAATATACAGAGACCAAAAGCAGAATGAAAATGAGATCTTTGGGAGATAAAAAAGCATCTAAATCATCTTTAGCCCTGAGCATCTCTCTTAAATATGTTAACATCAGATTTCCATTTGGATACACTGGGCACAAAGGCCAAGGGGAGGAAGGAGCTAAGAAGTGCCTACAAAAAGTAGTTAACCCAAAGGATGAGTGAAAGACAAGTATACTCAAGTGCAGAAGGGGTAAGTGAGAGAACTCTGGTTTTGCCCTTGGTGTAAGTGAAAGAAAGTATGCCCTTGAGAAATTTTGACCTCCAGGCAGCTGTCACACAAATGCACCACTGCAGTTCACACAATTGGCATATTCACAGGTAAAGTTGCAAGAAACAACGCGTGCACATCCAAACATCATGACACAAGTGTTGGGGAAACAGTGTTTGCTTGCCTGGCCCTGGGTTCGTTCAGGATTTTGCATAGCAAAATTTTACAAATCACAAGCAATACGGAAAAATAAGGCATGTTGAACAAGAGATAGAAAAAAAGAAAAAAGGACGAACACAAGAATAAGGTGGGAGGCAAATGCAATCCTAATATTTGGTGCATATCTTATGAAACTAAGAAAATGGAGGGGGAAGGGCGGGGTTGGGAAGGATGGGGAGAATGGCATTGATAAAGATGCACTACACCTATACACTGGTTTGTTGAATGCTAACTCCTTTGTACAACTACTTAAAACAATAAACATATATAATTTAGAAAAGAAGACCTGTAGCTTTGGGTGTTAGGTCTATCATATCTGAAATATACAAAACTATGTTTAAAATCTGTTAAGGAATAAATGAGAATCATGATGAACATTTGAATAAGGAGCAACACACACACACACACACACACACCCCAGAAAACAGAAGAAAAAAAACCCAACAGATTGGAGAAAATAAACAGAACTACTAGCAATGGGAAATAATAGGGCTGAAAAAATGTATGTGCTATGGATGAACTAAATCACAGATGAGAAGCCACTGAAAGAGACAATGAGGGATATGGAGAAGAAAGTGGCTCCTGCTTTTTCCTGTCCTATTTCATGCCAGCTTTGGAAGCTAAGTCAGGGGAGGCTCGGGTCCCAGCCCAAAGGCCATTACCTCGGACAGGCCTTCGCACTGCACGTGGGCTTGGATCCACTCCAGCCGGTCAGAGTTCTCCTTCTCACGCACGCCCTCATTGACCTGGGAGCACAGCTCCTCTGCTTTCTCCAGGGCATGTTTCAAGTGGCTGTGGTCAGGGTGGTTTTCAGGAGTGTTTTCCAGAATCTACACAGAAGAAAACCTCGTTAGGGCACTGTGAGAGGCAGGACACTCTGTCCTTGATTGCACACCCATTCAATGTGGGTGGGCCTGGGATCTTTGTCCTAGAGAACCCAGAGCAGGGGACAGTGGAGACGGGGCACAGGCCTTTCGGAAGGGCACACACCTGAGCAACCTCGGCTCTATGCAATCATCATGGCACTGATGTTTATGCCTCCAGTGAAAGGCCTTGCCCAGAATACCTCCTCTTCATGGGCTCCATGGAACCAAGCTTCCCCTTCCAACGTAACAGACGCTTGGGGCTCAGCCCAGCCCCAACCCTTGGAGTAACCCCAGGGTAAGCTGGATGACCTGTCCAGCAAAAGCCAACCTCTTGGGGTGAACTCTTAACCACACAGACTCCCGCCATTTAGAGTGATACAAAGAGTTAGGGAGCCCAACTACACAGTTTCTCTTTGACAACCTCACCCTATTTAACAAAGAAAACACACACACACACACACACACACACACACACACACACACACACACACACACACACACACCCTCAGCCCAGGTCCAGAATCCAGCTGCCAGCATGCATGTCTGAAGCTGCTTGCAGATGGGTGTGTTTGGGGCACATATATGTTTTTCTTTCTTTCTTTTCTTTTTGTGTTGGTCTGGGGGCTTGAACTCAGGGCCTGGATACTGTCCCGAGACTAACACTCTGCAGCTGGGCGTGTTAGCTCAGGCCTGTAACCCTAGCTACTCAGGAGGCTGAGATCTGAGGATCAAGGTTCAAAGCCAGCCCGGGCACAAAAGGACCTGAGACTCTTAGCTCCAGTTAACCTCTAAAAATTGGGAAGTGGAGGAGTTGGGGAGGGAAATGGGGACAAAAACATGAGAAGGGGTAGCAATGATTTTTAAGTCATGCACCTTCTATCTGGTGAATATAACCCTTCTATTAATTACAATAAAAATTTTAAAAACTGTAAAAAAACCAAGCAAACAAACAGGAAGCAGGGCTTGGCTCAAGGGTAGGCTGGTAGCTTTGAGCTGAAGAGCTCAGGGACAGCGTCCAGGCGGGAGTTCAACACCATCACACACACACACACACACACACACACACACACACACACACACACACTTTGCCTCTTGAGTCACAGCTCCACTTCTGGCTTTTCTGGTAGTTAATTGGAGATAAGAGTCTCATGGACTTTCCTGCCTGAGCTGGCTTTGAACCATGATCTTCACGTCTCAGCCTCTGAGATGCTAGAATTACAGGAGTGAGCCATCAGCACCCAGCTCGAAATGCATGTTTTTCTGAGTAGACCCTTCCAAGCTAATGATTAAGAATGCCAGTTTTTCTGCACTAAACAGTACAAGAAATTGTACATTTATCAAATAAAGCTCATCTGTATTTGACTCTTAAAGGCAAAAACAAGTATGGCCATAAACTGGTTATTGCATTTTCTAAGCATTATCCATTGTATACATCCTTTGTGAATTCCTACATTTATATTTCTATAATATGCTTGTGTTTCTATGTAATATATTCTATATTGTTTATTCCATGTATTGAGCATATAAACCCTTAGCAGTTGTCTTGGTGATGTCTATGCATTCGCAGCTGTGATCTTAAAATAATGCAAAGTAGAATTTTTTTCATTTGGCCTTTGAAAAATATTTGATCACAATGTGAAGACTATTTTGATTCACTGGGAATTTAAAAATTAATTCAAACACCCTCATTTAAAAATAGCAACTTGGGCCAGGAGTTTGGCCTAGTGGTTAAAGTGCTTGCCTAGCATGCATGAAGACCCAGGTTCGATTCCTCAGTACCACATATAGAAAAAAGCCAGAAGTGGTGCTGAGGCTCAAGTGGTAGAGCTCTAGCCTTGAGAAAGTCCAAGGACAGTGCTCAGGCCCTGAGCTCAAGCCCAGGACTGGCAAAAAAAAAAAAAGAAAAAAAGAAAAATAGCAACTTACAAATTGATGGAAAATGGATTCATTTACACTCATATTTTTTTAAATAAGGGGACTTATCCCAGAAAAAATAGGTTCATTTACTTCATTGTTAGAAATTATTTGTACATGTATTTGTGATATGTAACTATATTTTGAAAACTTCAAGGATATTATAAAATTTATTTTTTTAAATGAAGAAAATAAAAAGAATGCCAGCTATTATGCTACAAGCTGAGTGCTAGTGGCTCATAACTGCAATCCTAGCTTACTCAGGAGGCTGAGAGCTGAGGATCACAGTTCAAAGTCAGACTCAGCAGGAAAGTCTGTGAGACTCTCATTTCCAGAAACTATATTAAATATATATATATATATATATATATATATGTATGTATGTATTAGAAGTGAGGCTCTGGCTCAAGTGGTAGAGCAGAAGCTTTGGGCACAAAAGCTCAGGGATAGTGCTCAGGCCCTGAGTTAAGACCCAGGATGAGGACACACAATACACACACACATACACACACACACACACACACACACACACACACACACACACACACAAGTTCTAGGCACCAGAGCTGATGGCTCATGCCTAACTACTCAGAAGGCTGAGATCTAAGAATCAAGGTTCAAAGCCAGCCTGGGCACAAAAGGACCTAAGACTCTTATCTCCAATTAACCTCTAGAAATCAGGAAGTGGATCTTGGCTCAAGGGTAGCCTTGAGCTGAGGAGCTCAGGGACAACACCAAGGCTGAATTCTAGCCCATGACCTACAAAAAAAAAAGTTCTAGCCACCATCTGGGTTGATTGCATAAAGGTTGTAAGTTTCATTTTCTTGTCACTGTTATCAAATATTTAGTCTTAGTCATTTCAGTTCTACAAATGTTTCCTGTAACTCCCTACCTTTCACAGTTCTCTTTCAAAGAGTTTGGCAAGCTTTCAGTTTTTTTTCTCCTAGGTGCTTAGAAGATAACTATCATGATTGTTTTTCTTTTCCTTGGTGGGGAGCAAACAGTACCGATATTTAAACTTAGGACTTTGCATTAAGCCATACCACCAGACTGTATTTATTTGTTTAATATTAAGGCCTCTAAATTCTTTTCTTCTCCCCCTCCCCTCAGTTAAATCTGGAATACTTGCCTTAAAATCTTGTTTCATATTTCAATTTGCAACCAAACACTGGTGGGAAAGTCAAGATAAATATTGAGTCAATTAAATACCAATTGTGGAGTTGGGATAAGAAAACAGTAGACTGAAAGAAGCTTTCAAAATGAGTTGTCTGACTTAGCCAAAGGCATTAGTGTCATGTGAGGTGGAGGTGGGCCAGGATGTAGGATTGTTCTATAAAAGAAAGAGATTTACCTGGGAAAAGGTAGATCCAGTCCTGAGGAGAGTGAGAGCCAAACTCCTTACAGTACACAGCTAGAAAGTGGGAGATGGGGATACCTTCCAGGATTGGATTCAAATAGGGATTATTTATTAGTGTGGTGTCACAGGTATGGGTAGGAATGAACAGAAATACATGTGTGGACATATGCATAGGTACCTGAATGCACATAGATGTATTTCCCAGCTCTGCCACTGAAAAGGCCAGAGGCAATGTCATTCCAACAGTGGAAGGCACACACGGATACTTAGATCTGGATGCCTAGTGCCATTCTTCTTTAAAGGAATCAGATCTCAACCCTTCCCCAAATGCTACACTCCTTCAATGGTGTCATACAGGCTCACAGATACCCAATTCTGTTCATTTCACAGACAGCGACACAGAAATTCTAGTGTTATTCTTTCCTTTGGGTATTGTTTTCTTGAAGTGAAAGGAGAAAACATCAAGTGGAATATCTCCCAATGGCCTACTGAAGACAGGAGGGTAGAAAAATCAGAGCACAGTGCCTGTATTGGAAAACACTTCAAGCAGTGAGCCCCCATTTTCTGCCAGAGGCTGCACTGTGAGTTCTTTTTATGCTAACCCATTTTGTTTTTCTCCTCAGTTACTAAGCAGATGGCTCCAGCAGCTTGCCAGCACATGATTTCTCTGCAAAAGTTACCAGGTGTGTTGGCCTGTGCCTCCAGCCCCTTTTTGGTACTGGGAAGGTAGTCTCTGCTCACAAAGGTATCGAAAGTACTTACATTTTTAATGATCAGTGGGTATCTTGTTACCCTCTGCATCGGCTTCAGTATAAAGCTGGACAGCGGCATTCCTTTACACCGAGGGTCCATTGCTAATCTCTGAAATATGAGATATTTTAAAAATGTACTTTTAGCCAGATGTGGTGGCTCACCCCTGTAATCCTAGCTACTCAGGAGGCTGAGATCTGAGGATCAAGGTTCAAAGCCAGCCCAGGCACAAAAGGACCTGAGACTCTTATCTCCAATTAACCTCTAGAAAATGGGAAGTGAAGCTTGAAGGCTCAAGGGTAGGGCGGTAGCCTTGAGCTGAAGAGTTCAGGGACAGCACCCAGGTGCATTCATCTGGACACTAGTGGAGGAGCCCACAGCTGGAAGGGCTCGCTGTGTCTCCAGTGGAGCACATAGCTCCTTACTGTGCAGAGACTTTGGCTTTACACAGAGTATTTCTTCCAGATGTCTAAAAATAAAAACTTTATCACCTCCCAGGGAAAAGAATCACCAGACAAGGCAATCAGAGACACAATTTTCCTGACGGTTGCTTGTCTAGGGTTAGGTAACTTGGGAACAGGTCTCCTAGAGCTCCAGGCAGAGGGGGAGAAGTGGAGCTGAGACTTGAAGGCAGAGACTCAGGCTTCAGCCTTCAGCTTATCTCCACCCTGATCCTTGCCCTCTTTCCTTGCCAACCCCATCAGTCCCTCTAGTAGATGAAAGTCCTCCTGCTCGCGGAGGGTGGCCATGCCTGTGAGTCACAGGGACTGTGATATCTCTATCAAAGGCTCAAGTTGGATATAATGCCTTAGCCCTGACCTCTGACCCAGGCCAGGCCAGCATCCAGGCTGATGTCTGCCATGGATGCCACCCTTCCAGGACCAACTCATAGGAGGCAAGGGTAGGCCAAACCCCTGCCGGGAGAAGCAAGGGAAGTGAAGAGGAGCAGGAGGGGAAGGACCCCCAGCTTGGTGTCCTGGGCTGGTGTCAGCATTTCCCTGAAGTTCAAGTGCATCCAGAGATATCATCCTGCCTGCATCCAGGAACTGGGCCCTTGATCAAAACCACAGCCCCGCGTCCAGCCTTCATCTCCATCTCACCCCTGGCCTCCTTCTTAGCCATCTTTCCTCCACTAGATGGCCTCAGATTTGGTAAGCAAGTCTCAGCATTTACTACTGAGGCAGATAGAGTCTAACAAAGAGAAAGCCACACTTACATCTCCTGGAGATGACTTAACAAATATTATTCTTGGGGAAGTGACAACAGTCTGTCCCCCTAAATGTGCAGAGTCATACTCGTTAGCATGATTGGGTTGCTAGTTAATGGAAGTTCTTTCATTCTCTTCCTCTTTTCCCCCCCAAGGAAGACCAGGAGACCAGCTGGAGGCTGTGGTGTGACCAGGACAGAGATCCTCCAGCAGTCATGGCACCACCTCCTCTTAGTGGGCACATGGCTCTGCAGACCTGGCTAGCTGTAAGGTGGTGTGTGCAGCACCCTGTGCAGACTCACATGGCCTTCCCACAGCCTGGGCCAATGCTTTCCCCTTGGCAAGCAGAATCCATAGGACAAAGGGTTCAAGAGGCTACAGGGAAGCCTGGCCATTGGATGCAGACACTGAGAAAGAACAGAAGATGCTGAGGTTCAAAAGAAAGGGAGCCCCAAGCCCCTCCTGGACCCCAGAAAATGAGATGAACCCACCCCTAACACATTTTAAACAAGATGCTTCAAAGCATCCAGTGTTGGGGCCTCCTTATCACCAAGGGTACCCCTCTGGTGACAGAGCTACACCATCTAGCTAGTGTTCACGCCCTCTTAGCCACAATTTCAGACCCTGTTTACGTGTGTGTGTGTGTGTGTGTGTGTGTGTGTGCTGGTGGTGGTCCTGGGGCTTGAACCCTGGTGCGATTCTTGAGCCTTTTGGCTCAAGGTTAGCACTCCATCACCCGAGCCATACTTCCACTTCTAGCTGTTAGGTGGTTAATTGGGCAAAGAGAATCATGGTCTTTCTTGCCTGGGCTAATTTCAAACAATGATCCCGAGATCTCAGCCTCCTGAGTAGCTAAGAGGACAGGCATGAGGCCTCCACGCCCGGCTCTTCACACTCCACTGGGGTGGACGGGAAGAGGGCTCTCCCTGCAGCCCGGGCTCCTTACTTTGACAAAGTCCTTGAAATCCGGGGCCTCGTCCGTCTTCTGCTGGATCAGGGCGGCCCCGTTGAGCTGGCAGCTGCAGAAGCGGATGTAGGGCTGCATGTGGGGCAGCTGCGCGCTCAGGATGTCACCAATCATCTTCACGGGCATCTTCTCCCCAGACATCTTCTTGCGTACCCTCAGCGCTCTGCACGGAAACACGGGAGGTGAACCCTCTTCACACTGCCTGCCAGCATCGCGGCACGCGGCTACGGAGACGGGATGTGTGTGAGGGGCACAGACCAAGAGGGCCACTAGAGCATCTATTTGGAAGATAGGGAACAGAGAAAGAAAGTTGCCGAGTGACACAGAGAGGCACCACTGGGACACGGAGACTATAGGCTACCATGTGTCTCCTGAATGGCTTCCCTCTCCGTTCATGGATTATGGGTGGTGAAAACTCCAGGCTGAAGGGGCCTAAGAACTGAGCTTATTTCTGTTGACCTTGGTTTTCCAGGGAGGTCGTCATCGGTAGAGGCTTTCAGACTAAACAGACCATCGTGGGGATGTGAATCAACAACCACACACACAATAGTCCCAGCGTGTATGGCAAAGCCAGATCTAAGTATCATTTGGACTAACCCTGCCTTTCACTGTTGGTTGCTGTGATTAACTAGAGGCTAAGAGTTCTAGAAGGAGAAGGCCTTTGTTATAACAATGGCACAGTGAGCCCAAACTGGAAATGGAGGAAAAAGACACTGGAGGAAGTGGAAAGCATTTCTTCTGGGCTGCCTCTGCTGTGTGGATGTTCAGGGAGAGGACAGGGGGGACTGCGCCTCCATCCTCAGGCCCTCATCCTTCCACCAGTAATGTGGACAAACTGCAAAATGGAGATCCAAACCAACCTTTCTTCTTTCTAAACGGATTCTACCAGCATTTGTGACAGTCCCAAAAAGTCAGCGGACACTATCTGATCCCCATTTCCTGTTGGGGAAACAGGCATGCAGAAATGGAATGACTTGACCAAACTCTAAAGCCTTGGGCAAAGCTAAAATAAAAGGTGACAGAATCAGTCCTTGAATCTCTACAGGTCTCCCTCCCTTCCTCCCTCTGCCGTCAGGAGATTGCTGTCCTGAAGGCCTGCACTTAAATTCTGGATATAAAAAAGTTCTTACTCTTTCCATTGGCCCTGTTTATACAGCACAATACTTGGCTCTCAAGGAAGGAAGCTAATGATTTGACGGAACATCCAACCAGAATCACCACTCATAGATAATCTTTATATCACAGTTAACTTCCTTCAGTTTTTAATTTTAAAATTTCCCTTACTAGAGCTAGGTGTGGTAGCACACACCTGTTATCCCAGGTAGATGGGAGACAGAGGTAGGAGAATCATGGCATAGGAACTAGCTTGGCACAAAAGCAACACTTTGTCTGGAAAAGAGATAAACGAAAGCAAAAAAAAAGGGGGGGGTGGAGGTATGACTCAAGTTGTGGGGCCCTTGCTTAGCAAGCACAAGGCCCTGAATTTGAACTCAAGTCTATTAAAAATAAAATTCATTATTTGTTTGATGGAGACTGTGGCTCCCTCAATACAAGGTGACAATCCTAATCCTTGCATCAAAGACGGTGACAGAAGGCAGCTCTCTCATGGCACTTCAGAAACTATAGCCTTAATTTTCTGTCCCCAAAGCCCCACCTCTTCTAGCACCCCAGGAACCCTAACATGACAACTGCTCTTTACATAGAAAAATCATATCTATTTGGCCAAGCAAATATACCAAAGTGTTCACTGCATGATTTACCATGTAGGTGCACGGTCCAGAATTCTTTTGAGTTCTCTGTACCTTTGAAATTATTCATAATAAAATGGTGGAAAGAAGAAAAAGAAATCATGATTCTCAGGAAGTTAAGTGAAAATATTTTATCTGGAAGTGAAAACTGTAGACAATCTCTCCCAAACTATGTAATGTGATGGTCAGGGGAGCAGGGGCGGAGAGCAAGGGGCTCACACTCACCAGGCGTGCGTCCCACGACTGACACCATGCCAGTTGTACACAAAGAGCCCTTGCTCCTCCTCCAAATAGCATAGAACAGTAGAAAGAACTACTGTCTTGTGTGAATCCCTGAGTTCAAACCCCAATACCCCTCAGCCACCCCCCAAAATCCTTCATACTATGACCACAACCTCTAAAATAAAAGACAAGACAGTAGAGTTACCTGCCCAAGGGGGCTGGTCTAGACAGCTACCTTTTAGCTGTTCAACAGCCAATTAAAAGGTGCTAGAGCCCAGGAAATCCTTGGGACATCTGACTCCTGACTCTGCAATCTTTCCACTGGGGACAAGATTGAAGGGAATCCCCAGACTCAGGATCCTGGCATCATGAACAGAGCCCATCCACTGAGTCACACAACCTCTCTGAGCCTGTGTTCTCCAATTGTCACAGTGCTTTCATGTCCTATTTCAAGCCCCTGCAAAGCTCTGGAAAGGGACGCGGTGAGGGGCATGGAGACAAGGAAGGGAAGATGATTGTAAGGAGTGGAGAGCCAATAGCCAACCTTGACTGGTATGTAGCTGACTTTCTAAGAGGCAACTGGGTGAGATCAGGCACATTTCCCGTGTCCCCACCCCCACTAGAGCTGTCCAAGGAAGAGTTATTAACTTCAAAGTGTGTGTGTGTGTGTGTGTGTGTGTGTGTGTGTGTGTGTCCTGGGACTTGAACTCAGGGACTGAACACTGTCCCTGAGTTTTTGTGCTCAAGGCTAGAGTTCTACCACTTTCTGGCTTTTTTAGTAGCTAACTGGAGATGAGAGGGTCACACACTTTTCTGCCTGCTGGTTTCAAACTTCAATGCTTAGATCTCAGCCTCTTGACAGGCGTGACCGACCAGCACCCAGGGTAATTTCTAGGTATCATTTGAACATAAAACTCTGTGCCTATCCAACATTTTAGGTCAGTACTTGTGGGTTCGGAGCTAGCCCCTTCCGCTTAGCTGACAGGGTAGCCTCCCCTCTAAGGCAAGTCTTGTGTTACAGTCCAGGGCCAAGCCCCACACTTACCGTGTCCTGGGCTCTTGTCATTCAAAGGCCTGGGAGATACAGAAGCATGGGCATTGTGGTCCTATTGTGCTGCAGTTATGACGGGACTTGAATATGCCCTCAAAGGCTCATGTGTCCCCACTGCAGTGGCCCCCCACTGTGGTGGTGGTGAAGTGACAGAGCCCTAAACAGGGCAGCTGGGTCATCAGGCATATTGCCCTCAGAAGGGATTGATGTGGCTCTGGATAGGATCCTGAGGGACTCCCTGGAGAGCAAGTAGGTACCCTAGAACATAGTTATCGAAGCGTGAGTCTAACCCCTGGACTTCTCTGTTCTCTGGCTTTCCTGCCTTGTACCTGATCCTCCACACACTCTTCTCAACCAAAGCTTGGCTAGATGGGGCTACTCAATCTTGGCCTCTGAAAGTGTGACCTCAGGAAACAGCTTGTCTTTATCTGTAAAGACAAAACACTCGGGTGTTTTGTAATACCAACAGAAAACAGACTAGACGAATCTCCATCTCCCAGATGAAGACACGGAGACGTGGAGACTGAAAACCACCTAACCCCAAAGACACACAGGCAGAGGCAATGGTGAGTTTGCAAGGCCAGGGTCTGATCCCCATCCCCTGGAAGCCAAGACTTAGTCTACACTTCCGCCAGTGATAGTCCAATGATGCCTGGTGGATGTAGATTTGGGGGATTGTTTGGTATTTGTGTGTTTGTTTTAGATTGGAAGGGACCCTGGTGATGATCTAATCCAGAATCCTCATTGTACAAAGGAGGAAACTCGGGCTCAAATCATAGGGAGGGGAGATACATGGGCTCCTGATCCAGAAGCTGCCCCCACAAACTACAGCAGGAATGAAGCACACATGGTCCTAGGCTGGCCTTGGGGTTACCCTGAAGAATGGGCTTATGCTAGGCAGGGAACAGTTCCACACTGTTCCATGTGCTGGAGTCAAAAGGCCTCCAGCGATCTACCTTCTTCTGAGAAGAAGAATCTAAGGATGGAGCTAGCATGAGCAGACGCCAGAATTGGTACAATTGTAGAAATTCCGGAACTGTCACCATCCTCTGGAATCTGGGTGTCCTAGCAATTTATACGATACCAGGAGAAATCCAGAGTTTATTTCCAGAAAGCAAAAGGGTGCTGGCATGTGTGAGTGGCAATGAGCAAAATCAAATCAATGAATTAAAAGGCAGAAGGAGACACAGGGTAGCATGCGTGAGGGAGACACAACAGACCACACAGAGGTGCTCGTGTGTAAGCCGCAGAGGTGCAGCGAGGCCAGGGGTTAGAGAAGAAAGGCTTACTTCAGTAGTTTGATATTACACATAATCAGCTCCTTCCAGTTAACAAAAATCATAGCAACCTCTTTTTCTGTCAGCAGCTCAGATTCCATCAGGGGTTTCTGAAAGATCTACAGGTGCAGAAAATGAAGCAGTTCAGAAAGCAAAGTTAGCTCAAAACTTACACACGCGCGCGCGCACACACTGGTCTGTTTAGAGCAATGGAAAAGGCTGGAAGTGGATGGAGGGCCACCTTCCTGCAGAGATCGGAGGCATGGGTGGGGCACAGGGAGGAGCAGGGGAGGGCCCTGCAGCATTGTCTGGTGATGGGGCTTAGCTCTGCCTTGGAGAAGCTAGGAGGCCAGTTCAACTTGGTTCAGGGAGGCAGAGGGCTCTTCCCTGTCCACTGGGAGAAAATAGACCCAACGGGCTAACGGGTGGGGGGGGGGGGGGTGTGAGCAGGCAGGTGGCTGTGAAGGCTCCTTCATCCTAGTAAATCACAGATTTTGGTAGAGCCCGTGTAGCTGGGCATCTGGGGGTAGGAGACCCTCGTGGAGGTTGTCTGGGGACTGCTGATCTTTGAACTAAACCTGGCCAGGCTGAAGCTGATCGCGGAGAACTCCCTGCAAGGTTTTAAGCTGATCCCAAGGCGCGACTCTGCATCTTGCGCTCGTGTTGAGTGTTAATGGTGGCCTCACAGGCCAGAACCCCTTCCTGAACTCCTCCAGCACCACAGGACCCTGTACGTCTCCTCTGGATGCTAGACTGCCAGACAAGAAGTCTTCATGTTTGGAAGGGGAAGAGTGGATTCCAGTCTGTGACAGGACTTCTCACGCTGTCAGCGAGTCTCAGGTCCAGTCTGCTCAACCCCTCTCCTACCAGCAACCTACCATGAACTTGGTTTTAGGCAGGGCTGCCCAGCTCTGTTGCCTTAACCCTCCAGACACAATGGCCAAGACCCTTTGCTGGCTACCTGGGAGGACAAAGCAGATGAGGCACCATGCCAAGTCAAGGGGCTCATGGAGCCAGGGAAGAAACATGTTCATGCAGAGTGACAGATTTCTCTCAAGGGCTTTATAGAATTCTGAGAACAACTGGACAAATGCCAACACCGAGGGCCAGCCATGGGGCATGAACTAGTTGATGACTGAGCTACACCTGCTCTGACTAGAACTCAGAGTCTAACTCCCAGGCTGCATTCTGTCTCGTAGCAGCTCCTCTGACTTCATTACCTGTGAATGAGGGAGCCACGAGCCTGTGACCATGTCCTCTTGGGAAACAGTGCCTGTGTCACTGGCCTTCCAGATGTCCTCCCTTCTACCCCCCACCATACCCACCACACATCTGAGTGTCTCGGGCTCTGAACGGGGATCTAGGCCTCTTGAGGAACTGCTGGCCCTGGCCGCCCACAGCTGCCATTACCTCTGTGACGAGCTGGAGATCGTTCACGTAGTTTTCCTCCGTGACAATGAGCTCGTGGATATACCCTTGTCGCTTCCTCTCGGTCGGGGTCAGCATATCCAAAAGATGTAAATCTGAGCACCCTGGAAGATACAAGCATTGGGCATGGTTGAGTCCAGGCTGGGAAAGGCCACACGGCTGCACAATGAAGGCACTCCCTGTCCTGCTGGGTGCTGGGCTCTGGAGCCTAACTTCGGTGCGTCAAGGTGGTGGGTTGATTCAAGTCCCCCCAAAAGATAAGTTGGAACCCTAGTTCCCGCATCCACAAATGTGCTCCCCACCACGTTTGTTTTTTTTTTTTTTTAAATGTGGATGGCCCAGAGGAAAAGATCAAGACACAGGCACAGACAGAGGCCGTGTGATGTAGCCAAGGCAGGGATTGGACATCAGAGAGTTACAGCCAAGGGACATCACAGATTCCTGGCAATTCCAGAAGCAGAGCCATCAGAGAAAGCACGGTACTGCTATGCTGTGATTTCAGACTTCTACTCAAGAACTATGATAAAATTCTAGTTGTTTAAGACATCCACTTTTGTGGCTGTCATGGTGGCCTCTAGAAATAACAGGTGGCACATTCCTACTTCATCAAAAATATGAAAACAGGCTTCAGTGGATTATACCTGTAATCTTACTCAGGAGGCTGAGATCTGAGGATCACATTCAAAGCCAGCCCCAGCTTGATAGTTGGTGAGAGCTTTTATCTCCAATTAACCACCAGAAAACTGGAAATGGAGATGTAGCTCAAAGTGGTCAAGCACTAGCAACTGATGTGTGTATGGATCATTTGTGGCTTAGCAGCAGCGGCTATTACCCAAGACCAGACAGAAAGGTGTGAACACCTCAAATTCAGGCCTGGCACTACCTCTCCCAGGCTGGTGGTTTCTCCCTCCCCAAATACACACATTGCTTTTTAGTTTTTCCTCTTGTGCCATACCAGCTTTGAAATAAGGACCTCATGCTTTTACTCAGCTTCTTTGCTCATGGCAGAGGCTCTACCATCTGAGTCATACCTCCAGCCCAGCATTTTACTGGTTAGGTTAGCAAGACAGTCATGTAGACTATTCTGCCCTAGCTGGCTTAGAATTTTGACGCTCTAAGTCTCAGCCTCCTGTGTATCTAGGATTACAGGCATAAGCATAATCTACTGGCATCTGACACACACTTGTTTTTATTAGAGGATGTTTAACTCACAGAAGTTAAACTTGTAAAACAGTATAGGGCTCTGGGTCTCATTTCCTCTGGCGTCTCTTCCTCTCTCCTCCCACAGGGGGCGCAGCACAGTGTGAAACCTCAGCCTTTCTCACACTGCATCTCCACACCAGCTGCACCAAAGCACCTGACATCTTATTAGAGAAGCAAATCCAGATTCCTACCAATTCCTGGTGGTGCAGCCCAGGGATCTGGATAATTTCGGGGGCACACTAACAGTGGAGAAGTCCTCAGAGACTCCATCTTCTGGACGCTCATGTTCAGTGATTCCGCAAACAGCATGATCCCTCTGGGCAAATGCTATCATGGACATCTGCTCCAGAGATTAAGGACTGGCCTAGCCCTTGGTTTTGTTCCCTCTCCTGGCTACTTGCCCTTGGTAGATGCCCTAGCCAGGATAGGCAGGAGGGTGCCAGGAAATGAGCCACTGCTTTATTAATACTCTCCATGCCTTCCATCCGGACCTCACTCAGATGCTCTGTGTGTGACTGAGCCAGATTCCCCTGGGGCCAAAAGGTGAGTGTGACCTTTGCATTAGTTGCAGATAGATCTGTACATGGACCATCTCCTTGGCCACTTCCTCCAGCTTGGGGTGCTGATTTTCTTTTTCTTTTCTTTTCTTTTTTTTTAATGATAACATCAGCATTAGTGGTGACTGTCAGGAAGGAAATGAGACAGAATTACTCACTCCTTCACTTCAGCCAGCTGCTGCACAAGTGTTGTGTAAGCTCAGGGCAGAGGGAAGTTGAGGGGCCACCCTGATTTCTTGGCTTTCTCTTGGGAAACCCTTCTGTGTTGCTAGGAAAGATATTTTCAGTTTCTGTCCTTTTTTTTTTTTTCCAGTCCTGGGCTTGCACTCAGGGCCTGAGCACTGTCCTTGGACTTTCTCAAGGCTAGAGCTCTACCACTTGAGCCTCAGCACCACTTCCAGCTTTTTTCTATTTGCATGCTTTGTGCATGCAAAGCAAGCACTCTACCAGTACCCTGTCCTATTATTTTTTTATTGGTCATGAGGCTTGAACTCAGGAGCTGGGCACTGTCCCTAAGTTATTTTGCTGGAGACTAATGCTGTACCACATCGAGTCACAGCTCCACTTCTGGTTTTCTCGTGGTTAATTGGAGATAGTCTCATGGACTGTCCTTTCCCAGGCTGGCTTTGAACCCTAATCCTCAGCTCTCAGCCTCTTGAGTAGTAGGATCACAGATTGTGAACCACCAGTGTGTTTTGTTTATCTCACTATTTTAACAGTGAGACGAAGGGCCTAGGACTCAGGCTGGCTCTTGTTCAAGGGCAAATGTAGGCCAGCCTGAGGTGTTGTGGCCCATTCAGGACGCCAGGTGGACCAGTCTTTGGACCATCCTACCAGATCATAGTTCTGGAGAAAGCTGATGGATAAAAGGTACTCATATTCAGCCAACACATGTGTAATTATGCATGGTATTCAAGTGTATTTTATACACATGTTTAAAGACTATTCTCAGACCTCAATCATTCATTCACTTATTCATTCAGCAAATATTTACTGATACCCTGTTATCATGAGTCTGGCACCAACTGGGCTGAACACTGCAGGAGCCTGGCCTTCCAGAGCCCAGATCAGAGCTCTGGGGTTCAGCATTCCCTACATAGAAGTGGTACAGCCCACCTCCCTTCTCCCCCCTCCAAACTGAAGGTGGCCCCTCCCAGCCAAAGGATACCACTGCTTCTTTTTCAAGAGTAGGTGGTATCTCCACCCCTCCAAGCTCAAGAAGGTACATGAAGCCCCTCCTGGCAGGCTGAGGTTGGCACAACCCCTTCCCCTCCCCACCACACCAGGTTGGGGGTTGTACTGCACCCCCAACCTAACAACAAGACAACTGCTGCAATCAGGCAGGTTCAGTCAGTACTGCAACCCTAACAACCTGCAATCCACAGGACAGAGAATTGCCCACCCACGTACCAAGAGATCCCACTGAGGAACACCAGAATGATTAGAAAGGGAGAACCAGACTATGAAGACACAGCCAGGAGGGACAGGGGACTCCAGGGACTCATCAGAGCAATGGAGGACTCAGAAACAAGGCCGTGTCAGGAGAGATGACTGATGCAAGTGCTGAAAATGCTCAGAGGCAGAGCAACCCCACAAAATCCAAGAGCCCTCGGTGCTGAGACAGCTCAGGATGGGCTTCTACACAGCCTCCTGACGGCTCTGGGCAGCTTTAGTCATCCTGTCCAAACA
Source organism: Megascapheus bottae (assembly GCF_031878675.1). Lineage (NCBI taxonomy): Eukaryota > Metazoa > Chordata > Mammalia > Rodentia > Geomyidae > Megascapheus > Megascapheus bottae. The sequence continues at coordinate 98,298,618 of NC_143509.1, read as the reverse complement.
CACGAAAGACCTAAGGCGGAGCTGGAGAAGCAGAGAGGTGTCAGGGTACTGGAGGGGTCAGGGCTTTTTGATCCAGTGGGTAACACCCCTGCAGGCCCATTTGCCATGCTGTCTGGAGACAGGCGGCTGGGGTCCCGATGGCCTCTGCAGGACCCAGAATATAACAAAAGGCAGATGCTTCGTGGGAGATGCAGTTTCCCATCACCCAGCAACCACACTGGCTTGAAATGGTCTTTTCAGCCACTGAGCTTCCCCCACGGGATGCTGATTAAAAAATTCTTCTGGTAAATGCCAGACCAAGAGAATCATGAAAGACTTTTTCAAGTCTTTTTTTTTTTAAATAGAACTCAAAAATATCCTTCTTTTGAAAGCTTAATATTTAGGAAAAGAAGGCAGTTAAAAATAAAACCTCCACTATTCAAAGCAGGGCAAATAGAAAGAAGTTTTCTGAAGGGGTGGAAAAATGACGCGGGAGCTCTTTTGGGGACTAGGATAAACATGGCTTGCTGGTTCTTTGGCCCAGGGAAAAGCAAGAGGATAAAGCACAGAAAATGACTTTCCATGACTCTTGGGGAGGGGAAAGGAAGTCTCCTGAATACAGTCTTCTCTCAGCTGAAATAATATTGCAAACGATGCTAAGCAGTCAACGGTCCCACATTTCAGCCTACATAGGACTCCTAATCTACGTTCCCTAGGTTTCTGTATGATTTTCTTAAACACATTGACAAAACACAGAGAGAGCCATGATGCTGTTTAGGAAGGGTTAGAGAAGTCTGGGCTATGGCTTTCCATCTCAAAGGAAAAGAGATTCAATGTCACCAGGGACAGTAAGCCCAGATCCATTTGCTAAATGTCCCAGGACAGTATAAACAGAATACATGTTCACAAGGTGCCTCCGACTCCTGTCTATACTGCGGGCACCTCCAGAGTTGACATGGATGTGGGAAATAGTCTAACCCACTCCTATCACGTAAGCCTATGCCCCCCTGGACTGATTGATTCTCTAGGAAAAACTAACTGAGAGGGAATAACTGGGAGATGGTGAGGGAAGTGGTAACATTATCCAAAAAGAAATGTACTTGTTACCTGACTTATGTAACTATATCCCACTATACATCACCTTTGTAATATAAGAAAAAAATTTAAAATGATTGTACTCCTCTAAATATCTTTAGCAGAGTAGCTGTGGGGTTTTCCTGTCATGTGGTAAAAACAGATAAAGACCAAGTGATGACATGGAAAAAAAAAAAAAACAACAAAAAACATTGGGCCAGGGGCTGGTGACTCATGCCTGTAAGCCTAGCTACTCAGGAGGCAGAGATATCATTATCTGAAGATAACAGTTTGAAGCAAACATAGGCTTGAAAGTCCTGGAGACTCTTTATTTTAAATTAGCCACCAGAAAAGTAAAAGTACTGCTGTGGCTCAGAGTGGTACAGCACTAACTTTGAGCTAAAGAGCTCAAGGAAAGTGCCCAGCCCTCAGTTCAAGCCTCATGAATGACCTTCCCTCCCCACCCCCATGTATTTTTGGTGGCAATGGAGTTTGAACTCAGGGTCTTGTGCATGACAGGTAGCTACTCAACTGTTGAGCCACACCTCTAGCTTTTTGCTTTTTTTTTTTTTTGTCAGTCATGAGGCTTGAACACTAAGCCTGGGTGCTGTCTCTGAGCTCTTCAGCTCAAGGGTACCACCCTACCCCTGAGTGGCCCTGTTCCTAAGGTCTTCAGTTGAAGACCACTGCCCTACCCCTTGAGCCACAGCACCACTTCTGGTTTTCTGGTGGTTAACTGGAGATAAGAGTCTCACAGTCTTACGTGCCCAGGCTGGCTTTGAACCATGATCCTCAGATCAGCTTCTTGAGTAGCTAGGATTACAGGCATGAGCCACCATGCCCACAACTTCTATTATTTTTTTTTAATAGAATCTTCTTTCCAACCAGGCTGGTAGCTTGGACCTTGATCCTATTTAAGCTTCTCACACAGGTGGTACAGGCACATATTACTATGCCCAAATTTATTAGCTGAAATAAAGGCTCAAGAACTTTTTACCCAGGCTGGTCTTGAATGGTGATCCCCTCAATCCCTACCTTCCAATTAGCTAGCTATGAGCCACTGTACCTAGCTAAAGAAGTTTTTCAGCCAAACAGTACATCGCTTCATCTGACAGATGATGTCCACATGCCAAAGTGCAGTGTGAGCTATAATATTATGTTGGAGCCAGAATCTTTTCATGGAACTGAGGTCAGTGATGAGGAAGGGAAGGGATGAGGTGGCGGGTCCCCATCTATGGGAGGCTGAAGTCTATTGGAGGTTTGGGCATCCCAAGCTGACCTTCATCCTGGTTGACACACGTGTCAACCAGGAGTTTCACCACACAAGTCTAGAACGCCTCAAGATCAGATTTGTGGTCAGGAAATCCTGGTGGGCACAGATCCAAGGATGCTCCATAGACCAGCTGTGCAGCGAGCCGGGCCATCCCTTTCTGTCTCCAGCACTTGTGATGTCTGCCTGATGTAGTTGCCTCCTTCTGGGAAAGTCCATTCCAATTCACTCAGTCATAGCCCAGAGGCTTCAAAGTAGAACTCAGCTTCTAAATCAGCTTCCTTTTCTCCGGATGCCAGTCCACTGACATGGCTTGCTATAAAGTTTAATGAATGTTGAGAAGTAGTGAAAATTAAATTTCTCTCAGGGATAAATCATCTCCTAATTGGCCATAATACGAAAGGGCATTTCATTTATGGTTTTATAACGAATGCAAGGATTCCTGCCTGAGTGTTATGTCTCTTTATGATTTTTTTTTTCAAAGCTCATTCTTGGCTCAATTTAATGACACCACCCATGTTTTGCTTTCTTTCTGAGATCTTGTTTTGGATATGCCTCATCCTGCAGGATTGTAGGTAGCAGCTGCCATAAATAAAGCCTTTGGGTACATGAGGGAGATTAAGGTGTGTTTTTCCTGGAATTCGAGGGAGGAGGAAGTTCTGACTGGAAAGGTCTGGGGGTTAAATGTTGCTATATTACATACAATGTGTTCCCCAAGATTCTCCTGTTGGGAACTTGGTCCCCAATGCAGTCGTGTTGAGAGATGGGGCCTTGTGGAGCTTAGGGAACGTGGGCTGGGGCCTCAAGACTGGATCAAGGCTTGGCTTGACCCGGAGTGGCTCCTATAGACGTGTTTGACCTCTGTCCCTCTCACATGGGTCCTTTCACTCCTCCATTCTGCAGCACAAGATGATGCAAGCAGGAAGGTGCCTATGTGGAGTTAGACTTAGCCCGTAGAACCCATCCATAAGCCAAGTATGTTGTTTTATTATTTACTCAGTCTCTGGTATTCTGTTATAGCCGCACAAACTGAAGTTAGATGTTATTAGGCAAGTGTCTGGAAAGGTGGACAGTAGTTAGGGATTCAAACAGAAGACAGAGCAGGGGTGAGTCACTGGAAGAGGGAAGCATGATGGCAAATAACAAGAGAGAACATGGAATGCCACTCTAAAGCATAGTTTCAGCCATTGTGCATAAGTGAACTCACTAAATCCTTGCCAGTCAGCTTTGTGGTAGTTACTGTTTCTCTACTGGGCAGATGAGGAAACTGAGGCACAAAGATTAGTAAGTTGACAAGTAAGTTGACAAAGCCCTCATTAATAAATGGCAAAGAGAGTCAGTTCGGAGTCCAGGATCTCAACTCTTATTTTTTCTGGTGTAGTAGTGTGCTCTGATAGCTATAACAAAGAACCAGAGACTGAGCAGCTTGAACAACAGAAAATTACAGTTCTTAAGGCCGAAAGTCAAGGTGTGTGCTGGATGTCAAGGCCTCTCTCCTTGTCTTGTTGATGCACTTTCTCTCCATATCTTCAACTTTCCCTGGCGTATGAAACTTTCTAGGATTCTTTATGTGTCCAGTTTCTTCTTACAAGAACATTGGTCAGACTGGATTAGTGTTCCTGTTCATTCACTTTCACAAGACATCCAGTTTCAGGCGGAAGTCCCCAGGGTGTAGGCTTCCATACCTGAAGCCTGGGAGACCCAGTTAAGTCCATATCCCGTGGGAAGATAGCCTCGGAGGCTCTGGTTGCAGGATGGGAAGTGTGGGCTGTATGTGGGGAGGATCACTGTGGTCTGCGTGGACAGATGGACAGGACGTGGCCTGTGAGTCTGGTTGCGCATTGGAGCCACCCGAGGAACTCTTGAATCAAGATCAATCCATATCATTTATTTTCTCCAATACATGGCTGAGAAAGGAGGTCCTGGAAAGCAGGACATCGCTGCAAAGGGTGAAGAGCATGATTTGGGAACTACATCCATCTGTCCAGGCATAGGGCATGAGGCCAGCACACTGCTCAGCTAAATCCTGACCATGAACGCTCACTCCAAAACTGTCCACAGGCTTCAGCGCCAGGTACCACCACACAGCACAGCCTGGAAACCAGAGATCATGACACTCGGCTTCTGTGTCCCCAATAACTGTACATAGGGCCACATGGCTGCCACTGACAGCCGCCGCCCCCCCACCTCCAATGAGCCACAGCCTCAATGGTCATTCCAATGCCATTTTGTGGACAGAGAAGCAGAGTCCAGAGATGTACAGCCACTTCCCTCTATCAAGATTGAAAACTGAGAAAGAAAAGGCCAGGAAAGGGGGAAATAGAGCAAGGAGGAATCCTAGTTTTTCACAGGGCGAGCCCCAGGTCAACACCCTCTTTTCTTTCAGTGTTTTCGGGAAGATCTGGGGGAGGGGACACAATTGCCCCAAAGGTCAGGCTCTCAGGGATGGCAGCAGCCAGTCCAATAAGGCCATGGGTCTGAACCCCAAGTTAAGCATTCACAAAACAGTCCTAGCCAGGCAGGCCCTGGAAAGCATGCAAAAGGCCTAGTGTACTCTCCATCCCCAAGAGGTCCCTGCTTCCCAGGGTCCCGCCGAACTTGACACACAGATCACACTGGAACAGAGAGGCCCTCCCAAGCCCAAGCCATTTCCAGCTCAGTTTCAGTAACTGTACAGATTCATCATGTCTCTGTTTTTATGATGTTTCCTAAGGGTACAACAGAAAGCCACAAACATGTACAAACTGGTGGTTTGTAGGGTGATTACAAGAATTATGAACAGTTCTCATGATTCATAGCTCATTTCCTTTCTTTAGGCCTTTACATGAAATACTCTGTTTTTATCTCCCCCGCTTCCAACAGAAAAAGCTTCTGTGGTGCAGGCTCTGGGTGGGGTTCTAGGCCACAGGAGTTGAAGACAGTGAACAAAAGTGACCCCCACAACCAGAAGGTCAACCCTGCCCTCTGGTGTATAATCAATTGGTGACAGGAGACCCCTGTATGTGAACTCTACATGAAAGAGTGCCATCTGCTTCAGATTAATGCTTGCTGTTCCTGTGGAAGTCCTTTTTAAGAAATGTGGTTCACACCAATAATCCCAGCTGCTCAGGAAGCTGAGATCTGAGGATTGTGGTTCAAAGCCAGCCCAGGCACGAAAGATCATGAGACCCTTATCTCTAATTAACCAGCAGAAAACCACAAGTGGTGCTGTGGCTGAAGTGGCAAGAGTGCTAGTCTTGAGCTGAAGAGCTCAGGGGCAGTATCCAAACCCAGAGTTCAATGTGGTTCTGGGGATAGGACCTTAGGGCCTCTGGGATCTACCCCAGACTTCTGTGGATGTCTTAATGGGGGACTAGTGAATCAGAGATGGAGTCTAGCACAGTTTCCTGGGAAAGTGAGTCGATCAGTGTTCCATGACAGATAACAAGCAGCTCGAGAGATCTCCGAGTCATGGCAAGATAACATGGGGGACGGGAGGCAGAGAGAGCTGGAGCGGTGCAGGTAGGGGGACAGAGCATTTCCCACTGGAGTACCTCAGTGGCTTAAACTTGACAAAGAATCCCGAGGATGAGGGAACAAGCCGGTGGGGTCACATGTCGGAGGGGGTCATATCCATGAGGCCTGCACATCCTTCACTTCCTCTGGTCATGAGTCTGAGGTGGGGAGTGGCTGCAGCCCTGGCCAGGGATGCCCCCTTGTCTGCACGGTAAAAATGCTCCAGGAAAGTGCTCATGGGCCAGGATCTGGGTCAGGATCTGCTCCCACTTGGCCCCTTCACCTTATCACACTTATTAAAAGGCACTGGCAGTTGAGCTGTGCTCAAAATTAAGTATAAGAGGAAGACAAGAAAGGCAAAAGAAGATGGAAAATCAGGTAGGGTATTGCAGATCACAATGGAGCTTTAGGTCTTTATACTAGGTAGACTAGAACTAAGTGATCTTAAGCATAGCTGTTTTTAAAACTATTTCACAGCCACGTGCTGGTGGCTCATACATATACTCAGATGGCTGAAATCTAAGGATCTCGGCTTGAAGCCAGCCTGGGCAGGAAAGTCTGTGAGACTCTTGTCAGCAATTGACTACCAGAAAAACAGAAGTGGCACTGTGGCTCAAACTGGTAGAGTGCTAGCCTTGAGCCGAAGAGCTCAGGGATAGCGTCTAGGCCGAGGTCAACCCCTACAAGTGATCAAAAACCCCTCCAAAAAGCCCAGAACTATTTTACCTAAGCATCCCAAAAACGACTGGAAGGCAAGCATGGGGCAAAGAGCCCAGTCAGCAGACTTGCACCATCCTGAAGAGCAGTAGCAACTCATTGGCACCACGGCCTTTGCACTGTGATTCTGTAGGCTGAGAATATTCCTGTCCTTTGTCTTTGAACAAGGACTCTGAGGTCAGGTCTCTCTCCCATGGTGTCATTTTAGAAAAGCTGGTCCTCAGTCATTTTGTACATCACAAGCTAGAATTTTACTTATTTGTCAGCTTGTGTTCTCTCTGGCACCTCTAGGCATCTTATCTGCACATGCTCTGCCACCAGGCTGGTTCCATAGTCGGTGGCCATGTCTCATGGGAAGGAGCAAGAGAAGGGAAAACAGGCAGGAAGCCATCTCCTTTGAGACAGCAGGAAGAGGGGAAGAACAAGGATATAGGAGGATTGGCAGGTGAACTTCCCCCTGGAGGATGGGCTACTGGTTACTGAGGATTCAGCCATGTGGGACTTTCTCCCAGGGCCTGGGGAATCCAAGGCAACACCCCAGAGACCACAGGCCTCCATCACTCTGCCTCCTCTACTGGTCTCTGCTGGAGTCCCGGCACACACAGCAGGACATCCAAGGCTTGGATCCAGAGGCATTTCAGGACACATGCAGCCAGGGTCGGAGGACAATGAAATTCAAAGTCTCCCAAATGTATGTGTGGCAGCTGCTCTGGAGATGACATGGCTTCCAGTTCAAGCTGTACAATAAGCAAAAAGGTATCCCGGTGGCTGGCACAACAGGGAGACTGACTGTTCCATTCTTTGCTGGCAATAGAATACAAGAGCCACAGAAGGCTGTGATGAGAAATAAAGGACCCCAGTGACTCAACATGCTTGTGACAGGTTTATTGTGGAGTACAGTATCGGCCTGCCAACAGTCCACAGACGTGACATTTAAGAGCCTTGTGCATTCCGTTTCTCTCTGTTGCCAAACGAAATAGGCAGCTTGTCTGCATGCACCAACTGTCTACTGGGGGTCCACACAGCTCACGAGTGTGGCAGGGTGCTCTGATGGGATCCTTCTCTCTCTCCTGACCCTAATCTGAAAACCACATTTGCTGATAAGCAAACTACCTGCTGCCGTTGTAAGTTGCCTTGGCCCCACTAAGGTTCCTGGATATTTTGACTTTGCCTCAGAAAGTCAAAGCAGTCCCATAGGCAGCGGCCTAGAGGAGAAGTAAAGGATTGGAAATTGCAAAGGAAGGAGTCAAGTATTGGCGTGGACTCGTCTGGGTGTTGTTGCTATATTTGGCACCCTGGGCGTCTTGGTTGAAGCCAGGGAGGAAAATTTAGAAGCCACAGTTGGCGCAGAGCAAGGTCATCCGGGCAGTCTTTGGAAACTGGCCTGAAGGCAAGAAGGATGAGCGGCCAAAGCAGGCCATCGTGGAAACATGCACCAGTATGTGGAGTCCTCACCAAGAGCACGGCACTTCCGGTCATCGTCTGAGCAATACAGGAAGTGGGGACAGGCACTGGCTCCCATCTTTCCAAGTGGCAGCTGCTGAGTCCATATAGCCCCCGGGGGCCGAGAGACAGGATTACCTTTCTCCAGTGATCCAGGAAGAAGACCAGTCCAGAAGTCAGAAGGGCAGTTTAGATGCATCACTGTGTCTCGCTGGGCCCTCTGTCAAGTGCAAAGCTATGCTGACTTTCTTTACAATCTTGATGTGTGATCAGATAATCTGCATCATGTGTCCCACACTTTTCTGGTGGGAACTGGGACACAAAACTGGCTCAGTGTATTGGAGGGACAGGAATTTGGAAGGGGAAGGGACAGCACAGGGAGACGCCGGAGCCTGAGGAGGAAGTGCTTCCTTAGTGACAATGCAGTCACACGTGCTTTCCCTGCCTCTGGACCAGGGTTTGGAGAACTACATGAAGAGGACAGGACACTTCCTCTTTGAGGCTTGTGCAATATCACTTGAACCAGCTGTCAGGCAGATGTGCAGCTGTGAGCTTCTGCCAGAAGCTGCCATACAGGCAGTTTCTAACCTCCCCATCCAACCTCATGTTACCTAGCTACAGTGACTGGCTCATGGCCTCTCTCTCACTCTCACTCTCTCTCTCTCTCTCTCTCTCACACACACACACACACACACACACACACACACACACACACACACATACTGTATGCATGAAGCTAATGCTCATTAAAAAACTTAATATTTTACTTGAGTCTATTATTTAAAATGGCTTTCAATAAAAAGAACAACATCTTTCTGAAGCTAAAGAATCTTCATTATCTATACAATCAGGACACAGTCTAAAATCATTTTTTTTTTCCCCTGTGTAGGGTTCTCTGAAAAAAAAAAGCCTCCCAAATTCAGCTAAATGGAACTGCTTATATAAGATATCAGATATTTAAAATTTTACTGTATGTATTTTTTGAGACTACTGAGATTCAAGGGGTGTTACTTTTGGAACTAAAAAGAATGATCAGAATTCCTAATTTTGTCTAAAGAAATAAAATACTATTCACTCTCTTAGAAATGATATTTAAGTAAAGCATGGGAATGGATCTGAAGGAGGAAAGAGATAAACAAAAACAAAATAATAATAAAAGAAATAGGCTCCTTATCCCACAGAACGAGACTCCAGAAGAGCCTCTTCAAGACACCGCTTGCTTTCAAGAAGCAGCAGGAAGAGCAAATGGAGAGGGGTTATGTGGTATGACAGAAACCTACACTATATTTCCCACAGTCATTTGTTTGGTCCATTCATACAAAAGGCTTTCTTGAGTACCTGACCTACCATGTACCAGGCACAGGCCATAGTAAAGTTTTGCTTTTTATAGGCAAGAAAGAAAGCGGCAATGTTGGTGATTTCCTATGGCTAAACCTATCAGAGGGTGTTATGCATTACTACTGATGGTGTCAAGTCTACCCAATCACCACATCTGACAGATGACCCAAAAGCCATTTGCTATGACAGCCTGGATCTGCCTGGCTCTCTTCCAGACATGGGCCAGACACCCATTCGTTTCCACACTTCTGCAATGCTGCCAAATATATTGTAACTTCACTAAGGTTTGAGTCCTTACTTTGCTCTGCTTCTTTCAGATTCCTCTATATAGAGACAATATACAGCTGAGGCTTCTTGGGGAGACCAACCATTAGGGGGTTCCTACCTCCCCCAAGTGACCTGCAGCACAGGAGGGCGATTCAAGTGTACAGTGAATAGTCACCTTGGGGCTTTTCCCTACATACTACCGGAACAACACTGCCAAGGTCAGTTGTAAATACATTCACCAAGAACAAAATGGAGTGAAGGATTTAAAGACCAGTTATTTTCATCAAATAGTTTAAAAATGAAACCCAATACCTTTAAACTGAGGCCAAAGGACAAATATCACAACCCCCTCCAAATTAGTTAGGAGATACTTTCTCTCCCTTTTGTTCCACTTCGATCTTGTGCCAAAGTGCAGAGAATATGGAGAATCATGAAGATTGAAAATAGAAACCCATCTGACTTCTCCTTACCCTTCAGGTCTCCACTGTAATACTGCTTCCTCTTGAAAGGTTCTCAATTGGTTCCCTGTAGCGCCTTCATCTGATGCCCACTATCTGGCACACAGCATAGCTGACATACATCATAAATGTTTGTATGGGTGATTCCATGTCTTTTACTCATTTTTTTCCTCTCTCTCCCTTCCATATCTATCAATCCTCCATCCATCCATCCACCCACCCATCTATCTATCTATCTATCTATCTATCTATCTATCTATCTATCTATCCATCCATCTATCTTTGTAGCCTACTCCTTCCATCAGAATATGAATTCCATGAGAATCAGAACCTTGTCTTACTACGCTCCTCCCAGAATCCAGTGGGGTACTTGGCACATAGGGGTCGCCCTTAAATATTTGCTCAATGACAGATAAAACTGAATCCCTTTTCAGCTGAAGGGCAAAGCTCTTGAGGCAGAATCAAGCACATGACCACCACAGGTGACAGGGGCAGCAGCGTGCACTAGCTCATTTCCCCAGAGGCAACCAAGACCAGAGGACTCCCGCAGAAACAGATCCCAAGCAACAACATAAAAACGTGCACACTCCTGTCTTTACCCGCATATATTTTAGGTGTTCACCAGTCCTTTATTATGATACCTCATTTGGCTCATGTGTCAGCCACATAAACCAAGAGCCAGGCGACACAGCTGCCTGCGAACCTGCAGAGCAGCATTCTATGCTGGAATCCAGCATTGCTGGTGATGAACTGCTAGGGGACAGGGGGAGGGAGGGAAGGAAGGAAGGAAGGAGGGAAGGAAGGAGGGAAGGAGGGCCGTTTGAAGAACTGTGAGGATCCGATCTTGGTCATATTTCTGAGCACACATAACTGACACGTGAGCCCACACTCATGTGTGTGTGGTGCCCTCACCACTGCCAGTTTCCAACATCAAGAACACAGAGACATTTCCATCTAACTTTTATAGGAAGAATTTAATTATCTATACACGTAACTATTCCAAAAGGGTGTATTACAGTTGTTAAAGCCGCAGGTTTATGTATTTATATATTTTACATTCATATCCATGAGAATACTGAAGCGCGAGTGGACGGGGAGGAATGGGCTCACCCTCTGCACCACGAGAGCGGAGAGGACCCTCTACACAAAGGTGAGTGCCCGGGCTCCCAGGGGTGGCGGGGGTGGGGGGGAGCCCGGCACACAAAGGGGCGACATGTTACATCATTATTAGCAGGACAGCTGGATTGTGCTTGAGGTTTCCTTTCCCCCTTCCCACGTGCTGTGCTGTCAGCACAGGCATTTTTATTGAGAGCTTCAACTAGTGTTAAGGGACAAACGTGGCTTCGGCTACAGCACAGCTAACACATAAACGGACCACGAGCTCCATTTCATATTAATCTGTAGAAAGTCCACAGTCTAGTTAAAAAAATGTAAACATTGGAAATTAATTGCAGGGAGACTTCTATACATTCTTTCTTGTCAGGAAAATTACTTGTTTAAAACAGATCATTCCATGAAAAGTAACTGGAATAAAACTTCAGATAAAAGACTAAAAGATTGTAGCGTCAATCATAACCACTTTGGTGGTACTGTCTATTGATGTGTGGGATAAAAACACACGTCAAATTAAAAACCCCAAACAAAACACCACCTCAACCAAATAAATCTGAGACCAAACAAAAACACAGGTGCTTTCTCATGTGGCTACAAGGTCACTGTGCAAAATAAAATTAACGCAATATGATTAGAGCATCATACAAAGGGATAGCATTTGTCATGGAAGGAACTCATTTCTTATGTACAGGATGTATTACATGCTCAACACGGTACATCTGATACACACAAACAGGCACATAACACCTTCACTTTAATTGGGCTCATTCTACACATCTTCAAAACAGATATACTTGTCTGTACTTCTAGAGTAGGGGGGAAACCCCCAGACTACATAATTTAGTTGGTAACACTGGACAGAATGAAAAAAAAATACATTAAGTCTCAGATTTATGGACATTTGGAACAATTTTTAATAGCACATGCAGCATTCCTTGATAGTGGGTCTTTTTGCAAAACCAAAATAGCAAAGAATTGGTTTATTTTATTTTTATTAAAAAGACTAAAATATATATATATTTAAAAATAATCTTAAAAGTATGAAAGTACCTGTGTCGAGGTGGGGGAAGTCAATTTGAATAACTAGGAAAGCCACAAAAGGACCCACTACCCTGTGTATTTTTGTAATTTTTGCTTCTACCTCTGCAATTAATAACTCAAACATTGCGATCACATGCAACTAAGGTAAAATGAGGTAAACTGCTCTGCAGTGAGTTCTTCTACTCAGAAGGCAGTAGGTGATCATGCTGGAAGTCACATGATCAAGGCTGCATCTCCCATCATCCCTCTGGGCAGTGATATGGGATAGTGGGTCTCTTTGAGGACTTTCAAGCCTGGGGGGGGGATGGACAACATATGATTCCTAGAAAAAGGAGGAAAACAACACATAAGCAAAACAAAACAATGAGCAAAATTCAAGCTAGGAAAATGAGTCAGGCATGTAAAACAGCATGGTGCCAAAATGATTTAAAAAAAAAAAAAAGAGGAAAAAAGGGGGAGGGGAAGGAGGGAACATGCCACAGAAGGAACGAAAATTTAAAACAAAACCAAAAAACCCCACAAGATAAAGTCTTGCATTACAGAAGGTCTTCAAAGAGACTATCGTGAATGCAGCAGTGGTCTAGCTTTAAGTTCTGCAAACAAAGCTCAGCAGAATCAGAGTAATGCTGCATGTTTTACCAGAAGACACCAGAGAGGAGAGAAACAGAGCCACCAGGGAACTTACATTGCTGGCTTGGGTCCATGTCTGTGGTCAGCTTCACGTAATTGGACGGGAAGAGCCCCACTTGTCCATTGACTTCTCCTTTCCACCAGTCGGGGTCCTCCTTGTTGAGGACGTTGATGATCTGGCCCTTGCTGAAGGCCAGCTCGTCGTCGTTCTGTGCAGTGTAATCGTACATCCCGATCACCTGGCCCACTGCAGGAGACAGGGTGTGGTGAGAAGCCGCACATCTCCAGGGGCAGCCACAGACATTCTCATGGACGTTTCTGCCCTTGAGCAGGGGGTACAATGAAGGGAAGGCCCCAGAGGGGCAATAGAGGAAGATGAAGGATTGAAAATGAAGACAACAGCAAAATTTTTATGCTGTCTTTTATTTTTACAACATCTTCCTCTTTTCACATTGCTTGTCAGCAGGAAATTCACCCCAATAACTGAACCTGTGCTCTGAGCACAGGAGAGGCTTTGCAACACTGCCCCAGGGAACCAGCCAACACTACCCAGGTTCTGGCACACAGGCCTGCCAGCCAGCGGCCACGGGACTCCTTCCTTTCTCCCCTCTTTTCTCTTTACTCTCTTCCTGCGGTATGGAATCCAGGGCCTCACACATAAGGCAAGCATTCCATCACTGAATACACAGCCATCCTCTTGTCTCTCTTTAAATGCGGAAGACAATTATCCTCTGACCTCCCAAAGTTTCCAGATCTTGGTGGAAAGTAAAATAATAGTTAATTTATTTTGCTGTACCTTTTTTGGGGGGGGCGGTGGGGGGTGGAAGACAGTCCTGGGGCTTGAACTCAGGGCCTGGGCACTGTTCCTGTGCTCCTTTTGCTCAATGCTAGCCATCTGCCACTTGAGTTACAGTGCCACTTCTGGCTTTTTCTGTGTATGTGGTACTGAGGAATAGAACCCAGGGCTTCATGCATGCTAGGTAAGCACCCTACCACGAGGCCACATTCCCAGCTTTGCTGAATCTTTTTTATCTTTAAAAAAAACAAAACAAAACAGCCATGTTCAAGGCTGATTCTCCTTTTCCCTAAAACCTCTAGGGGGTTAAGTTTTTCTCACTCTGGGCATCTCTGCAGAGATGCAGAAGCCTGCATACTTAGTGAGGTACAGTTTCCAGTCACTCTTTTAACCCAACTACATACAGGTTGAAGGTTTTCATACTCTCCAGATAAAGGAATCGTTGTAACAAGAGGGTTCCAACAGATCTGGTGAAGGGGCCACACACTGACAGTGTGTGGAGACTGAAGTGGGGGAAACCCCATCAGGTCTTCCCAGTAGCCAGCAGACCCAGTGGCCGCCCCCACCCCTTTGACTACTTGAAGTCTTAGATCAGGCAAGGAGAACCAGTTGGGGTCAGAGATTAGTCGCAATGCTTACCAATCCTTTAATTTCTTCCAAAGGCTGTCAAGTTTTTATTTCATTAGGGATATGTAGCCCAGACATTCAATTAGAAGGTAATGGAACAAAAATTACGTGCTTCCCTAAAATGTCACCCAAGTATTGAACTAAAGCAGAAATCCATTCCTCTCCCTCATAATTACTGAAGCATCTAATTCAATCCCTTAGATCAGAAAATAGCCATTGGGGTCAAGTACAGTGCTCTGCCCTTCTGCAGCCCTCTAGGAAAGTGTGCACAACATCCTGGCCCCCCTCAGCGAGGCCCCTGTCCCCAGTAAATGCCACAGGGGGTTATTTCAGCCTCTTTTGGATACCACATTATGGCCAGCAGAGCCCGTAGCCTCCAGCTAAGTCTCCTGACCTATCCAGGCCCTAGCTACTTATTTTTAGGAGCCTCTTTCTGTTGCCTCACCCGCTAGCCCCAATCCCACTTTAAAATGGCTGGAAGAAAACCAAGAGAAAAATCTGGCTTTCATGACACAGTGCTTAGGACTGCTTTGGTAGGAGTGTCAACAAAGGCTCTGTTGTCCCCAGCACAGTAAAGCCACTTAGTTATTTGGTTCTTTTGAAAAACATATTCCGTATCACATTAGCTGACATAAAAAGGGCTGAAAAGCACATAGGAGAAAACAATCTTGGATGCTTTGTGAGAAAACCAAGTGAAAAGGGCCACGCACATCATTCTCCAACAAGAGACAATAAAACTTACCTGTGGGCAGTGCTGCGGACTTGGGTAGCTCTGTTGGAGTGATTTTGCTTGTCCCGGGGCTTAGAAGCTTGACATAATTTGCTGGGAACCAGCCTATCTGGCGTTTTTTCCCACGTGCCTAATTAAAAAAAAATCAAATAAAAATTTTACAGGTCTAGCTTTGATTACAGAAATTTTCTTTGAGCAGTTCCTATGGATATGAAATAAAAAGTGGCATTAACAGTAGCATCTGTGGATCCTTACAACACCAAAATAAAACACTGTTACTATAATGAAAAGCATGGCAGCCACTGGTCAGCAAGCTTGGATGTTTTCCAAGAGTCAGTGGTCACAAATTCAGGATGTTTTGTAGTATGTCTAAGACAGACAACTAGTTGGCACACAGCTGCTAGTTTTGGAAAAAGTAGAGATTATGGTTAAAGTCAACATCACATATGAGTTTTAAGAATAAAGCAACATAGGGCCTTTTATGATGTAGGTCCCATGCTAAGTGCCTTATGTGTACACAAAAGTTCGGGAAAGACTGTATTATTGTTCTTCACAATGTCAAGGTGAAGAAGATGAGCTTGGAAAACGTCTATGTGGTGGTCGAAGGCCACAAACTAGTTAGGAACACGCTCTCCACCCCAGACACAGGAAGACTTGCATGTACTAACCACAGAACACAGGGAGGCATGACGTGACACTGTGTTCCAGAAGCCGTCAGGCCCATGTGGTTACAGCACATTTTCCATGGCTGGTCCCTTCTTTATTTCAATCTTACTCTACATAAGCTTCATCTACTGATTGCTTATGTGCTGGGAATTATTGGAAAAAGCTGGCAGGGAGGAGTTTAAGATAAAGTTGTTGAGCCAAGACTGGCAATTATGACACAATTCCACCAAAAAAAAAAAGAAAACAACAACATATCTGGCCATAACAGCCCTTCTGCCTACTATCTGAAAAAAAAAGAACTCAAAACAACATACATGTGTGCATGTGCACACACACATATGCACATACCCAGAAACGGTATCTCTAGAAACCAGGCTGTAAGGATGGAAGAGAGACATCTGTATTCTTTTATTTTAATTTTTAAAGTTTAACCACCCTTAACATAACACTATTCCAAACCAGGGCAATAAAAAACTAAAACTGCTAACACCTTCTGCCATGCTACCTATCAAGCTGTCCATCAAGAATATCTCTGGTTCCATTCAGGGTAGAGCTCACGTGTCCTCATTGGTCCCTGTAGGCCGATAAGACTTTCTGCCCAGAGGCAGGGTCTGTGGCAGCTGCGAGCTGTGGCAGTAAGGTCTTTCAAATCAACTGCCAAAAGAAGCCGTGGGAGAAATGGCTACAAAGGGAACAGGGGCCAGCCTTCCTCCGCAGGCTGAGGAGAAAGGGCAATCGAACTTACTTCAGTCTTCTGAGCAGGGGAGGGACATGTGGACTGAAAGGCTGGTGAGCACTGACTGCACAGCGGCACAAAGACTGGTCTGTGAGCATGAGTGGCCACCTCCCAGGCACATCCCAAAGAGGAGTGGTGGAAAATGTTTGAACAGCTTCTTTCCGGGCCTGAGAGTGATGGCTCAGGACTGCAATTCCATCTCAAGAAGGATTATGGTTCAAGACCAGCTCAGCCAAAAGTTACAGTGACCCCATCTCAACAAATAGGGTGGGTAGAGAGTGTGGCCTAGTGATAGAGTGCTTGTCTAGCATGTATGAACCCCTGGGTTTGATTCCTCAGTACCACATATACAAAAAAAAGCCAGAAGTGGTGTTATGGCTCAAGTGGTAGAGCTCTAGCCTTGAGAAGGCCCAAGGACAGTGCCCAGGCCCTGAGTTCAAGCCCCAGGACTGACAAAAAAAAATGGGGCATGGTGGCATGTCTTGTGATCCCAGCCACACGGGAGACCTAAGCAAGATGGGAGTCCAGGCCACCCCCAGACAAAAAGATAAGACACTAACTAAAAAATAACCTGAATCAACTTTTAGAAGGCAACTCTTGATTTAGAAATAATTTTGAGTTTATAGAAAATGAACAAGAAGAAAAATGCATAAAACACTCCTAACACTCTTTACCTGGATTCACTTAGTAACATTTTACCCCTTCTGCTCCCACCCTGCTTCTTTCCTCTTTGTAATTTCTTTTCCAGAATCATTTGATTCTAAGTTGTTTATATTATGGCTCTTCAATAGGTATTTACTAAAAATAGAAATATTTAGACCACAGTGCAGTTATCAGGTCTAATAAATTTAACATGGGGATAATATTTTAATCCTGCCTGGGGTCTTATCCCAATTTTGTCAATTATCCTGATGTATTTTCCTTTCAAGGGATACTGCTGTCTGTGGGCACATCTCATTTATCTTCTTTCTGCAGGTTTTGTCATTGCCATTAGTCTGACCACAGTCAGACTCTGCTTGTCTCCTTTTCAACTAAACATTTCTTATTCTGAATATGATGTCTTCTCATGATTAGACTTAGTTAATATGCTTCTGACAAGAATTGTAGGTAACTGATACTGTGCCCTTTTCAGATAGTGTTTAGATCAATATTATGTCCAATATTTTAATAAGCATAACACACAGGTCTACAGAGATTTACACAGGGGAACTAAAATTTGAATGAGGAACAGATGAGCATAAAAAGAAGCCTGCTGTCGGAATTTAGCATTTCCCACCACTGATAAAGGAAGTCTCTATTCTGCATGCCACGAAGCATGAGGCCATAGCAGGTTCCCAACTGCAGCCACCACTGTCCTATGAATTCTCACTATCCTTACACTCACAATCCGAACTAGCAATTGGATGGATTTTATCAGATGAACGCTCAGAATTCTGCTGGTGGCTGCTGAAGCTTAGGAACCAAACAGATTCGGAAATCTCACTGTGCAAATGCACAGTCCAGGGAGTGGAGGCTTCTCTGTCCTTTGCAGGGAAATACTGTGCTTTTGAAATTTTGCATACACATTTGGGTCGAGAATTTTAAGTAAATACCAGACACTAACTTGCAGCTCTCCTTCCCACCATCCACCTGGGTTCTTTTTTCGGATCAAAATCAGCTGACCAGGTGCCAGAGTGAGTTGTTCAGGCCCAGTAGCAGTGTATGAAGCAATGACCTGGGCAATTTCTGAAAAACAAGACCAAACATTGCCGTGGACTGTTAGACCCAAGAGAAGGAAGTCCTAAGGACACAAGTTACCTCATGAATACCAGGGCATTCGGCTGCTTTTCTATTCAAGAAGGGAGACTCTCTTTCCTTTTCCCAGAACTACCATGCAAACTGTAGCTGGCTGCTCTTTCTACTGGGCTCCATCTTCTATCATTGTGTCAGAATTACTTACCAACTTCTGGCAGTAAAATCCATCTCCTGCTCATTCCCCTCACCTTCTGACTCTCACCCCCACCCCAGTGACTGGAACACCTCATTCACTCCATCAATAGTCAGTGAATAAAAGAACTCAAGGGACATGTTTCCTCCTGCCAAGGACAATGGAGAGAAACTCTTTATTTTTCTCAGGGACCACTGGGAGCTAGCTGGAGTTTATTCATGTGTGTGGTTTGGGTCTCATTCCCATCAACTCAACCATTTTCTTTATGATTCATATTTTGGGAGTAATCTCTGAATTTCTAATAGAAATCACAGCCATATCAGTTTCCTTCTTTTTGTTTTAAGTTAAAGGAGAAACCTGGGGTTAAGAAAATTTCATGTAAAACAATAATGCAGCACAGAGAAAAAAATATAAACAGGTCTGTACTTTTACAACCCCACGACAAAATCCCAGTCAGGCTACAGACCAGGGTCCGTAAAGCCCATTTCTGCTGGCACTGAAGAAACAGCCTCCTGCCCAAAGGACTCTGGCACGTTTGAGGCTGCCACTTCCTGAACTTCTAGAAGCAATATTGAACACTGCTCTATTCCTCCCCACCTTGATAGTTCCCGAGAGGGAAGGCACAAAGGAGAAGATGAAGGGAAGGTGGAAGGCAAGGAGAAAGAGGAATGCAGTACAGAATGATGGAAAGAAAGGAGACCAGAATCCCCATACTACCTGTAGACCGACGACTCCATCCTACAATCTCAGCTCAGCCACCCTGGTAGATGTACCATGTGGCTGAGGGGAAATCTGGCCTGCTTAGGCTTTAAAAAGCTCAAGGAAGCAAGACAGACTAGAGGCCAGCTTATGGAAAGCCTGGCTCTGATGAGAGTTCCAGCTGGGAATCTACTTGAGTTGAAGACTCTCCTGTGACATGCCAAGGACAAACTCTAGATTCCAACAGTTTTTGGTCTGGAGAAAGCTCCAATTAGTATCCTACTTGGCTCCTCAAATGATCTGCATTAGAGCCAGCAATCTGCCTGCTGCTGCTGCTGCTGCTTTGTCCCTGAGCCACTTGCTAGTTTTCATGTAAAAATCCCTCCTGGGTCTATGAAAAACTTGGACCTTTGGAATGACAAACTTTGAAAGACTCTTATTTCATCAGCGGTTTGACCAACCAGGTCTGACTGAAAATCCCAGACAAACTGAAACCCTCTTTTGTCGGCCAGGTAAAGCCCATTGGAGAGCTAAGCACCAGACAGACACCAATCTCCCCCAACATAGCAGTGAGTGCTTCAATCTATAATGTCTTAAGGATATGATGGAAAAACAACACAGATGACCTAGGTCAGCAAGACAGGCCACACCAACCATGCTATTTCACAGCTGCCTCCTCCTTCACTCTTTAGTGCTTTTATTTATAAAACATGTGATTTTGCTTAAATAAACTAAAACTCTGAATTCAGAGGCAAGACTGCCATTTTGCATTTCCAATGTGAACTCAAGGAAAACCACCCAATGGCTTCTAAATGAACCTGCCCTGTAATTTGACAATGTCTTCTAAGCTTCTGATTTCTTCAACTATTTGTGTCCTGGGCTTCACATGTCAGGAAATGAGCAGAGCTTCCAGGAGCCTAACAAGACCACGAAGAAGCAGATCTTATAGCTCCATGTAAAAACAAAAATAAACACCTACCCACCATCTTGCCTGCGTTACTACTTTACATTCCAACATCTCCAGACCCCACAGTCACAATGCACACCCAAATATATTTTATTAGTGGATTCCAAAGAAAGAATTTTACTTGGAATGCTTTTAGAGAAGACCCTTTTGTTTCTACTTTGGACTTTTGGCCTTCATGAACAAACTATCAATTACATTCATAACATGAAAACATAAGCATCAGGGTTTGTAACTTACCAGGTTTTTTTCCTAAACTCCCTGTTTTCCCAGCCGTTCCAGAGCCCTTAAAACAGAGCAGAAGGTCTCATTTGCATTCTGAAAATTTTTGATTATGCAACTTAAAAAGTGATTAATGATACAAACCCATATGAGCCTCTAAAACTCCCCTTTTACATTCTGGGGAAACATAGTAGCAACTGTCTCACCTGACAAGAGGGTGTGTACCACAACAGCCAGGGACAACGCAGGCACTTTAAACCAGGTGGTGTTTACAGTTTTCCTTAAGAGAAGCAAAGAGTGAAGTGTATGGCACTGCAGACCCCACTGGGCGGCTTGGGCAGGGATTGCACGGCACATCCCTGGCTGGCAAATCCAACAGAAGGCTCCATGCCAGGATTCAAGTGATTAATTAGGAAATACTTCATACATAAAAGTGATCCTGCTACTCAGATTTATTATACTAAAATAGTAATACTTTGCTACACTTGAGAATTTTCTTTTTAAAGAAATGACATAGCACAGAGATTTGGAAACCCTTCCTTCCCCCACTCCATTCTCCTCTCTCTATCCAGAGAGGGTGCCCACTGGCCTGCAAGCATATCCACCCAATTTCACACTGTCTGCACACTGACATTTCTCTATCCATGCTGGAAGCACAATCCATTGAAGCACACCAGGTTTCTTTCCAACTACTAAGTGTTTCAGAAATGCTCTAGGCTTGAATTCCTTGTGTGGATACTCATGGAATTTTAAACTAGCTGAGTCAGCCAGCAGAGACCATAGAGCCAGGACAGGGGCCAGAATGCAATCTGTTGTGACTGAAGTGATAAATTCTGAATTAAGGGTCACCTCTGGATCCCATCCCTATACTGCAGTAAATTAAATATTCCAATGAAAAGAAAACCAAAGGTTTAATACATTAAATCAATTTACCGTAAGACTAAATTGTATTTATCTAAACTAATTTATTTGCCAGGAACATAACTTATCATTGTCCCTGTAGTTTGATTATTGGAAGTTAATCACCATTTAGCAAGACAAGGTTGTTTTAAAGTTTCACTCTGATTATGGTTTCTTTAATTCACATACATAATTATACTATTTTCATAGACTGTACATAAATGAGATTCTGGTTTCTTCCCCTGTACAGGCAATAATATATTCCTCATAATCCATAAAAAGAGAGCAACTGGCAATGCCAGGCAGAGTTCAAACACCTAAACAAGCTCCCTTTGAGAACCTGCACCAGCCTGTAAGATGGGATACACGCAGGAGTCCAGATTTTGTTTTGGCTGGGTGTCTCGAGAAGCTGCCTCTGATTCTGCTCCAGAGAAGGAGGCAGGGAGGAGATTGTTCATAGACCAACAAGTCTGAACTGATGTCTGACACTGAGTCTGTCTTTTAAGTTTTGTAGGACACTTTACTCCTACATCCAACTCTGTGAGTAGATAAAAGAACTGCCTTTGTACATTTTTCTTCATTACTGAAGAATATCTAAATAGATACTGAAGAGCTACAGTTTTAGACAGATAACAGATTGTGATTAAGAAAGCACCTTGTAACAAGCTAACATTTTAAACAAGTAACAGAATATACTTTTTAAAGCTTACTGCAGATTTTTAAAGCTAATCTATTGATCTGTAACAAAAGCAATGGTTTCTGTGTTTAGTATTGACTTAAGATTATTTTTATTCTGTTAGTGAAATATATTTTAATTCCTTATATAAACAAAGTTCAAGTAAAGTTTAAATTTAATAAATAAAGCAAAAATACATTTAGACATACAAAATAAAATCATTTTTTATATTTTAACAGTTCCAAAAGGTAATGCATAATAACAGAAATCAAGTTTAGCATTAGTGTGTTCTCCATCTCCTTGTAGAATCATATGTATTATTTTTCTGGAACTAATCTGCTAGCCTGAAGAAGTACTTAAGCACCTCTCTACAGGTCACTATAGTTCTACAGGCTAGCTACCATACAGGAAAGTTACTTTCTTCCAGGTTTCTACACAATTGTCCAATTATGAGTAGACTTACACACAAAAACACCCACAGGGATTTCAACAAATTTCTCTCATGACCAGAACAAGAAAAAAACCCAAACAAACATAAGTGACACCCCGTAAAAAAAAAAAAAAAAAAAACCAAAAAAGCAAAACAACAACAACAACAAAAAATAATCATCTGTGGCTCATGTCTGTAATCTTAACTACTCAGGAAGCTGAGATTTGAGGACTATGGTTTGAAGCCAGCCGTGGCAGGAAAGTGCATGAGACTCTTATTTCCAGTTAAGTATCAAAGCAGCCAGAAGTGGCTCAAGTGGTTGATAACCAGGTTTGAGATAACCAGCTCAGTGACAGCATCCAGGCCCTGAATTAATGTCCCAGGATTGGCACATAAATAAATATAAAATCATCCTGAGAACTGCAGGGAGGTGAGAAGGCCAGTAGCAAGTTGCCAGACCCAGCCTCGGCCCTAAAGCCACTAGCAATACAGAAAGGCCCACATATACCCTCCTCCTGGCATTTAAATAAGAAAGAAAGAAAGAAAGAAAGAGAGGGGGAGTGCTTTGTCCAGTTGCCTACAGTCCAGAAAGCAGCCTCTACAGGTTCTGTGCCAGCCTTTTTTCTCTCAGTGCCTTGGAGGTGTGAAGGGGAAAAAAGGAAAATAACTGGGTATTCACTGTGCTTTAAGAAAAGAGCCAATTCCTGCTGGTTTATTTATATGGATCTGCTAAATGACTGGATGGAACTCTCCATTAACTTGAACTTGGCCACTGCAATACAATCCCAGCCTTTTCATTTCACTTGCACTACCTCAAGAACACATTTTATGCAATCAAATTTTCAAGGCTCCATTTAACAATAATGGGAGTCACTTCTATTTATAAGGACAACAGAATTCCCCAAATATGCCAGTCTCTAGATCTTGTATCTGTTTAATGAATTCACACACACACACACACACACACACACACACACACACACACAGAAAAAAAACAGATTTAAGAAATTTTCCATTGCCCAATGTTCTGAGGTTGATATCACTAGAATACCTCTGTTTAAACACTTTACTAAAAAGTCAGTGGTCATGAAGCCAACCAGTGATCAAACAAGTTACCTCTTGTCACAAGCTGTTTACATGCAGGAACAGAGACATTAACACTGCTGATTAGAACCCAGACGAGAATCCATCAGCTTAATGCTGAAGAAAAAACAAAAACGGGCCAATTCCTTGTGGCTCATTTATATGATATGAACCTGTTAAATGACTGCAGTTATATCCTGAAACTCTCCATTGACTAGGCAATCTCCAGCACTTCCCTTAGCCCCGTAGCTGTGCTTGCAGGAAACCAAAGCTTGTTGCACAGCACCAAGTGACAAGGTTAGACAGTTGCAGATCACATTCTAGATACAGCCACATTCCAGAACTCGGAAGCCCCACCAGTATTCCATGGTCAGACATCGTGACTCCCAGCCAGGGGAAGCATCACATAGAAAGGGAGAGGAAACAGTTAATGTGGGTTTACCTCTGAATCTTTAAGCCTCACATAGTTAGAAGGGAAGACTCCGGACTTGTCGCCCACTGTTCCCGTCCACCAGTCACCATCTTTCTTGGTAACCAAAATCACATCCCCTTGCTGAAAGGTTAAATCTCCTTGCTCAGAACTCTCGTAAGTGTACATGGCAATAAACTCTGGTGGGGAGAAATATTGAGATAACGAAGAGAGCTTGATTGTTTAAAGAAATCCCAGACAGCTTTGCAAAAGCAAGTTTATGAATCAGGAAATTAGGATCAGGTCCATTCAAGAGAAATGCTAGTCACAGATAAAACACAGAGCTGCACGGCATACCAGGGGCTCCAAATTCCCCAGCTGCACAAATAAACTCAGTAAGTGTAGACAGGAAGACAATGCTGTGAAAACCTGCCATAGGAACTAACGCCAAAGGCACTGCACATCTATTGCACTGAGCACCGAGAGGGAGCAGTGATTTGAGTAATCATTTCTTCTTAAATTAAAAAAAAAAGGCTCTTTTTTATAGTTAGTTTTAATGAACACCTCCTGAATCCCTAACTCTACACTATGTGTAGGGATGGATGAATTCACATGAGGGTTCTTGGGGTGTGCAAATCTGCAATTCAGTTTTGAGGGTATCAAGTCATCATGTTAGAATATTTTCAAAAAGAGCACATTCTTTATGTGAATATGTTAAGTAAGATGCCCTTCTCACTATTCAAATGTCTGAGTGAAAACATGCACCTTATTGTGCCTTATTCTTTATGGGCTCAAATCTGAAGGATATTTACTCTTGAAGACATTTTTCTTTGTAAATTATAAAACTGTGGGTTGCTTCTAACTGATTCTACTAAGACTTAGAACCAAGTCATACTGTAGATCACTAAACATTAGGCCTTAGATGCTACTCTTGGTACAGATGTGTTACAGAAAAATAAAATACATATGTTTCTTATTTCTACTTGTTTCCCCTTTTATCCTACACTTTTGTGTATTTTTTAAAAATAAAGTAATGAAAAAAAACACAATTTACCCACAAAGTTCATTATTATGATAGATGATGTATTCTTTTCACTCAAATTTAAGATGATATTCCACCCATGCAGAATGTAATATCTGGTTATTCAGCGGAAATTTAGTACAGATACCTCATTTGCTAGTTCTAACAACCTCTGAAGAAGGTACTAGTGAAAACTAAACACAGAAAAATAGGCAGACTCCTACTGCAGGGGCGACCTATGACCTTTGCTAAAGAAAGCAAGCATGGGAGAGGATGAGAATACTGGACCCCACATTAGACACAGGACCATCCAAACATCCTTGGGGAAACACGTCTTCAGTCCTCTAGTGTTGGTAACATACTTCTTCAGTTAAAAAAAGGAATGAAAGTTTGTGGCCCAAAGAAATCAAAGTTTGATGCTTTAAATCATGACACTTGATTTTCTTTAATACATTTTTGCTTTTTATAACTTTACAAGATTCTGGCCCTTCCTTTGTAACTTTGCTCTTACTACTGTTTTTTAGTTCCTACTTGGTCATTTCAGACAGGATTCTAGGCAATCTAAATTTTCGCAGTGATTCTCATCAATTTAAAAATCACTTTCTTGCAGCTGGGAGTTTGGCCTAGTGGTAGAGTGCTTGCCTAGCATACATGAAGACCCAGGTTTGATTCCTCCGTACCACCTATATAAAAAAAGCTGGAAGTGGTGCTATGACTCAACTGGTAGAGCACTAGACTTGAAAAAGCCCAAGGACAGTGCTCAGGCCCTGAGTTCAAGCCCTAGGACTGGCAAAAAAAAAAAAATCACTTTCTTCAAAGTTGATGCAAATTGTGAACTAATTTTTAACATGATTAAGAAACTTCAGAAACATGGTCTCTGTTTGAACTTAATACTGCAGTTCCAAGTATCAGAAGCCTGGGAAGCTGGGGAGACTTTGCATGCCCGCCCTGCATACAGGCACCTAGAAACACGATGATGCATGTCATTAATGCAACTTCCGGCAGTCACTCTCTTTCAGCACACACTTAACCAAGGGCACGAGGCAGTGCTACCCAAATGGATAATCTTCTAAATCTGGTTTATGGCTTAGATTAGATAATATGTAGTGAATTAATAAGAGGCTCATTTGTATAAGCAGCTCCACTCAAATACCAGCAATCTCTTCTAAAGTTTCTAATAACCAGCTCATTTCAGAACAGATGATCAAATAGCACCAAAATTTACTTCTACTCTGCTGCCTGACTGTAAGAGCAGATGTGATATGTGGGATATTGGTGGCTCACGTTTGCAACCCTAGCTACTCAGGAGGCTGAGAGATGAAGACCATGCTTCAAAGCCAGCCCAGGCAGGAAGGTCTGTGAGACTCTCATCTCCAGTTAATCACCAAAAAGCTGTAAGTGTAGCTGTGGCTCAAGCTGCAGAATACTAGTCTTGAGCAGAAATGCTGTGGGACACAAACACAGACACACAGGCATCCAATTCACCTGTGACTTGTTTATTAACAGGTGTCAAGATCAAGATCTCTGTACAAGTTTAAGACAAACATGACTCCACACAGCTGATAGAGAAGGAGCCCACTGCTTTGAGTGGCTCTACTCGTAACCAAGCAAGATGGAAACAGCAAAGGCATTTGCTGAGTTTTGTTCTAAGAGAGTTATACATTTAGCTGGGTGCAGTGGCTCACTCCTGTAATCCTAGCTACTCAGGAGGCTGAGATCTGAGGACTGTGGTTCAAAGCCAGCCCGGGCACTAAAGACCTAGAGACTCTTATCTCCAATTAACCTCTAGAAAATAGGAAGTGGCGCAGTGGCTCAAGGGTAGGGTGGTAGCCTTGAGACTCCAAGCCCCACTACCAAAAAAAAAAAAAAAAAAAAGGTTTATACATTTGATCTCAAAATATTTGTAATAATTTTCTACCTTGGGGCTGGTCATCTGCCTACTTCACAGATGAGGAAGCCGAGCCATGACCCAAATCATGCAGTTACTGAGAGAACAAGCCAGGGTGTAAACTCTAGCTCTCCCGTGAACCCTGACTGACCATAACACACTGATGTTTTCTTCTTCCTTCTTGGGGAGGAAGACAAAATGTGCTTTATATTATGCTGACTTCATGTGTTTAAAAAGGGTTTTGCCTTGTTCCAACAGTCAATTTTTAAAAATTGAGACAATGAGAATATGTAAAGAAGCTATTCTAACAAATGTTTGCATTGTAATAAAAATGTATACAATAAAATGTTGGATTTTTTTGGTGGAGGTTTTTCTAACTGTAACTACAAATTAAAAGAAATTACTTAAAAATTTCCCTTGAAAAGGGAATGCTGCCTCTTTGAATCTGAACTACCATTTAATCTTAATCCTCACTATCACCTTTGAAACAATTATTTTTAACTCCTTTGTTTCATCAGGCAAGAATTCCTTAGGAGTGTAACTACTTTCTTTCTTTTTTATTTATTTATTTATTTATTTTGCCAGTCCTGGGCTTGAGCTCAGGGTCTGAGCACTGTCCTTGGACTTCTTTTTCAAGGCTAGACCTCTACCACTTGAGCCTCAGCATCACCTCTGGCTTTTTTCTATGTATATGGTACTGAGGAATTGAACTTGAGTCTTCATACATGCTAGGCAAGCACTCTACCATTAGGCAAAACTCCCAGCCCCAGGAGTGTAACTATTTTCTTATAGCAAACTAAATAAAATAGTTTATCTTCATACCATTTATTCTAACCATCTGTGACAAATGATAACCCAACTACTGAGTTACAATGTTATCTACAAACCAGCTCAGACTCCTACATGGAAGCCTAACTCATTTTTCAATGGGCAACCTAGTGAATGCACCAAATATAGAAAAGCCATGAGGTTTCCCATTTAGACGATCAATTTAAGGCTGGGGATGTAGTTCAGAGCCTAACATGGGAAATGCCCTGAGTCTGATCTTCAGCACCACCAAAACAAAAAACAAAATCCCCAACTCATAAAAAAAGAATTTTCAGTACTAAATAATCTGGCTTGGTTACTTTTATGGGACACAGAAAGTGAGCTTTCTGTCTTGGCTGGGGTTGTACCCCTGACACTTCTGGTGTTGAGAGAACTTAAGTCAAATACTTATCTCAGTCAGAGTAGTCAGGCTCTGTTAGGGGAGCAGTGGTCACAATTTATCCACACAGGTGCTCAAAACACTTGATGTCGAGGGAATAAACTGACTTCTTGCTAAAGTCAACTGGCCTATGATCAAATAAAACTAGAAATTTTAGTTTTTGATGAGCAACATCTTCAAAAGGATTTTGAAAACATCTCTAAAGTTCATTTTACCTTAGAAACTGAGCATTCATAAATGAATGTAGCCTTTTTAAAACCTGAAATCCAGTCTCATTTCCAACATTTACTATTGGTATTATAGGATGCCTCTGACCCTTCTGAAGAACTTATCATGACTTAGATCCTCACCTTCTCCTGGAACGGCCAGCTTGGCAGCTGGGGAAGCCACTCTCTTTAGACTAGCAGGACTTTCCGATGAGCCAGACTCTATGCTGTAAGAGTGGAAGAGCAGAAAATGTAAATTCTTAATGGCAATGAAAACAGTGCAAATGACACTGATTTTTCTCTGAACACTGAACAATCCACACCCACAACAGTGATCTTTAGCTTAAGTTGAACACACACACGGGCCAGGAGCATGGCCTAAAGATAGAGTGCTTGCCTAGCATGCACACATCCCTAGGTTCAATTTGTTGGTACCACAGAAAAAGCCCGAAGTATTGGTATGGCCTGAGTGGAAGAGTGCTAGTCTTGAAAAAGCTAAAGGACAGTGTCCAGCCTCAAGTGCAAGCCCCAGGACTGGCAAAAACAAAACAAAACAAAACAACACACACACTAAGATGCTATAAAGAAATGACTTATCAAACACTCTTGTCTCTCAGGCACTTTATAAGATACAGAGCCTATGTGTTGTCTATTTCAAAGCATGATGGATAGACGCATGTGAAATAATTCAGCTGCTTTGTCTTTTTTTTTTTTTTTCCAGTCCTGGGGCTTGAACTCAGGGCCTGGGCTCTGTCCTTGGACACATTTTGCTCAAGGCTAGCACTCTACCACTTGGGCCACAGCACCACTTCTGGCTTTTTCTGAGTATGTGGTACTGAGGAATCAAACCCAAGACTACATGATGCTAGGTGAGTATTCTACCACTAGGTTATGCTTCTGGCCCCTGTTTTGTCTTCTTAAAGCTCATAATTTGTTCTGAATGTCTAGATGGCTGGAATAAACTGCAGTCCTATAAATGGGTCCACGTTATAAGTACCCTAATAACAAAGATACTTTCTTCTTTTAATTATGTCCCCAAATCTTTTGGGTTTCTAAGTATTCACACATATCCAGTACAGCACTAGGTATGAAGCACAAAGAGAACATGATTTCCATCCAATGTATATATCTTCTAGGACTCAGAATTATTTCTCAAGTAAGTCAACAAAGAACAAGATGTGTAAGTTCCCATGCAGGAAGAAAAATAATCACGTATCTCTTTCTGTACTTTCATCCACTCTAACTTTTGTAGTTAAAAGATCCAGAAGAGGTAATCAACCCATTTCCACCTGTCAACCTTAATTAGCACAAATAGGAATTTATTGTCAATATGGTTTATATAAAATAGAAATAGATTAAAATACCTTGTTGATTTCCTTATAGGCCCTGAAATGAGCTTCACGTAAGACTTGGGGAACCAACCCTTCTGACCTTGAACTTCGCCAAACCACCACATGTCTTGCTGCTCCAAGACGGTGATAACATCATTTTTGTTAAAATTTAAATGGTTGTCTTTTTTGGCTCTCCAAGGATACAGGGCTTGTGCTTGTAGCCCCTCCACCTTCTCACCCTTATGTGGAAGAACATAAAGGACCCCTTTTTACATTTCAGTTCATCAGTTCAGGCAGACAATAAACACAAGAAGTACACAAAGGATGCAGTTGGCATCCAGAATCCTGGATGCCTCGCCCACTCTCAGTAACAGTTAATTTCCATGGTGGAAGGAAAAACCTGCCGGCCCGTTCACAGAGCCATCATCCTGGAGTGGCTAGACCTCTTTACCCCAGGCCAGGAAGTCATACATCTTCAGTTGACCTTGGCTAAATGCCCTTTATATTTTGATTCTATTTTCACTCACAAGTCTCCCAGGGTATCAAATCTGATCTGGTCTTTCAGTGGAGGATTAACACTAGAGATGAGATTTTAAGGAGCTTTCATGAGAAAATAACTGGACTCCGGGAAATATGCTGTGCATTGCATTGTGCTTGCTTTAGTTCCTCTTCAGAAAAAGCAGCATTTCATAAATTGCATTGGTAGCATACATACAATGCAATCACCACTTATTATGTGTCCACGTGCAAGGAACTAGAGTTGTTACTAAGAATGAAACGCCATCTCTGCCTCC
The DNA here is from genome assembly GCF_031878675.1 of Megascapheus bottae. Classification (NCBI taxonomy): domain Eukaryota; kingdom Metazoa; phylum Chordata; class Mammalia; order Rodentia; family Geomyidae; genus Megascapheus; species Megascapheus bottae. The sequence continues at coordinate 98,268,481 of NC_143509.1, read as the reverse complement.
CCCAGATAATTTATGGTAAAGCACTTTATTGACTGGAAAACACTATAAAAATGGATAACAAAATGGGATTAGCAAGGAACTCACAGTTACTAGAGAAGAAAGAAGTAAGGACACCTGAATATACCACCTGGCAGAATGAAATAAGCTACAAAAAAGTTACTATTCTCTGTGGAAACAGAGAGAAAAGTGGGAGAAATTCTGCGTGAGGGGATCAGGGGCAATTCCGCAGATGAGGAGCCTTTTGATTTAGGTCTTGAAGGATGAGAAGGGTGTTTGGATCTAGCCTTGTGAAGGGAGAGCACTCCAGGCCGAAGGCACAGTGTAGGCAAAGGCCTTGAGGTGGCACATGTTTTGGACTGCAAAGGATCCATGAAGAGAAGCACAATCCAAGGCTGCATGTAGCCTTGGCACATAGATGGGTGTAGGTGGAGATGAGGCTGGAAAGGCAGGATGAGATCCTTATTATCTTTTAAAAAACTGCATCATGAAGCATTTACTAGCAAACAAGCCAATCTTCAATTCTCCATATAAATGGACAGGAATAACAGTGTGCAGAAAGAATTGGTCTAGAAAGCATTTAGAGTTGTCCTTGCAAATTATCTTGATTTTTGCATTATGATATGGTTATGATACATGGGGATTTATAACAGGTCAAAAAAGCTCAGTGTCTATGCATGACCTCTTTCTGGGTTGTTCCCCATTTCCTTCCCTTTCATGCTGCGGAAATGAGGCAGTTTGACTTGACTCCAAGTCTTCCAGGAGCAGACGGCTGTAAGCTTCCATTTGACTCTTCTCAGTGACAGCCCTTCTGCCCTGTCTACTCCTCTCTCCACTGCATCAGGGATTTCTCTACCAGGATGGACCCCAAGACCAGTCATTCTTACTGGGCCAGAGTGTTTTGGGAGGGCTTTGCTGTGTCTTCTGAACCCATTCATCAGGACAGGCCATGATAAGCCCCACCCAAAGTTACATGGAACAGGACTTTGAACTCCAAGTCTGACGGCTACTTACTAATTCTGATAGCTTATCAATTGTTCAACCTAAGTCTTCACACATTTCCTGACTGCTCTTACCTGGCCCAGCACAGGAGACGGGGAGGAGCCAGTTGCTGTGGCTGGGGTAAAGGCTGACCTCTGCCTCAACTGGCCTGCACTGGGTACAGTAAGAGAAGGCTGGGCCGCCCATGCATCCCAGTTATCTGTCTCTGGTTTCTCACTTGTGTTGGTGGGCCACCTGGAAGGAGAAGCATGCTCATAAATAGTAAGCACTTTAAATGCACCTGCATTAAAGCACAACCTCCCTTCCTCCCTTCCCCCGTGTACAACACCATATGGGTACTTTTTTTTTTTTTTTTGGTGGGTTATGGAGCTTGAACTTGGTCTGGACCCTGTCCCCAAACTCTTCAGCTCAAGGCTACCACCCTACCCCTGGGCGTGGATGATGTCCCTAAGCTCTTCAGCTCAAAGCTATCACCCTACCCTTGAGCCAAGCCTCACTTCCCATTTTCTAGAGGTTAATTGGAGATAAGAGCCTCAGGTCCTTTTGTGTCCAGGCTAGCTTTGAACCTTGATCCTCAGATCTCAGCCTCCTCAGAAGCTAGGATTACAGGCGTGAGCCACCATGCCCGGCTCACTGGGCCCTATATGTACATTTATGTGGCCTTCTACAGTTAAAGAATAAGGAGGAAGGGGTAAAGTGCCGGGCTTAGGTTTGCGCCTGAGCTGCACACACTAGTAATGACTCTCGGGTAAATTATGTTTCTCTCAATCTTGATTTCCTCATTGAACAGTGGGTTAGCAGTGGGAGTCACCTGAAATATCAGGTAGGGAAACTCTGAAATGGTAGAGTGCTGGAGAAGATGCATCTCACATAAGGATTGTCACCATTTCCAGAAACCACGGCTAATGGAGAAAAAAACGCCACAGGCAAAACCATGGTAGCCTGGTAGCCATATGAGCACTCAGCGCAAGCACCTAAGTCATGGGGGCTGAAAGGAGCTTCCACAGAGTAGCCGGTTATCTTGATCTTGAAACAATTCTAGCATTTCTTAATTTTAGACAAATACATTTGTTTAAGTATAGATTTAAACACAACTTACTTATGAGATCTTTATAAACATGTAAACAAATTGGAAAATAAAAAAAAATCCCTTCATTAGATTGCACATCTTGATTTGGGGTTTGGAAAATAAGATACTCATAACATAGCAGAGACTTTCACACCACGTATTAGCTGAAGAAGACAATTACACTGATTTAATTCACAGCAAAAAAAAAAAGCTGGAAAGCATGATATTAGTTTTCTATTTCAAATGAGGCTTAAAGTTAGAAAGGCAAGATCAGAGTAAAGAAGAATTTGAACTTGGAAGTCATGTTAATGAAAGGCTCTTTTTTTTTCTTTACTGAAAGCAGAGATTAGACAAGGAGGAGCTTCTCAGCACCTTCAATTTTCACATGAAAATGTAAGGCTGGCATGGAGATGCACACGTGTAATCCTAGCTACTTAGAAGGCAGAGATCAGGAGGACAGCCTACGAGAACTGTAGTTCAAGGTTAGCCTGGGCCAGAAGTTAATGAGACTCTACTTTCACAAACAGTCCTAACTACAAAGGAAATATAGGGATGAAGGCCTGTCTACCGCCAGCCCCAGGCAAAACACAAAAGCCTAACACTGACACTTTTATCTGGGAAAAAAGAAAAGAAGTCCAGCCATGAGTGGCTCACATCTGTAATCCTAGCTACTCAGGAGGCTGAGATCTAAGGATCATGATGTGAAGCCAGCCTGGGGGTGGGGGCAGGGGAGGTGCCTAAGAACAGTCCAGGAGATTCTTATCTCCAATAACCAACCACTCAAAAACCAGACGTGGAGTTGTAGTTCCAAGCAGTAGAGTGAGAAGGCTCATGCAAAAGAACTCAAGGACAGTGTTCAGGCCCTGAGTTCAAGTCCCACAAATGACCAGAAATTTAAAAACAGTAATAGTTTTTCTCTATCACCTCAAACCTCTGCTTACATGCTATTTGCTTAATGCCATTTCCTCATGACTAAGGGCCCAGAGCTGTAGCAATCAAAGTCACATACTGTTCCACGTCACCCATACATTTTGTGTGTCTGTGTGTGTGCGTGCATGTGTGCACACATGCACATATGTGCATGTCCCAGACCTGAGGCTTGAACTCAGGGCCTGAGCATTGTTCCTGAGCTGCTTTTGCTCATGGATAGCTCTCTACCACGTGAGCCACAGCCTGACTTTTGACTTTTTGGTAATTTATTGGAGGGCAGAGTCTCAAGTTTTCCTGTTCAGCTTTGACTCAATCCTCAGATCTCAGCCTACTGAGTAGCTAAGATTATAGTTGTGAGCAACTGGTGGAAAACTACACTGCACATTTCGTATAAGACAAATGAAAGCAGAAAATTAGCAGAAACTACTTCCTATCTTACTCTAAAGTATACAACTTGATGCAATTTTTATTTCTAGGCAGACTGCCTATTATTTGCCTATATATAGGAAATGACTATTTGCTGACATGGATGTCAACAGATTATTGGGAAACTGCACTTCCCCATTTTTCTTCCAAGAACGAACGATAAATATAAATTACTACTACTACTACTATTATTTGCCAGTCCTGGTGCTTAACTCAAGGCCTGGGCACAGTCCCTGAGCTTCTTTTGCTCAAGGCTAGTGCTCTACTACTTGAGTCACAGCCCCACTTCTGGTTTTGTGGTAATTCTGTTTACGTAGTACTGAGGAATCAAACTCTGGGTTTCAGGCATGCTAGGCAAGCACTTAACCACTAAGCCACATTCCCAGCCCCAGATAAATTCTTGAACAAAACATGACTTTATACCAAGGCAAATCGCTATCAGGCACTGATATTAGAGGTCAGACAAAGGAAGGGATCATGAAAATAAGCCATCTCCTTGACCAAAAGGACAACTAAAGACAATGAAAACGCTGAAGGATTATAACTTTGGATTTCAAAACATGTCATAAATAGTAAGCCTGCACGTACGTGGAGCTGAAGTCAGCCCAGTTGTTGGGGGTTGTGGTGGGCTCAGAAGAGGTCACTGGCAACGGAGCGGGAGTCTCACGCACAGCCAGTTTGGGGGCAGGGGTGGATGTCAGATCAGTCACTGGTTTGGCTGGCATGGGAACCTCATTTTCTGGAATCTTCTCTGCATAGTTTGCAGGGAACCATCCCGTCTTTCCTTTTAATTCTCCTCCAAGCCACCCTGGTTCTCCAGTTTGACTTTCATCCACCTGTAGGAAGTGATACGTTTAATACAAGTGGAATTAACTCAGACCCTGAACACACCAACACCTTCCACCTACCTCATCACCATAACAAAGCTCAAAGTCTCTGCCCCTGGCATACCATAAACATTCTTTCACTTCAGTCTATGTGTCTGGAAAAAATAGCTGTAAACAGTCACTCCTAGAAACATGGTAACATCTAGGATTCAACTTCTCGCTCTGTCCTTTTCATTTAACCCTTCCCCAGTTGTTGATAATGCTAGCCAAGATGGAGTGCCTCAAGTTCTCAGACACATAGTTTGAAAGGAAAGCAATCTGACAGGCTTCATCATTCAGGAAGTCATACAATTATTTACAATAATTTGACTCGAGTTTACTATTTTTAAAAAGCAGAGGGTGCAATCAATGTAAATTTAGTACTCTAAAATTATAATGAACTAGTATTTATTCAGTACGGGGACAGGGAGGACAAAAATCATCCTCAGTTGGTTTCCTCAGGAACACAGCTGATGGTACTACATTTAGCCATCTCGGGGCTATACAGACACAAGACAAGAAGATGAATAATGGGCTTTTTTTTTTCTGCCATGTCAATTTTCGTAAGGGTAGACTTTTCTTCTACACAAATTTGACTATAATGTTCACAAAAGCGTACATGAGCATACAGAATTCTCCTACTTAAAAATTTAAGAGGCTATATCCTATACCAAGTGGTTTTAATATTTGCACTTAATCTCAATTCTGATTAAAAATGATCAAATGATTCTAGTTACCCCTATAAAACAATTCTGTGGGATAATCATATTTGCCAGAGAAAATAATTTCATGACTACAAGTCAAATGAGGACATAGCAGAGACTTTCTCATTAATTTTTATTCCTTTATATGCTGAGGAAAAAATACTGACTGATTCATCGGATATAATGTTGCTCTTTAGAAAGTACAAAAATGAGTGGGTAGAGTCTAAGCAACAATAACGTGGGGGGAAATTACCAGTTGACGAATCCATTCAAGTATTTACTTAAAAAAAAAAGAAGATAAAGCAAAAGGTGTTCAACAAAGCACTCAGTGAATAGTAAGTAGTAGGGTATAATATTTACTAGCTTACTTGAGTAAACAAATGCTTGGAATAGGAGGTGGAAGAAGTAAAATACAAAGCTTCCGATTCAATTCTACACATATTTGAAAAAAGCAAGTAGAGGTTACCTGCTTGCTTTATCACTCCTTAGGAAATCTTTACTGTTATGAATAAAATAAAAATTTGTCCAACTAACAAGGAAGTGCTCTCTCAGATCAAGTGTGATATCTCCAAGGAGAATGTTTTCTCTACAGTTCTGTCATTTTTGTTCACACTTCCATATGTGAACATAGTAGTCATTTTTCATCCAATTTCTCTCATCGTTTCGTTTTTACTTTCCTTTTTTCTGAGCAGCCTCCATTATTACTCTAGATAAGGATTGAAGATGACGTGTTTTCTACTTTGATCTTTTGTGCCAGACTCCAGTGTAGAAGAAGCCTTTCCTTGTCAGTGGCAATGGCTCACATCTGTACTCCTAGCTACTCAGGAGGCTGAAATTTGAGGACTGTGGTTTAAAGCCAATCCAGGCAGGAAAGTCCATGAGACTCTTATCACCAATAAACTACCAAAATAAGCCAGAAGTAGAGCTATGGCTCAAAGTGGTAGAGTGCTAGCACTGCAAAAAGGAGTTTAGGGACAGTGCCCAGGGCCAGAGTTCAAGCCCTAGGACTGGCAAAAAAAAAAAAAAAAAAAAGAAGAAGATGAAGATGAAGACAAAGATGGAGAGGAAGCCTTTCCTTCACGATTTGTGTGCTGCTCTGCAGCTGCTGTGCACTGGAAACACATCTTTTTTTAAAGTATGCCAGGCCCTTCCCACCCTCCTCTCTGCCAGTTCAATGGTCAAGCTCGCTCTCCTCCATTCATGGACTAAAAGTGACGTTAGCCAGGAGCTAGTGAAGAGTTTGTGTTAGCTTCAATATTGCAAAGTGTAACATTCAAGAACAGGCTTCTGGCCAGGAATGTGGCCTAGTGGTAGAGTGCTTGCCTAACAAGCACAAAGCCCTGAGTCTGATTCCTCAGTACCACATACACAGAAAAAGCCAGACGTGATGCCGTGACTCAAGTGGTAGAGCACTAGCCTTGTGCAAAAAGTGTGCAAGAATGGTGCCCAGTTCCTGAGTTCAAGCTCCACGACTGACAAAAAAAAAAACAAAACCAAACAACAAAACAGGGTTCTACATACTATATCGATTTAAATATGTATTACAATTTGTAAATTGAATGATTTTGAGTAGTTTAATTTCTGGGTTTAAGACTAGGTGCTGGTGGCTCACACCTGTAATCCTAGCTACTCAGGAGGCTGAAATCTGAGGATCACAGTTAAATGCAAGCCGGGGCACAAAAAGTCCATGAGACTTTTATTTCCAGTTCCTGCCAGAAAACCAGAAGTGGTGTTATGGTTCAAGTGTAGAGTGCTAGCCTTGAGCTGAAGAGCCTAGCAACAGTGCCCAGGCCCAGGTTCAAGCCCCACAACCAAAAAAAAAGAAAAAAAGAATTTCTTTTAGAAGATGGAAATAATAATGAAACCTGTCAGTGTTGTGGCTACATTTGATTTAACAATAGATATTTAAATTATTATTATTAAGTAGTTGTATGAACAAAAGGGTTGCAAATTCCATAAGTCAGACTATGAGTACCATTTATCTTGGACAATGTCACCCTTTTCTTTTCAAAAAGGGTGGCAAAATTTCCAAGCTCTCTCTCCAGTTACCCGGCTCTGACCCTGTGCTGTGGCTGTTATCTGGGCGTCTACCTAAACTGGCTCTAAACAATCTCTACTTAGTTCTTTGTACAAGATTTCTCTGCTCTGGGAGCCTGCCTGGACCCTGGCATTTCTGAGTTTTCTTTCTTGCCATGGTAATCTCCTGTGGGGGCTCAAGTTGATCCCTGACCACAGCCTGTGGGAATTCACAGAGAAATGTCCAATTTAGACCTTCTCAAATGTTAGCTGCTTTATCTAGCTATGCCCTGTGTTACTGTTATTACCTTGAAACACAGAGTCTTGTCTGGTTAACAAGATTTGGGGAAAACTTATGAAACCTAAAGCCCAGAGGAAATGCTTTACTCTGAGAAAGATCTGGCTCCTATTCTAGTTAAGAGACCATACATGCCCCGCCTGCCCCCAGTATAGCACAAAGCAAAGGCACCAGAGTGTACCCTTAAGGGAAGGTGGAGGGGCAGCTTCAGTTCTTAGCTCTGCAAACAAGGGCGTCTCCCATTTCTGAGAGCAATAATGAAATCATACACATGCATTTTTACTCCCAACCAAGAAAATTCACTGCTCAACAACAACCTCAATTAGTTTAATTTACTCTTAAAGTGATCTACTATTTTAATGATTATATTTTCATTTCAAGGTTCAGAGGATATAATAAAATATAATTTTAAACACTTAACTTAAATCACACATTTGGAGAAAGCTCAAAGGTCACCATATAAAAACCACAAATATTTCTTCCTATATTTGGAAAATTTGGCCCAAAAGGCCAATCCAATCTTATATTTTTGGAAAAATATAAAATTATGATCTACTAAGACATTAAGCATCTGAATTTGTAACATAGCAGGCTATAATATAAACTTTTGCAGAAAAGTACACTCATCTATTGGGGCCACAATAAGAATTTCATTGTTAAAAGTTTAAGTCTTAATATAATTTATTTCCTTTAACCAGGCCTAAAACAACATTCTGAAATATTTAGGGTGTAATTCTAGTAGAACATTTTCACAGTGAAGCACAGATTCCAAGTGAGGCACAGAACCTGGAACTGCTTGTTTCTGGGATTGCATTACAGAGCTAGTCTATAAAATGTTACTAATTATACACTGCACATTCCAGATCACAGATGCAAGTCAAACATACATTAGAAGCAACTCAGATTTAAGTTCACTTGTCTAGAGCCTGATAATATTATGCTTCTTTTCTATTGCTTATATGCTTAATACTGTCACTTTCATTTTGTAGTATTGGTAAGTGTCCTACTTGTCACAAAAGAGGTGCTATCTGGAACCCAAATGTCCTACGGTTCATCAAGGTACGTTCTAATTATAAGTTGATTGTCTCAGGTATTTGTAATACGAACAGAAAGCTGATTAACACAATAGGTAAATAGAAATACCCTTTCCTTCAAAGAGCATGACAAACCAGGACAGTAAACAGTAGTGAATCAAACCAGCAGGTAGTAGCTGTCTGGACAGTGCTGGCACATTTCATGAATGTACCAGTTTTCAAATAGAAGATTTCCCCTCAAACTCTTTTTTTTTTTTTTTAAAAAAACTCTTTTCCTCTGGTCCAATTACTTCAGTCGGCTGTTATAGCACAAAAGGCAGCTTATAAATACATGAACATATCTGGGTTCTAATAAGTCTTCACTAAAATGTAGGGAGTGGACCAAATCTAACATATACCTGTAACTGGATATCTGTACTAGCTCCTCAACATGGCAATATACTATGACTAATTGTTACTAAACATACTGAATTCAGATCTCAAATTTATGGAAACTTAAGGAAAAGGTATTGACTACATCAGAAAACTTTTAAAATAGAGTTCAAAAGAAAATGACTAGCTGATGGCTAATAACTGATTAAGAAAAGAGTTTTTTTCTAGAAATGACTAGGATTTCTAGAATGACAAGAAAAAGAGATGCAATCAGATCAGTGGTTCTTGACACTTAACTCCTAACAAATGTTCTGAAAAGAATTTTGACTAATACCTAACACCTAAAAGTCCTTGCCCTCTGTGGGCAAGCCTGATAGTAGCTAGTTGCTAAGGCTTTGAAAGCTCTCTGAGCATTTTTTTTTAAAGGCCTAAAACTGGCACTTGAACTTAGTACCTGATGCTTCGGTTCATTGTCTAGTGCTCCACTGAGCTGCACCTCCAACCCCTCTTTGAGCATTTCTAACAAATACAATGTACCTCAGTGTCAGCACCAGCATTTAGATGATCGTGTTCTTAAGATAACCTCAACAAGGCCAGGAGTTTGGCCTAAAGTGGAAGAGTGCTTGCCTAGCATGCACAAAGTCCTGGGTTCAATTACTTGGTACCACATCCATAAAAAAGGCAGAAGTAATGTTGTGGCCTAAGTGGTAGAGTTCTAGCCTTGAGAAAGTCCAAGGACAGTGCTCAAGCCCTGAGCTCAAGCCCCAGGACTGGCAAAAAAAAAAGGTAACCTCAACAAAACATAATAGTGAGAAGCTGAGTAAGTTAATACACACCCATAATTCCAGCAGTCAAAATGCTAGGGGATCCTGAAGAAGTTCTGGGCTAGACTGGTAGATAAAAAATGAGATCTAAGCCAGGCACAGTGGCTCATGTTGTAACCCTAGCTACTCAGGAGGCTGAGATCTGAGGATTGCAGCACAAACCCACTAGAGCACTAAAAAGTTCATGAGACTCTTATCCTCAATTAACTACCAGAAAAGCAGAAGTGGCCCTGTGGCTCAAGGGGTAGGGCAGTAGCCTTGTGCTAGAGAGCTCAGGGACAGTGCCCAGGCCCAGAGTTCAAGTCCCACCACTGACCAAAAAAAATGACATCAATTTCTAAAGAACAACAGGAGAAAGCAAAGGTCTCTTCATGTCTTATACTCTTCTAATACATTATAGATGTTAATTTTATTCATACTCTATACTGCAGGAACCCTCAGAACAGAAAGCATCTAAGCCTTACTTAAGTGTCAAGGCAAAAGTCAACTGAGAAGCATCTAATCAGAAGCCCTCTCTGAACATATCTGTTCACACTGGTCCTTTTCTCTTTTTAACTGTTAAAAGTTAATGAATATTCACTGAAAACTTCACCATATACTGGCTTTTTCCCATGTCTCTCCTAAACAGGAATTTGGGCACATGAATGGCAGATATCATCATATCACTTATCTATATCTATATCACGATCTATATCAAATTTTTGTTAAAAATTTCTTTTGAGGGGTCAGGAGTTTGGCCTAGTGGTAGAGTGCTTGCCTAGCATGCACACACAAAGACCCGGGTTCAATTCCTCAGTACCACATACATAGAAAAAAGCTAGAAGTGGTGCTGTGGCTCAAGTGGTCAAGCTCTAGCTTTGAAAAAACCCAAGGATAGTGCTCAGGCCCTAAGCCCAAGCCCAGGACTGGGGGAAAAAAATTGTTTTGAGAAAACTGCACCAATAGCAAAGTTTTTTCCTAAAGCAAAATATTTTTAATGTTCCCCCAGCCAGCCTACATAAAAAGAAAAAAATTAGATTTCTAAAATCTAACACATGCAGTAAGGCTATTTTTCAAAGAAACTGAGAAATCTGAGAATCTAGTGATTCTAATACCATGAAAGTAAATGATCCCTGGATTGTTCAACCATTAAAGACTGACAGTATTTTTTTCTTTTTTTTTTGGTGTGTGTGTGTGTGTGTATGTGTGTGTGTGTGTGTGTGTGTGTGTGTGTCTGCTTGTGAATGGGGAGATTCTGGGTTTCAACTCAGGGCCTGGGCACTGTCTCTGAAGTTTTCTGTACAACGCTAGAGTTCTACCACTTGAGCCATAGCTCCCCCTCCTTTTTTTTTTGCCAGTCCTAGGGCTTGAACTCAGGGTCTGGGCACTGTCCCTGGATACTTTGTGCTCCAGGGTAGTGCTCTGCCACTTGAGCCACAGGACCACTTCCAGCTTTTAGGAATCGAACCCAGGGCTTCATGCACACTAGGCGAGCACACTACCACTAGTCCATGCTCTCAGCCCCACAGCTCCGCCTCTGGAGAGCATCACCTCTTCTAAGTTATGCCCAGGAGTACATTCCATATTTTACAACATTTTTTGAGACATCTAAGGAAATACCATTCTAATTCCAGGTAGATATTCTCTTTTCTAGAAATTATTTAAGATTAGTTCTGGCAGCAAAATAAATAGATAAATAAATAATCTATCCTTGAAATTGAACAGTTACTACTTATTAGCTTGAAGCATAAATGTTTAAGACTATTAATTCTGAATATACAGACATGCATAGACATAATTTTATTTCCAATTAGAATGCAATTATACTGAATATACTGCTTTATTTTTTAATAGAATCTAACTGTATATGAAGATTTATATAATTTAAAAAATATCTTCCTTCTACTGCTCTGCTATGTCCTCGTACTGATAAAGCCTGGCTGTTTCCTTTTGACTCTTTATCATTTGCTTTTAGCAACTATGATGCTCAGCATAAAAGTACACACATGTTTCGTTTCTGTGCCTCAAAACAGCCTAAAGGAGAGAGAAAAACAATTTCTACGTCAAGCAGAATAAGGATTTTAAATCTGAATAGGGATTATCAATTTACTTTTTTGAATGGCCCAAGACTGAGGTGTAACCACTTCTTACTACTTGTAATTGCTACTGATATAATTATGTCCACATTCAGACACTCATGACAAAACTAGATGTCACTAAACTTTCTTTTTTTCAGCTATCAATGACCCTTCCTATCCTCTGCTGACTTACCTAAGTCTTAAGTCTCTTTCATAGAGTTAGCACTTTGAAGTCTTTATGAATTATAACCCTTAATCTTTTATATATTCTGTAACAAGTACTTTACAGTTATATATTATTTAGTATCTTCTAGGTTTTGTTGTTGTTGTTTTGTTATGTTGGTTTTTTTTTTTTTTTGTCAGTCATGTGGCTTGAACTCTGGGCCTGGGTTCTGTCCCTGAGTTCTTCAGCTCAAGTCTAGTACTCTACCCCTTGAGACATAGCACCACTTCTAGTTTTTTGGTGGCTAATTGGAGATAAGAGTCTCACGGACTTTAGTGCCCAGGCTGGCTTTGAACTGCAATCCTCAGATCTCAGCCTCCTGAGTAGCTAGGATTACAAGCGTGAGCCACTGCACCTGGATTATCTTCTATTTTTTAAGGATCGATAGATAGGTACTTCATACCAAATACATTATTCCAACATTCTTTAAAAAATAAAAGTTTGAGAAATTAAGTTTAATCTACTTGGAACTTCTTTGTCTGTAGACTGAGCTAGAGACCTGCCAAATATAAAGCCTTTAAGTTACTCTTCTATTTAATCCAAAAAATATAAACCCAGTATCCAGACTCAAATGATTTACACCTTTCTTTTAAGTACAATCCACTGTACAAATTCAAAGCACATTACTGCCACAACAACATTCAAAAGTATGCGCACTTACACAGAATTAAAGTAACTGAAAAGAACATGACATGGAATAAGATGTAGACTTCCTGACAGTTACAGGTAGACTTACCCATTCCCCTTTAACCTCCACCAGGAAAGCAAAGGTTTAAAAGCAAGGCAAAATAGATGTTTAATGAAATGTCGTATTCTTATAGCACATCTAAAGTTTACTCATCTAAACAGCCTTTGTGGAAAAGGATTCAGTACCCAGTAATACGATGAGGGAAATTGAGAGAAAAATAGTTTCTATCAAAATCCCGATCACCATGTCCATATCCGAAGTGTGAAAAGTATGGCTGTCCCAGTTTTTACAATTCGGATTCATTCTCATTTTTCAGAAAACCCAAAAGGGGAAAAAGAATGAAATGTGATTACTTCTAGACCGATTCTTAAAAGTCAATAATGAGATCAAGAATCTACTGTTTTCTTTAAGATTAAAACTGAGGCCAACCACACTGCTTCGTTTTTATTCTTAAACTAGTTCTTATAGTTTTAGTTGCAGTCTTAGTAATACATTAAATTCCCAACTTCCTAGTGTTAATTTTCTGAATAGTAAAGAAGATTCACTTCATTTAAATTATTGCTTTTTACATACTTCAAAGTTTATACAAATACAAAAGAAAAAAGATGCTTTGACTCGGTAATACAAAAATTAAAATTAGCGATTACATATGACAGGTATCTTGCATTTGAAGCTTCTTGTTTAATGACCGCTCTCAGAATACAGGTAGTCCTCTTAAGTTCAGAAACTACCATACATTTATAGGCTTAAGGCTGTATGAGAACATTGTCTCTGATGCTGTATTTTAAACTGATGTTAGGATACTTAAAAAAAATACCACCTTTCATTCTAATAAACAAGGAAGAAGATCGAGTTTAAGCTTCAACAACTTAAACCCAAATTATTGGATTTCACATGCTCTGACAATTTCACAAATGTTTAACAAAGTACAAAAAGAGGATAGGTATTGATCATCAAGATAAACTCTCAGCAGGGTTATTCTTACCATGACTATATCTCCGGGCTGGATGGTAATTTCATCATGACTTCTGGATTCGAAAGGGTATAGTGCCCGGTAATAGACCACTTTTACATTCTCCTGAGCAGAAATCGTAAGTGGACCTTTTTCTGTTGACAAAAAAAAAAAAAGAATAAGGTTGCAAAAAAAAAAAATTACATGAAACACCAAAGTGTGAGAACAAACTAAACAACTGACATCTGAACTATCTACTTACAAGGTATTAAAACATTTTCAGTCTACTATTTCTTTTCCTTTTCCTTTGTTTTGCTGTGCTGGGGATTGAACCAGGGTCTTGTGCATGCTAGGCAAGCACTCTACCACCAAGTTAAATCCCCAGTTCCACTCAAGGAACATCCCAAACACATACAGAATGCCAAAGGAGAGCTGAATCTAACCTTAGCAACTCAAAAATATGGCCTCTCTCTAAATGAAGGTCATTCTATTGCTGCGTATGGTAGGCAGCCATCCTGTCTTGGCCTAGACTCTGGCAGTGCACATCTGTAAAGCATAAACACTCCCTCTTCCCACCCAGTGTATTGTTAAGACATGACCTCAGGTCTGAATCAGATAGGGAGGGGGCAGAGAAGGTCCAACTTTTTACACAGACTTGGAAATATTGGTGTTTTAGACACCTAATGCAGTCATGTATCATTTTACCTCTAATGCCAATACTAATGATCCCTAACACATGTAGAAGGGAAAGAATAGGCCTAATAATGGACCCCACTTAAAATAATGAAGATCTTAAATAACATTTTAAAAATGCATGTAAGCAGAAAATGTTTGGATTATGGTTAATCCCAAAAAGTAGTGAAAAGAAAAGTATTTGCTCCCCATGGTCCTCAGCTGTGTGGAATTCAACATTTCCCAATGACTGAAGAAAGAGGAAAAAAAAAAATCTTTATTTTATACTAAGACAGAACAAACTTAAACTAGTTTTGTAAGACTAAGTGATAGTGAATCTTTTTTCCACATTGTTAAAAATCTATCCTCCTGTGTCAAGCCCCTCCCACTGCATGGTTCTGATGGTCTGTCAGTCCTCTGGGGGTAAGCATTTCAGATAGGGATGGAATCCGGCCTAACTCTACATTGTTCTCCTCCCTCACCACTGTGTGGATAGTGACTCAAAGTGCTTCCTCCCTTCTTTTTTTTCTGTACACTATGGTGATAAAAATACACATGGACGATCAGATATGTCAATATAATTTACTGGGAGAAAAGACAATCACCTTTTTTTTTAGATCTTTGCAAAATATTACACACAAGGATTTTGAAAATACTGCTAGTTGGCAGCATTACTAAGTCATTAGCTTTTTCTAGTTATTTCCCCTGTCTGTCTGTCTCTCTCTCTCTCTGTGTGCTGATTCTGGGAGTTGAGCTCAAGGCCTAGGAACTTGTCCCTAGGTTTTTCGCTTAAGGGCTCTACTACTTGAGCCACAAAAAAACCACTCTAGTTTTTCTGCTGGCTAATTGAAGACAAGAGTCTCAAGGACTTTCCTGCTTGGGCTGGCTTCAAGCTATAATCCTATCTCAGCTTCCTGAGTAGCTAGGATTATAAGTGTGAGCCACTGGTGCCCAGATCTCTAGCTACTTCAATTAGATCAGTTTCTTATAGAATTCTTTTTGGGGGGTGGTTCATGGTGCTTGAACTCTAGGCCTGGGTGCTGTCCTTGAGCTCTTCAGCTCAAGGCTAGTATTCTACCACTTGGAGCTACAGTGCCACTTCTGGTTTTCTGGTGGTTAACTGGAGATAAGACTGGAGATGGACTTTTGTGCCTAGGCTGGCTTTGAACCACCAGTGTCTGGCATTTTGTTTTAAAGAAGCAAATAAGGTTAAAAGGTCCCCAAACAGAGTTGCCCTTCTGAAAAGGTAAGAAATAAGAGTTTTGTACAATATGGACTGTAGACCACAACACAATTTAAATTCTATGAGAAAGCAACAGACTGGAAAAGCAGCAACTATCTTCTGCAAGATGAGTCAAATCTACCATATACAAGACAGGTACATGAATGGGGTTTGGTAGGGGAAAAGTCAGAAGAGGACACCTACATGCCTGTAGGGTGGAGGCCATTTAAACAGATTTGTAACAATCCCAGGGAATAAAGTGATGTACTTTCCAAACAACAGAGAAGATGATTTTGTCTCTATTAATGTGGTCAAGACACGGCTTGCCTAGACAGGTATTTCTTAAGAGGTTCTGGGAAAGAGATAATTTTTTTTTTGCTCACTGCTGGGGATGGAACGCAGGCTTCATCTATGGTAGGCAAGATCTACAACCCAGTCCCTGAAAGCACTTTTGGCTTCCAGTACCTGCAGTGGACCATGGAGCTTGGAAAGCTGGCTTAGTCGGTTCTTGGTGTGGATGGAAAAGCCGACTCATCTTGTCTGGTGCTTCCTGTGTGCCTTTCTCCTCACTGTCCTTCTTTCTGACAGTGTCTTCTCTTTTTGGCTTGTCCTCCTCATGGTGTTTTCTTGGCCGCTGGTGCTCATCCTCTTGCTGCACATGTTCCAGCCATTGCTTGTCCCTTTCCTGAGCTCGTCTGCCAACAAAGACGCTTGATTACAGCGAGGAACCAACTCCAATTTAACATTAGTGCTGTCTCTTTTCATTGAAAAGCTCCATCTAGTCAATGGGCTGCTAACCATCAAGGGAATATTGTTCTTCAGCTAGAGCAACACAATCAATGAAACAAAAGCTTTCAGGACTCCAATTCTGAGTGAGACAAATCGCATGATTTAGAAAAACACAGAGAAAATTTATGATGAACTTCATAAAGTGGCTCAAAGAGGACGAAAGCAAAGATATCTCAATGTTGAAACTAGTATTAAACTACAAACCCCAAAACAAAAACCACAGAATACAAAATAATACAACTTATGATGGTACAGAATACCCCACAGACTATAAGTGAAATGCTGGGTAAATGATCAATCATATCATTATGATGCCTCCCTGCGTGCACACAAGATACTCCAAAACTGAAGATGAAAGAGATGACTTTATTGACTATTTTCTGCTGTGTTATTTTCAAAGTAGATAATAGACAATTAGGATGACAACTAAGTCTGGAAAACCGATAGCCTGAATTGGAAATTCACATGAAAAGACTGGAAATGAGTTTTCTGTCATATTGTGTGTGTGTCCAGGATTTTTTTTTTAACTCAAGGCCAGCGCTCTATTATTTGAGCCATACTTCTAGCTTTTTGCTGGTTATTTGGAGCTAAGAGTCTCTCAAGCCAAGCCTGGCATGTTGGCTCATGCCTGTAATCCTACCTACTCAGGAAGCTGAGATCTGAGGATGGAAGTTCAAAGCCAGCCTGGGCACTAAAGATTCAGACTCTTATCTCCAATTAACCACTAAAAACCAGAAGTGGTGCTGTGGCTCAAGGGGTAGGGTGGTAGCCTTGAGTTGAAAAGCTCAGACAGTGAGTTCTCTGCCTAGACTGGCTTCAAACTGTGATTCTCAGGTCTCATCTTCCTGAACAGCTAAGATTACAGTCATGTGCCATCAGCACCTGGTCCATAATACTTCTTATGATTATCTTTGAATGAATGCTCAGAACCAAATTACATAATAACAATTAGTTCTCCGTAATAAATTCCTTTAATCCTGGTACCAGATAGGCAGGTTTTGTTGTTAAGCCCATTTTAGAGGTGAGGAAGCCAAGAAAGAGATATTAAATGACTTGTCTTCTCATATAGCTGGCTAATACAAGTAGCCTCATTCTAGAGTCTCTACTTTGAACCACTTTCCTGTGACATAATTCTACTTTTCTTCTCCACTATCAAAAAACTGTAAATGTGAAAATCCAGTAGTTCTTTTTAACTTATATCTTAATAAACATTTTACTTGTAATTTAAAATTTTTTCTGCCAAGCGCCAAAATAAATCACTTGCCTCAACTGTCTTTTTTCCCCTTTTCAGTCTAATTTCAATAGCCAACTTTTGTCATTTATAGAATATCATTAGGACATTTGGACATTTTTTTTTCTGGGAAATGTGAAATTAGCTGAAGTTTAAAAAGCAAATATTTATTAACAAAATTAGATGCACAAAAAGGTAACAAACAAAATTCTATGCTTTATCAGAGATGGTTACAAGGAAAACAAAAAACCCCACAAACATAAATAGTTAAACAAGCAATGATGGCAAATCATCTCCCTTTGCAGTTATAATAAAGAGTGGAAAAAGAGAAGCATACAATCCTGGTCTTGTGTGGATGGGACTTTTATTACAACCCAGGCTATTTGACCACCACTGTTATTAAAAGGCTGTGAACTGGAAACATTTTCTGGCTATTAGTATGCAAATGAGCCAACCAAGTGTCCTAATTTCCTTGTGCAATTCCATTTATCTACACTGGAGAGTTCTGGGAACCAACCAAAACTTCAGAGGGTCCTATGATATACAAAGATTTATATACACATGTGTTTGTCTTGTCCACATGCACATAAAGATGCAAGGCCTTCTGGTACAGTGAGTACTTGAAGAGGTCAGGGGAAAAAGAATACTCAAACTTTCTTTCACAGGGGTCCACAATCCAATGAAAAGACTTACCTTTGGGCTTCTTCTTTTTGCTTTTCTAATTCTATGACCTTTCGCTCCTGTTCTTTCTGTTTCAGTCGTTCAGCCTCTATGGACTTTTGCTTCTGGAGTTGCTGTTTACTATGTATTTCTCTTAGTTCCTATAAATAATCAAGACATAGTTCATATAATGACATAAAAGCAAGGATTGAATCTCATCAGCATGCAGCTCTCACAGTGAGGTGGCCTAGTGAGCTTGGAAGAAGACATTTCAGAGTGGAGAAATGTTATACTGGAAAAATAGAAAAATGGAAAGTGACTACAATTGACAGGACTAATCTCCAAAGGTTGCTGAAGATTCCACTTCAGTGGGCCACAACACATTATATCATTTCCTGTAATTTGTTTTATGAAGAACTTGCTAGTAAGGGGTAGCAGAGGAGTTACCACCAATGACTCTATGATAACAGTAGAATGGAATAACCATCTTAAGATCTGATAATGGGCATGAATAAAATCATACAGTTTTGATAATGAATCCACACCAACCCCACTGGCTTTGAAAACTTACATACCTCTTAATATTACCTCCATAAAAAACCTCATCTTCTTATGACATGCTGTTTTAGAACACATAGACATCCCTCTACCACATCCTAGGGTCTAGTTTTCTTCAAATCATAACTTCCAGACTTTTTTCTTTTAATAAATCTCTGTGTGAGGTTGTAAACTTCCCAGGCAGCAGTCAGGTTCAAGTACAAAGCTGTAATTTGATGACCTCTGATCTGATGCCCTCATTTGACACCAACCATGAGAATAGCAACATTCCTTTAGAAGGATATTGCAAATAAAACACATTCTGTATTTCACGTACTTGAATCAGAAGGATACCCAGAAGTATGAAGAGAAAAACCATCTGTTTGGGAAGGAGGTATAGCTCAACTGTAGAGAACTTAGCTAACATGCATGAGGCCTTGTGTTCAATCCCTAGTACCACAAATGTAATATAAAAATAAAAGTAACAAAACACAACTGCTACCCTTAATAACTAATATAAGCCAATAAAACTGGCATGAAACAAAAGAATAAAAAAAAACTCCTTCAAAACTGTAACTGTAGGGGGAACCCCTGATTCTATAGGATTCACATGCTCCTAACAGAGTCAGTCACCCAAACTCTTTTTGCTTGGTCAAAGGTAGATCAGCTGAGACTAATTGCCCAGAGATATTTCCAATTGCCTGAAAATACCTTGGCTTGACTAATCAGGGGTATGCCAAGCGGGCAGCAGTTCAGGGTCTATGTAGTGAGGTTTAGTGATCAAAGCCTGTACTGTTTTCTGTCACCTTAGTAAGGTAGGCAGATTTCTTTCAGTTTTAAAGTTCCTACCTGTACATTTATTCTTTTTTGTCGGTTGTGGGGCTTGAACTCTGGGCCTGGGCATTGTCCTTGAGCTACTTCCCGTTTTTTAGTATTTAATTGGAGATAAGAGGCTCATTGACTTCAGTGTCTGGGCTGGCTTTGAACAGCAGTCCTCAGATTTCAGCTTCCTGAATAGCTAGGATTACAGGTGTGAGCCACGCGCCCAGCCAGATTTATTCTTAAACAATAAAGATAGAAGGACTGCCTATAGCTGATTGCTGTCATACTCTATAGTAGGGGGAAAAAAAAAAGAGCCCCATGTTTCATTATCTTTTTTACTACATGCTATGGATTATAAAACTTAACTGTATTATGTTTAAAATTCAGCTTCATTGGTTTCCACAGCAATTTGGAATCAACAATAGTAATCTTTAATAACATGAATGAAAAAAATCTGGTTAATATTTTGATGAGGACTTTTCAAAGCCAGAACCCAATTTGTTCTTAAGAACCATTTGAACCAGGCATGGTACATCACAGCTACAGTCCTAGCAACTCAAGAGGCTGAGATAGGGAGGATCAGAGTATGAAGTAAACCTGCAAACCTCATCTTGACAAACCTCATCTTAACCAATAAACAGTTGGGCACAGATGTGCATGCCTATCACGCCAGCTACTTGAGAAGCATAAATAGGAGGATGACTGTCTAGGATAGCCTGAGTAAAACTTCTATTTGATAGACCTCAGTCTCCTGAGTGGCTAGGATTACAGACGTGGGCCACTGGCATACTGCTGAAATAAGAACTTTCCTTTTTAAAACATATAATCTGGGTACCAGTGGCTCATGCCTATAATCCTAACTACTTAGGAAGCTGGGATCTGAGGATCGTGGTTCAAAGCCGGCCTGTGAGGGAAAAATCTGTAAAACTCATCTCCAATTAACTTCCAGAAAACCTGAAGTGGTGCTGTGGCTCAAAGTGGCAGCATAGTAGCCTTGAGCAAAAAAGCTCAGGAACAGCAACAGGCCCAGAATTTCAGCCCTACGACCAAAAAGAAAGTTCTTGTGGCATCCTAGAAAATTGAATTTATAGCAGGATGAAACACAAAGTATTAAGTGCAAAACAGGACCCTGGTGGTGGCAAGGGTACCCCAATGTGTCAAGAGAAGCATCAGATGATGTACATTTTCTTTCTATAGAGAGTTCTGGGTATAGATTGGCAGAACATTAATTAACAAAAAGGTAAACCAAAATATAGTTCACAGTTGTCATAAAGAACTATAAAATTAACAAGTAGATTTTTTAACGACAAGAGAAAATACTAATGAGATAATTTTAAAGGCAATTGGTAAATAGATAATGTTAAAAACACTTTGTTTTTTGAAGATAGTGGTTTTATGAGATAGGATGAACCAATCTTTGGATCTGAATACATTGTAGCTTCTAGGAGAGCTCAAGAAAATAGAGCTCTGCAAGAGCCATAAAATAACAGATTGTTAAAGAAGGTGACAGAAGTTCTGGTAGCTTATGATCCAGATCTGAAGACTGCATAGATTTCTCTCAGCACTTTCTATTACTGACTGCTGTTCAAGTCAAGCACTGCTGAGATATATTATGCATTTCAGGGAGATCTGAAGTGACCTTACCCATTCTAGGAAATATTCCAGGTCTTTCTCCTTGGATTTAGGTATTTAAGAGAATATGAAACATTTAAGAATATTCATAATTTTAGGATGGTTCACTCTTAAAAAGCTGACCTTCTATGTTGAACTGAGAAATGCTTTTGTACAGCTGATTAAAAATTTTTTTTCAAAGCTGAACTTCCAAAGGGGACAATCTACAAATGTGGGGTGTGAACAAGAGAATGCATGATCTTCTTTGGCCACAACAAAGCCTGTGTGGACACACTAAGTCCTTTCCTATGGGACAGATGGCTGCACCCACTCATTCGTTTAAATATTGTTGAAGAGACTCAAATCCAATTGTAGTTAATTCTTTCAGGGAAAGAATTTGTTTTTGGTCATGGGGCTTGACTTCTGGGCCTGGGCGCTGTCCCTGAGCTCTTCAGCTCAAGACTACCTCCTTACCCCTGGAGCTACAATGTGCTACTTCCAGTTTTTTGGTGATTAATTGGAGATAAGAGTCTCAGGGCTTTTTAGTGCCCAGGCTGGCTTTGAACCTCGATCCTCAGACCTCAGCCTCCTGAATGAGCTACCACACCCAGCTTAAATAGACACTTTTGTTCTAAATATTTATGTGGGTGAAATAAAATTACAAAAGCTGGGGCATGGCTCAAGTGATAAATCACCTGTCTAACTATCAGGTACAAGACCTGAGTTCAAACTGAAATATCAATAAAATAAAATGTTTACTACAGACAAATTAGAATAACAAGGAAATTTAAAACTATATTATGAGATAAGGTAGCTATGTTACTCTAAACTCCCTGGCTCAAAGGATTCTCCTGCCTCTCCCTCTAGAGTAGCTGAGACCATAGGCAGATGCCACCTGCACTTGGCTAAGAATAATATTTTTATCACCAAAAACATGAACAGAAGTTTGAAGATACAGCTGAACATCTTACCCAAATTGCTTGTCAAATTGCATTTACCTTGTGAGTGCTATAAAAAGGCAAGGAGACCTAGGGTGTAGGGCCATTATTCTAACAGAAAAGGCTCAGAGTTTTACTAAATGGTCACAGGGTCTCTGGTTAGACAAAACTTAGAAATCATAGTTTTAAGAATGGCAAAACAACAACAAAGAAGGTTGTCTCATATTACTTAAGATAAAATGAAATCAGTCTACTTTTAACTTCATTCTCTAGACCAAAAAAAGGAAAAACCTCACTTATTTCCCCTAAACGACTAAGATATTTGAGGCATAAAACATCTTTGAACGTCCTATGGCACACAGTCAAAGTATTTCCAAAGCGGCATGTTCGACAAATTCAATACTCGGGAAGACCCAACTCGTGCTCTGCTGAGATGCGGCTCCCTTCCAAGTCCACTGAAGATGACTGTTCTGTGGCTGTGCCAAGATGGCAGAATCATTTGCCTTAATTACTGTGACTACTTACTTTTTATTTGGTCTTAGAGACACTTGAAACAAGATGCATCATGTGAAGTGATTTGATGTGAACTATGAGGAAATGTCCACCTGAAAATATGTGTGGTATTTCTTGTCATAACATTACTTTGAATAGATGCCTACTAGGAAAAAAATGGGAACTAGCCACTGGATCTATGAAAGGAGACTGGCAGTATACTGGAAATTTATCTGCTAATTTAGGACACATAACTTTTTGGGGGGATTATTTTGCTCTTGGATTTTGCCTCAAACTTCCTCTTAGAAATAAGACAAAAAAACAAACATGTTGATTAATTACTTAAATTCATGAACTCAACATCATAAATCAAAATAAAATTATTAACATTAAGGTGAACTCATCCGAAGTTCCACGTTTACCATCTTAATACCTACAGAATTTAAAACAGACTTGATTTTATATAATCACTAATATGTAGCACACAATATTTTCTGAATAATTTTTGAAAGGTCTATTGACTAACTTTTCCTAATTAAGTGGTAAAACAAAACACTATTAAGGAAAGCCAATTGGTAATGGTAGCACTAAAAGGGCATCAAATTATACTGTTGGTGGGACTATGCTTATTTGACCTCTCTGGTAAATAATATGGAGTGGCCTAAAAAAAAATAAAGCCCAGATGCCTCTCAATGGACAGATAGATCATGAAAATATGGTATATATACATAATGAAATTTTACTCATCCATTAGAATGCACCAATTGTAAGAAAATGGAAAAACTATGTGTATAGGAATAAGTCATCAGGCCCAGAAAAGCAAAGGTTGTATGGTTCCCATGTGTAAAAGCTAGAATTCACCTACAAACTTACTCAGTCTATACAAACCTATGTGTAAACATATTTGGTGGGACCCGAGTGGTTACAAGTGTATTAACTGAAATAAAGTAAATACAAGGGAGAACTCACAGCGTAATTCCTTAGCAAGGCAAAGTCAGAGTCCAACAAAATAAGCACTAGGAACTGGGTACTTGTAAGAAGTGGGGTAGGGCCAGGGAGAATGAAGAGGAGATAAATGAAGAGGAAAAAGGGGGAGTGGAGATGCAGTCAAGAATTCAATGTATACACTATAAAATTAAGACAAGTAACGGAAGGAATGGGGTGGGAGGAGTGGGTAAAAATGTTGAAAAGGAGTGCAACTGATCAAGACACATTATAGTCATAAACGACTTTATTAAATGGCAATTCCTTTGTACAACTACTTAAAGGTAATTTTGAAATAATAAAGATTGTGCTGGGAGTGTGGCCTAGTGGTAGTATGCTTGCCTAGCATGCACAAGCCCTGGGTTTGAATCCCCAGAACCACATACACAGAAAAAGCCGGAAGTGGCACTGTGGTTCAAGTGGTAGAGTGCTAGCCTTGAGTAAAAAGTGTCCAAGGACAGTGCCCAGGACTGGTAAAAACAAAATAAAAATAATAAAGATAATTAAAAAAAATCCAATGAAGATAGGGACAGTTGTACTTATAGGGGGAAAAAAATCCAAAAACCAAAAAAACAAGAAAAACAGAACATAGTAAGGGTGCCCAAATCAAGGCAAATAGACATTTTATTTATCACAAAGATCGTAAGGTTTATAACTTGGAGGGTGAATGAGGATAAATATTGTTGAAGTAGCTTCTTTGTATATATGAAAACAGAACAAGGTTGGTGGAGGCTGTGTAGGGAAGAGGAGGGAGGTAAGTGATGGAGAGGGTGAATTCATCAGGACACATAGTGTACGGAAACATCATGATAGCTGGACACTGCTAGTTCACACTGTCATGCTGGATACTCAGGAGGCTGAGACCTGAGGATCACAGGCAGGAAAGGCAGTGAGACCCGCATTTCCAGTTAACCACCCAAACCGTGGAGTTATGGCTGAAGTGGAGCTGTGGCTAACGTAGTAGAGTGCTAATCTTGAACAAAAGAAGCTCAGGGACAGTGCCTTTATACAACTAATATATGCCAGTAAACATAATAAAAATGTGACATCAAAAAACTATTCATTCATGATGTACTTCAGGTGTGAAGAAGTACATACACATTGGTTAAACTCAGTGAAGAGCTATACTACTGTTTTAGAAGCATGTTCAAATACTACTTCTAAATCTGAAATCAGTATTTCACCAAATAGCAACTTTCATCTCCCCTGGTCCGAACTGGTATCAGGAAAGGAAGTGCTGGGGAGTGCTGGGCATGGTGTGTGAAGAGGTGGAAAGAAAGCGAAAAAGCCCCTACACATATACAGCATCAGGAATCTTCTCCTATAGGCTTGAGGAAGGACCCCGATATTCCCAGAAAATGAAAACTGACCAAGCTTGTCCTAAAAATCTGAGTTTCCTCAAACATAGAAGCTTTTCTTTTTATTTTCTTTTCCTTTGCCAGTCCTGGGGCTTGAACTCAGGGCCTGGGCACTGTCCATAAGACACCTTTTGCTCAAAGCTAGTGTTCTGCCACTTGAGCCACAGCACCACTTCTGGCACTCTATCACTCACTAAGCCAAACTCCTGGCCCCAAACATAGTGGCTTTATGCACAAAGCAGTCTCCTGTTAAATTTATGTCATCTAAAGGGTAAAGTTGTTAAGGGGTTTTGATTATAAAGAATTAAAAATGAGATAGCAGAAAACACCTTCCAAAGATTATTAACATCTGCTGTTTTCCTTCCCAGATAATATTTTATTAAATGGTGTTTGTAACCTTAAAATGAAAAAGTCTGGACTGAAAATTGAAAATTCAGCCAACTCCACAAAACCATGTACATCACAGAAGCAAACATGCAACATCTGTTGACCATTTTCAGTCTGGGGAATATTTTGGTTAAGTGCTTACTCAAGAAGTATAAATGAAGGTCCCACAATCACAAATAATGAATTAGAGGGTCTGATTGTGTCTATGAAGAAGTGAAAAAAGCTACCTTGAACCAAGCCCAATACAACTGTAGTAAACATGGAGAATGCTGCCACTACCTGAATCCCCGCTCGTTTCTCCTGTGGTCTCTTCGTCTTCTCTTTCTGGACCTTTTTTCCTTTCCATCATTGTTTCCCTTCCCATGCTTCCCTGACCCCCCTTCCACCATTCTCATTCTGTTCTGCCATTATATCTCCAGTGCTTTTCTTTTTTCCTTTTATTGCTAAACATGTTGCCTTTAACTGTGTTTTTTTTTTCATAATGAATGAGCCTGCTGTGAAAGCAAGTATCTGAAATGAAGAGCATAAAAGATTTAGCTAAACAACCTTATAACCTTATTTACCATAACTGGCATTCTCATTTCAACATTAGTTTAGTTCTTAGGAGCAATGTTTAGGACTGGCATGATTATAGATAGAATTTATATTTCTTTTTTAATTCTTTTTTTTTTTTTTTGCTGGTCCTGGAGCTTGAACTCAGGTCCTGAGCTCTGTCCTTAGGTTTTCTCAAGGCTAGAACTCTATCGCTTGAGACACAGCACCACTTCTCCTGGCCCCAGAATTTATATTTCTTTTTTTTTTTCCCCAGAATTTATATTTCTTATAGTCCCCGTAACTAAGTTAAGAAGCCTGGTTTCCCAAGTACTAAGGAATACATCTTATACTTCTGGGAATAGATTCTTCATGTTCACTAAGATATGAAATACTGTCCATTTTTGTTTGTTTTATTGTTCGTCATGGGGCTTGAACTCTGGGCCTGCGCACTGTCCCTGAGCTCTTCAGCTAAAGGCGGGTGCTCTACCACTTGAGCCACAGTGCCACTGGCCACTGCTGATTTCCTGGTGGTTAATTGGAGATAAGAGTCTCAGGACTTGACTTGCTGAACATGGTGGCTCATGCCTGTAATCCTAGCTACTCAGGAGGCTGAGATCTGAGGATCAGTTCAAAGCCAGCCCAGGCACTAAAAAGTCTGTGAGACTAATCACCAGAAAACTGGAAGTGGCACGTGTTAGCTCAAGAGGTAAGGCGGTAAAGAGCTCAGGGACAGAGCCCAGGTGCAGACTTCAAGTCCCATGACCCAAAACAAACAAACAAAACCAAGAAACTAGTTCACAATTCCCAACAAATCAATTCTTTCTGGTTAATTCAATGGTTAGGTATTTCATCTGATTATCAAGAAGCTAAAATTTACACTTTGTATCAAAGATAGCAAATGTACAAAGGCTTCCAATTGGGGAATTTCTAGCACAAGAGCATCCATTTCTTAGGGTGCTATAATTTCTCCATTTCTCCCACTCCGCCCTTCTTAAGAGACTTAAACCAAACTAACAAAAACAAAGCAAAAAGTGGGCACTGGTGTCTCATGCCTATTATTCAAGCTACCAATGAGGCTGAAATCTGAAGATGGAGATTCAAAGCCAGTCAGGGCAAAAAGGCTGTGAAACACTAAATCAGTTTAAAAAAAAAAAAAAAGCTGCAAGTAGAGCTGTGTTATGTGGCACAGCACTGCCTAGAACAAAAAAAAACAACAACAAAAAAACAACAAGGTAGATCTCAAAGTCTTGAGTTCAATTCCACCCCCCAATAAAAAACATAAAACACACAATGTTTAAATCACTGTGGTAAGATTCATTTCTTTTCTCAAGTAATTAATTCTTGATTGCGATGATAAATTAGGAAACACTTATCTTAGGATCTCCCCCTACGTTTTTTTGTGGTACTGAGCATTGAATCTACTACCTTGCACATGCTATGCAAGTACTCAACCACTAAGCTCAACCCCTACCCTCCACCTTGGGACTTTTTTTCTTTGAACATACAAGTCTGTTTAAATACATGGAAAACAGCCTTTTAATGAAAGAAGGAGCTCTTGCTTTCTAAACAATCAAAAGTCTAGGAGTTGAGATCATTATATTCTATATAAGGAGTCACTAACAGATACAGTTAGCAATTTTAAATCAGTATGTTTTTGAGGTCTTTTGTTTTCTGTTTTTATTTTAAAGTCAGGATCTTCTGCTTTTCGTGGGGGAGCTCTTACCATGGAGGCAGGCGCCAGCTTGGCAGGGTTTGCAGACAGGATCATGCTTCCTACCTAGAAGTGTGCTTGGAGCTGATCTACCTGTTAGACTTCCTGGTAGCTAGGATACCACCTAGGGTTACTGTGTCCAGTTCTTAATTGATAAAGGGGTCTCTCAGAATTCCTTCCCCTACTCCCAAGCAGGCTGGGCTAGAGCTTTGATCCCAACAGTTACAGCCTTCTAACACATTCTTCATACACTGCTTTCTAACAGACTGTTAATTAACAGACTGTTAATCTGATTAGAGCAGTAACTTTTTCCTTTTTAAATAAAAACAAGAATTTCCATTACTGACTAGCCGATCTTTGATAAGAATTTTCCTGAAGAGAATGGGAGAAACCCTCAAAAACACAAATGGATGCAAACTAGATGTTCTGGAGGGAAAGATTAGATTATGCTTTGTACTTCTATTTATTTATTTTGTTGTTCATGAGGCTTGAACTTTAGGCCAGGGCACTGTCCCCGAGCTCTTCAGCTCAAGTCCCACAACTGACAGAAAAAAAAAAAAGAATCTGGATGTGACTTTTGGGTGTATGTGAACATAACTGATTTAATGCAACTGGTTTTTATTTTTATGTTATTTAATTGGTGGGGCCAATCACTTAACATGGCTTCAATATTCTTCTCCCATGCAAATAATGTTTATGAACATGGAATACAGACACTAAATCTTAGCTTCTTTCCTATTTTCTGCATCTGGTTGTTCTTTGAGAAAGGAAGGTTTAAAATACACTGAATATACATGATCAAGGCTAGTTGTGGGAGACAGTCACTGTACATCTTACAGACTTCCCCTGGGCAAGACAGAAGCCAATTTTCCCATCATCAGCTTAAATTTTAAGATACTGCTGTATCAAGAGCACAGAAGAAATCCCAAAGATCTGGCTGCTAGTTCTTGTTAGCTTATTTAATCATATAAGAAATTATATTACCAAACATAGGCTCCAAAATCAGAAAAAATGCTTAGTAATATCTACTCTGGCTAAAACAAAGGAAAGTGGACAAGAGAACTTGTGGAAACAGTTAACTCAGTCTCTCAGTTGCTTCTAATTATGAATGCTTATATTCTTTAACTGTTCCTATTCTAATTACACTAGGTTTCAGAGAAGCTGTAGAAATAATAAACTATAAAAGATAACATATCATATTTACTTAGCCTTCCAAATATATGTTACGTAGCAAACAATACAACTATATTAGCTTGTGATTTTTTAAATTATATTGTTTAAAAGTTAATAGGTAACCAGAAGAAGTAGAGACAGATAGGAATGTTCTGTCTTAAATATATTTGGGAAAAAGACCAGTGGGGGGGGCGGGGAAAGAGATAGGCTTTGTATAAGAAGGTACTGAAAACAGCATTAGTCAATTAAACAGTAATTAGTTCTCAGAACAACTTGCACCACATTTTAAGGCAACAGAAACTCAATTGTTAATGTTACTTAATCCCTAAATGCAAGTACTAGAAGTATCTCTCTGAAGTATAATTTTCTAGTATCTAAACCTTTTTTTTTTTTAAAGAAGCCACATTTCCAGAAAAGAAATCAACTTGACATTACTCTTAGATTCAGAAAGTAACTGAATACTTAACTTTATATTCCAAAAGACTAGTAAAAAACACTATAAAGTTTACAAGGTTATGTTCTTTTGCTTAACAGTAGAACAATAGTAAGAACTCTTAAGAGCCTTCTGATTGTACTTCATAATGAAGAACTCACAGCTGTACTTCCAAAAGTGACATACCACACATAATCACAAACACAGGAATACAGAACACAGTACACGCACACGTACGCGTACATGTACACACACACACGTGCATGTGCATACATGTGCTACTAAAAATGAAGAGAAACATTAAGTTGGCTTTAAAATATTTCTCCCAAGGGCACTTTCCTGGAATTATACAACTGTGAAAAGATCATTACCTAATACTCTGAAAGAACAGCACAAATAACTCAAACTCCGATGTCTAGACAATCTGGCATAGACTCTCGATCCAGAGGTCAACCAAAAATCTCAAATATGCTTCCTCTTATTTGTTAATTTGCTTTAGCATAAAGGAGTTTTACTTCTTCCTAGTATCAGATGCTGAATTGGGTAGAATCAAATGTAAAGAATTTTAACTTAGAAAAGTAAAATATTTGTAGTAACAACCCATTTCTGATAAAAAAAACCCATAATTGGTAAAAGTTATAATGTCTAGCAAGAAGCCAGTGGCTCATTCCTGTAATCCTAGCTACTCAGGAGGCTGAGATCTGAGGATCTCGGTTCAAAGCCAGCCCAGGCACTAAAAGTCCATGAGACGCTTTATCTCCAATTAACCACCAGAAAACCAAAAGTGATGCTGTGGCTCAAGTTTAAGAGTTCAAGCCCCAGAACCCATTGGGGAAAAAAAAAGTTGTAATGTCTACTTATATCTAAAACAATGGCTGGGAATGTGGCTTAATGCTAGAATGTTTGCCTAGTATGTATTCAGTCCCAGATTGGACGCCTCAGTACCACATTAATGAAAAAAAGCTGAAAGTGGTGCTGTAGCTCAAGTGGCAAAGTACCAGGAGGAGCATGGCCTAGTGGTAACATGCTTGCCTAGCATGCACAAAGCTCTGGGTTCAATTCTCTAGAACCACATACACAGAAAAAGCAGGAAGTGGTGCTATGGTTCAAGTGGCAAAGTGCTAGCTCTGAGCAAAAAGTATCCAAGAATAGTGCCCAGGCCCTAAGTTCAAGAACCAGAACTGGCAAAAAAAATAAACAAAATAAAATATAATAACATATAATCATATAATATATAATAATATATAATCATTCCTCATTATATATAATCATTTCTATTCTGATTTTATTATAATACTTCATATTTTTAAGATCATAAAGTTGTGAAGTCAGATTGAAAGCACCATAACAGAAAGAGGCCATGACAGTTTGGAGGCATGGCTCAGGTGGTACAGTGCCAGCCAAGGAGTAAGAGCATCAAATACCCAATGCACGTGTGTAGTGGTGGGGGAGGTGGCACAGGGAATTTTTTTTTTAAAAGGAGAGGGACTGTGATCTGAACTGCCCACTATTCTCTCAGAGCGCTGCCCTTTTCAATATGATAAAAGCCTATACAACTTCTGCCACAGAGGCAAAAGCAATTACTCCATGAAACAATAAAATATAAAAATGTGAGGACCATGGGGCCAGGAGTTTGGCCTGGAGGTAGAGTGCTTGCCTAGCATGCATGAAGACCTGGGTTCAATTCCTTGGTACCACATACATAGAAAAAAGCAGAAGTGGTGCTGTGGCTCAATTGGTAAAGCTCTAGCCATGAGAAAGCCCAAGGGCAGTGCCCAGGCCCTGAGTTTAAGCCCTAGGACTGGTCAAAAAAAAATAAAGTGAGGAGCCGGGAGCTGGGGCTCATCCCTGTAATTCTAGCTAATCAGGAGGCTGAGATCTGAGGATCAAGGTTCAAAGCCAGCCCAGGCACAAAAGAACCTGAGACTCTTATCTCCAATTAACCTCTAGAAAAGGGAAAGTGGGGCTTGGTTCAAGGGTAGGGTGGTAGCCTTGCTCAGGGACAGTGCCCAGGCAGAGTTCAAGCCCTGTGACCCACAAAAAAGTAGAGTAAAATAAAGTGAGGTACTAAAATAACTTCTTCATTTAAGCACTATTTTCAAAGTAAGAAATGGCAGAAAAAAATCTTAGTGTCTTCAAAGAGCTGAAGAAAGAAAAAGATTTTAGGGCCTAGTTTTTGGAATTCAACTTGCTGTAGTTAAAACAGGCAAAAGGATGGAAACTATAAAAATATAATACAGGTTAAAGACAGATACCAAGCTGGTGCTATCCACTCAGCCCTAATTCATAGATGTTAAATTCATTTTTTTATGTTTTAAAGGACAGAAATGCAATTTAGATGACACAATGGTCAGCCACAAATGCGAAGGCTTTCACCAAGGCTGACAAACCAATGCAATATATTTTTCTGCCTTGGATTCAATAACAAATAATCATCTGAACAGTCAGGAAAATTAAAGGGTAGAACATACATGGCAGCTCACATAGAAGAGTTACCTTCAGTTGGTTATTGAAAATATCAATCTCCTGCAGCTTTGACCTAGTTTCTTTTTCCACCTCATCCAGTTGATCTCTTAGTTGCTGCCGGGTTATTTCTTTTGCTTCTAAGGCTCTTTTGAGTGTAAGAAGTGAGTCTCCTATTAGAGAAAAACATTTCAAGATAGGAAAAACTAAGTTGGCATTGAGGAAATGTTGCTTAAAGTTTTTATGTCACTTAACACAATTCTTGCTGTAAAAAGGAGAAGAGGTTAAGGTTTGGGATGAAGCTTGGTGAGAAAAATGTGTGTTTCAAATGCAGGAGGCCTTGGGTTTGACCTACAGCAGAAAGAAAAGGAGGGAAGTAAGGAAAGAAGGAAGAAGGACGAAAATTGAAGTGAAGGAAAAGGAAAAAAGAAAGGAGGGAAGAGAGAAAAGGAAGAGAAAGGAGGAAGGGAAGAAGGTCCTTCTGAAAAAGAGAATACCTACTGTGTAAACTGTTCTGCTGAACTTGTTTTAACTGGTCATTGAGTATCTGTTTTTCTGGAATAAGTCTTCCAAGCATTTGCTGAGATTCCTAGGAACGAGGAAGGAAAAACAACAGTGAATGTCAGGGAACACTACCACATCCAACTCAATAGGAGACAGCTCAAGTAAGTGTTCTCATCTCTTAGACACTCCTATCACACACCTCAGGTTGTTTATGTATTTAATAGCTAGTCTCTTGTATTCTTGCCAAAGAATTAGCTATTTCTTAAGTGCCATGCACTAAAATAAAATTTTAAGATAAGTTATAGCTTTCTTGGCACTGCTTACAATT
The DNA here is from genome assembly GCF_031878675.1 of Megascapheus bottae. Classification (NCBI taxonomy): domain Eukaryota; kingdom Metazoa; phylum Chordata; class Mammalia; order Rodentia; family Geomyidae; genus Megascapheus; species Megascapheus bottae. Next base: position 98,236,174 of record NC_143509.1, on the reverse strand, counting down.
TTGCTGATTTACTGAATATTTATAAGCTTTTAAAAAATGCTCTTTAAGATTGCAAAGAAATTTGCAGTGATCTTTCACAATGTTCAGGATCAAGCAGAAATGTAATAACTTATTCGCGAGCAAACCTAGTAGGAATTACTCTAGTCTGAGCTAAAGGACTTAGACCAGAAAATTAGGGCTGAATTTAAGATTAATCTATTATATACCTAAAGTTGGAAAAAAAACAATAAGATCTGTCATAACAAGAATATTAGCTTCTATACAGGGTTTTCCACCACACAGGATGGAATTTCAAACAGGTACAAGAAAGTCTTGAATCTAATTTTAACTGGCACAGAAAATGGCTGTACTGGGCAGTTTGGAATTTGTATGGGTAAATCACAAAACAAAATAGCTACTTAAGTTCAGCTGCAATAGTCCTGAAATTTTTTATGTTTCAATAAAATGGCAGCCTTTTCCATAATAAGGAATGTATGTATGTATGTATGTATGTATGTATGTATGTATGTATGTATGTAAATATGCAAATATGTGCTGGTGCTAAGGCGTGAACTCGGCTTGAGAGCTATCCCTGAGCTTCTTTTGCTCAATTCTAATGCTCTACCATTTGAGCCACAGTTCTCCACTTCATGCCTTTGGGTAGTTAGTTGAAGGTAAAAGCCTCACAGACTTTCCTGTTGCTAGGGCTGGCTTGGACCATTATTCCTCATATCTCAGCAACTATTACAGGCATCAGCCACTGGCATCCAGCAGGAATCTTTTAGTTTTGTCCTAATAACAATGAACACCAAGGAACTGAGATGTAAGGACTGTGGAACAAAACCAGCCTGGGTAGATAAACCCTAAGTATTTGTATTTCCAATTAACTGGCAAAAAGCCAAACTGGAGGCATGGCTCAAGTGGAAGATTAACAGCTGTGAGAGAAAAAGAGGCTCTGAATCCAAGCCCCAGAATTGGCACCAAACCAAACCAAACAGAATAAAATAGTAGTAGTTCTCACCTGTAACCCTACCCTTTAGTCAAAAAGCTAAGAAGAATGTCCAGGCCCTGGGCTGAAGCCCTAGCACCAGCAAACATGTAAGCACACATGTATGTGCCCACACATACAAGTCACACACTGAAAACTATGAAACACTGCTGAAAGAAATTCATAGTGGCCTAAATAAATAAGAGTGAAACATCACAAGTCTCAAAGTCAAATCTTTTCACTTCAATTAATTCCTCTCTCTCCCCCTTCACCCTACCATGCCCCTCAAGTCCTGGGGCTTAAACTCAGGCCCTGGCACTGTCTCTTGAGCCTCTTTGTACTCAAGGCTAGTGTTCTACCCACTTGAGACACGGTACACTTCAGAAGTTTTCTGAGTAACTGAGTACTACCATTACAGGTGGGAGCCACAGGCTCAGAGATTCAGATATACTTATTTAGTTAGTGACCATCCCTTCTGTAAACAGAGGCAGGTTCCTGCTCAGCTGCAGTACTCCGCTGAAGCCTCAGGGCCAATAAGCTCCAGGCTAGGGCTGGGTTCAGCCAACACTAGCTGAGTTTACTTTTAGGGCTAGGATCCCACCTACCTGCTACACCTTTGCCTCCCAGTGCCTGATGTTTAGAGCTAAACACTTGCTCAGTAAATAAATGAAACAGGTTATGGGGCCCGGAGTTTGGCCTAGTGGTATAGTACTTGCCTAGCATGCACAAAGACCAGGGTTTGATTCTTCAGTACCACATAAATACCAAAAAAAAAGCATAAATGAAATGGGTTAAGATTAAAGCCCTAGGGCTTGAAAGCTCTTAAGGGTGCTACTTTCTCACCTGCAGTTGTTGCTGTAAATGGGTGATTTCAGCAATTCTCAACTCCCTAGACTTGTTTGTACTCTCAATTTCTTGCCTTTGGGTGTTCAATCGACATCTGATATCTTGAAGCTTTCCTTCAAGTTGATGCTTTTTATCATTCTTTAACAAATGAAAAGAAATAGGAGTTAGTATCCTAAGTCCTGCCCATTATAGGGGTCCTATCCAAGAATAGCCCAAGGGTAAGAAAACAACTCACTAGAGCTTCTAATTCAAATTCCAAAGTTTTTTTCTTTGCTTTCAGTACAACTATGTCCTCCTGTTCTTTGTTTCTTTGATTTAGGAGTTCTTGCCTTCGATTCCGTTCCCATTCAAGTTGTCTTTGTCGCTCAAGTTCCCGTTTTGCAGCCTATGATAGTAAGAAACAACTTATTAATTTCTCGATTCTTACACCATACATAATGCTTATTCTTTTTCTTTCTTCTTTTACCAGTTCCAAGGCTTGCACTGAGGGCCTGAGTATTGTCTCTGAGCTTTTTACTCAAGGGTAGCACTCTACGTCCTGAGACACAACTCCTTTCCTGGCTTTTGGGTGATTAATAAGAGATAAAGAGGGCCAGGAGTATGGACTAGTGGTAGAGGGCTTGCCTAGCATACACGAAGCCCTGAGTTCAATTACCCAGTACCACAGACACAGGAAAAGCCAGAAGTGCTGTGGCTCAAGGTGTCAGAGTGTTAGTCTTGAGAAAGTCCGAGGACAGTGCCCAGGCCCTGGGTTCAAGCCTCAAGACTGGAGAGAAAAAAAAAAAAAAAAGGTCTCGGACTTTCCTTCAAACTGGGACTTCAGATCTCAGCCTCCTGAGTAGTTAGGGCAACAGGCCTGTGCTACTGGCACTCAGTTATACAATGTCTTATATATTTAACAAAAAGTGTCATCTGCTAAGTCCTACCTTTTAAAGGTAAGGTTTTAGGCACTACAAGAAACCATATGACAACACAACGAAAAAAATTAGAGAACCGGGAGTTTGGCCTAGTGGTAGTGTGCTTGCCTAGTATGCACAAAGACCTGGGTTCAATTCCTTTGTACCACAGACATAGAAAATCTGTAAGTGGTGCTGTGGCTCAAGTGGTAGAGCACTAGCCTTGAGTTCTAGCCCAAGGATAGTGCTCAAGCCCTGCCCTGAGTTCAGTCCCCAGGACTGGTGAGAGAGCAAGAGAGCAAGGGGGAGGGGGTTGATACAGTTCTTTCTGTGGGTGGGAAAGAGGAAATTAAAAAAAAAAATGGTGGGCCAGGCACGGGTAGCTCATGCCTATAATTCTAGCTACTCAGGAGGCTGAGATCTGAGGGACAATGCCCAAGTACAGAGTTCAAGTCCCACAAGCAAAGGAAAAAAAAACCGACAAAAAAACTATTTTGTTTCCATAAAAGGAATACCAACAAAATCTTTTCATGCTGGAAATTCATTCTTCATGACTTCAAGAATGGGTGATACAGTGTTTCTTTATTACAGATAGGAAAAAGGTAAATTCCTTTACCTAGTAAAATCAAACTAAAATCCCAAGTACAACAACAAATAAAATGAGTTTTCTTCCACTGTAAGAGAAATTATTTATGGACTGATTTATTCCTTATCTAGAAATATTTCAGAGATTTAAAGTTTTTCTTCTGGAATATTTACATGGACTTTACTGGCTAAGACGCATCCTCAATCTAAAAACTCCAAACTATTTAATTTTTGGAGTGAAATTTTAGACTTTGGAGCTTTTCAGATTTCAGGTTATTGGATTAGAAGCACTCAATCTGTACCTCAAGTATTAAAAGCCTGCGACTCCCACATTCCTAATCCTGTATTCCTTTTTTTAACTAACCACAGAAGCTTTAATTTCTCTCCTCTTCCCTGACTGAAGACTGTGAAGAACGCATGTCAGGGACCCTGGCACCGACACAGCAAGCTCCCCATCAGCAAGCTGGAAGTATAGCATCCAGTCATCACTGCATCTCCTGGGACTGGTGATGCCTCACATATGGTAAGTTTCTAAATAATTCTGAGCCAATACTTTAAATGTCATTTAAGAAAATCCTGTAAGTGCTATAACTCAGTGGTTAAGCAGGTACTCTGTTAGCATGCATGAGATCTTGAATTCAATCTCCAGCAGCAAATAAAAATAAATAATTAATAGTAAGTCTATTAGTACCAACTTAAATACTAGGAAGCTTACGCAAATAGATGTAACCACAGCACTTGTGGGGGAAGCTATTGCAAGAAGCCCTATGCTTGAGGCCAGCCTGGACTATAGATCAAGGCCTTGGCTCTAAACCAACCACCCAACAAGCCAGCCAAAGAACCAAAAATAAGAGGTAGCTTTTGTTACATGTTTTCCAAAACAACAATCAAGAGGAGAAACTAACAAATTGCTTATTTTTAAAATATTTTTTAGTAGCCTGTATTAGTACACACTTAACATTTCCATCATTTCCATACTATATATACATATATATGTAACGTGTGTGTGTGTGTATGTGTGTAAGATACCCTCCATCAAATTTACCCCTCCTATCTCTCCTTTATCCTCTTTCCTCATTTTTACAACAGTTTTATGGTTCTATTTTCACACGTTCACTATATTCATCCTCACTTATAACACTCCACATTCCTGCTGGTACCCAAATTCCCCAACTCAACTTGCTTGACTTTCCTATCATTGTTTTTTTTTTTAATTTTTAGTGCATATTGATTGTACAAAGAAGGGTTTCATCATGGGATTTCACATGTGCATATTATAATAATTTCGTGAGAGTAACTTCCTTTACTGATCTTTGCCCATTCCTTTTTTTTAACCTCAGAAGCTGTAGCACCCATTGTCCAACAGCTTTCAGTGTTTCTTTATGCCATCTTCATACATAGACATGATGAATTTAGACGTTCATTATCATTCTTTTTACATTTCCCCAAGCCCCTTTAAATTGCGCCAAAGTTCCACAATAGACAATCATATTCTACATATAAGTATGTACCTACATGGGTATCATCCAAGGTATTACTTTTTAAATAAAGGAGAAAACCTCCCATTTACACTTCATTCACATGAGAGAATGCCCATGGCATTGCTTCTGTAGTAATAGATTAAACTGAAAAGACAGACAACAGATTGGGCTGGCTCTATCTGGGTCTGTCAGCCAACTTCTAAAGCTTTCCAAAGAACAGACTGAGGATTTCACAGCCATATTTATAGGAGTGTGAAGATAAAGCTGAAAAACAATGTAACTGATATGATACGGTTGCAGTGGTTTTAAAATAATTACAGCACACCCATCCTCCTCAAACCATAGAAATCTTCATATTTTTTTGAGGTATAAACAGAGATAATAATCTGGAAAATACTTACTGGTCTTAGTGATTTGTTACACAAGCATATCAGCAAAAACTTGACAAGAATATTCACTGGCTGGGGTGTGGCTCTAGTAACAGAGCACTTTCCTAGGATGCAGGAAGGCCTGCGTTTAATTCTCAGTACCAAAAAAAAGTTCAAGCTGGATGCCTGTGGCATACACTTGTAATCCTAGCTACTCAGGAGGCTGAGATCTGAAGCTAACCCAGGAAAGAAAGACTATGAAACTTTCATCTCCAATTAAATCACAGAAAAAGCTAGAAGTAGTGCTGTGGCTCAAGTGGTAGAGTGCTAGCTTTGAGCAAAAGGAGCTCAAAGACAGTGGCCAGGCTCAGAATTCATGCCTCAGGACTAGCAAAAAATAAAAATAAAAAGGAAAGAGTCAAAACAGAACTGTCTAGAATAGCCAGAAAGAAAACTACCATCAATTTATGAATGGATAAATGAAATATAGTGTACTATATAACAGAATACTGTTCACTATAAAGAGAAATAAAGTCTTGACTCATGGTTCAATTTGATGAACCTTGAAGAGACCATGCTAAGTGAAAGCCAGACATAAAAAAGTTTCTTTCTGGGGGAATGAAAATATTCTGGAACAGACAATGATGATGGGTATGCAACTCTGTCAATCTATATTAAAATTCTTTAATTGGAAAAAGACTGTACGAGTGTCTCATGGTGATAGATTAGTTGTACAGTTCAGGAAGGGAAGCAGGGAGGGAGGACGGAAGGGACTGAGATCTTGGGTACCAGCCAGTGCCTGCCTCAGAGGCTTACCTCTCGCCTCTCGATCTCTTTCCGCCTCTCCTCCTCTCTCTGCCGTTCGAGCTCCCGTTGCTTTTCCAGTTGCTTCTCCAACTCCAGTTGTCTCTTGCGCTCCTGTTCTTGGCGTTCCCGTTCTTTTCTCTCCTGTTCAGCCCTTTCCAGCTGAGCCAGGCGCTCTTGCTCTTTGCGCTGCTGCTCCAAGAGAGCTTGTCTGCGTTTCTCCAGCTCCAGATTGCCACGCTCAAAATTCTCCCGCTTCTTATCCTCAAATGTTACTGCAAAACATGGAAGTCATAATTTCAACATATTCTTTTCACAGGAAAGTCTCCCTGGTGTTTCTTGGTACCACTTAAAACTGGTACCACCCCAAGTTTCCGTATTGCACCTGGCTAATAAGCGCTGTGAATATACCTTTTCCCTAACCTTTCATCACCAAACACTGTTTCTGGAAAAATCTTTCTCTAGAGACTCCATTTCACTGCTTCCTCTCCTTTCCTTCCTACTTACTCTATCCTGTTCCTTCCTCTCCATGCCTTGCTTGGGAAATTTTCATCCCTATCTCTCCTATATCACGAACCTTTCTGTCTCCTTTGCTTTAACTATATTTCGTGTCTTCTATTCCAACTAAGTGACTTCTCAAAGCAGAGGTATACAGTTTTCATGCTTCATGCTGAAGAACAAGCTCTGATTATCACAAAGATGAAAGTAAATAATGAAGTAGTCCATTATTCAGCTTCCTTCTTTGACACACCAATTATGAATTTCAGTTCTATCACTCTTCTCTAATTCTCACTAAGAGTCCCATCCTCCATGTTCCTTGAAGCTTATAGCAGAATGCACTCAACTGTTTACCTCACCAGCTATTCCTTAGCATGAACCCTGATCTGGGGGCACTTTCATTGCCCTCTGTTTCAAATCCACATTTAGGATGTTCACTTTGCCTGGAGCCAGTGGCTCATGCCTGTAATCCTAGCTACTTAGGAGGCTGAGATCAGAGAATTGAAGCCATTTCAGGCAAGAAAGTCCATAAAATTCTAATCTCTACCAAAAAACCATAAGTGGAGCTGTGGCTCAAGTGGTAGAGCACTTCAAGTTCAAGTCCTAGGACCTGCTAAAAAAAAAAAAAAAAGAATACCAAAAAAAACCCCCAGAATGTTCACTTCCCCTGCCTTGCCCACAAGTGCCTCCACCCATAATGGAATGAAGTAGTGCTCCAGGCTACAACATGTAAGAATCCAAAAAAAAATGCTAAGTGAAAAAACAACAAATCAAGCAAGATTCCACTGATAGAAGAAAAATCAAGCAATCAAAAAGCAGATGGGGGTTGCCTCTGGCTGGAGAAAAAGGAGAATGGAGAATAACTAGTTGTTCAGTTTTCTTTTGGAACAAGACAGAAATGATACGACTCAGCATTGTGAGAATACTAAATGCCACTGCTGTGGACAGAATGTTCCTATCCTCCCCAAATTCATCACTATCCCAAAGTTGTGGAAATGCAGCTCCAGTGTTAGCATAGGTCACGAGGCTGGGGCCCTCAGTATATTACTCATCTCAGAAAAGGAGGAAGAGAGAAAAATGACATGGACATCATTTTCACTACTTGTTGGCACCAAAGAAAAGCTACGTGAGGACATATAAAAGCACACCTGGAAGATAGCCCTCATCAAAAACAGTATTGACTAATAGTTTAATTTTATACTACCCAATATATGGTATTTTTATTGCAGTCCAAACTCAGATGGTCAATAAAATGCATATTTTATAATGTAGCACGTGCTTATCATCCTAGCTACTTGGGAAGTAGAGATGGAAAGATTTTGGTTGAAGGCTGGCCCAGGCAAAAATGCAAGATTCTATCTGAAAAATAACTAGAAACTAACTAAAATTAACTTTAAAAAACAACTAAAAACAATAACTACAAAATACATTGGCAATGTGGGTCAAGTGGCAACTGATTAACTGAGTTCAAACCCCAGTCCCACTAAGAAACAAAATTCGATTTCATATTATATGCATACCATTTCAACTGCAAAAACACTCAAATTTCTCTTATTTTTAATTCTAGGATCTAGCATTATTCCTAGTATGTAATTGGCACATAATAAATGGCTGCTGAAAAGAACAGGAAAGAAATACTCAGACAAAAATACTTCCTCTTGAGTCAGGAATGGTGGCTCACGCCTGTAATCCTAGCTACTCAGGAGGCTGAAATCTGAGGATCACATTTCAAAGCCAGCCTGGGCACTAAAGTCATGAGACTCTTATCTCCAATTAACCACTAGAAAACCAGAAGTGGTAGCCTTGAGCTGAAGAGCTAAGAGACAGTGCTCAGGCCCAGAGTTCAACCCCCCCACCAAAAAAAAAAAAACCCCACAAAAAACTCTTCTTCAAAATATTCAATGAATATCTGTAACCAGCAAAAAAAAAAAGGATAATTTCAAATTCTAACAAGTAATGTCCTTATCTCCCAGAGTTAATTTCCCTCTTTATTAAAATGATATTTACCCTTGTACAGATGCGTCTCCTCAAAACTCAATTATAATCTGTGTGATTTACTTCCTGATGTAAACCAATCATAAATAAAAGTGTTTGGCATATCTAAAGCCTCCAAGAATTTATCATACTTACATATTGATTCAGTAACTGTTTTTTTTTTCTGGTTCCTGCTGTGATTTTTTTTTATTTTTTTTATTGTAATTAATAAAAGGGTTACATGATATTTGCCAGATAGAAGATGCATTAATTCACATATATTGATACCCTTTCACATGTCTTGGTACCCATTACCCTTCCCCCACCCGTCTTGGTTTTCCCCCCTTCCCTATCAAATTTCAAATAACTGTTTATATGTATGTTAAATACTTTGCAATAACATATGTCTCTAGAGAGTATGACCCACATACTATTATTTATTAGCCATGCATTGTTATCATTCCTTACTGTACTCAACACATCACGCACACAGAACATTTACAGTAAATGAAAAGCAATTTAGTATAAGAATCAACTTGGAAAGCTATCCTCCTGAGCTGAGCAATTAATTATGGAGCACATAAAATGCCTCAAAATGACACTGACAAAGTATGTAAGATAAAGAGACTCTTCATAATAAATTCAACTGCTTCTTAGTATCATCATTTCATCATTAATAATTCATAGACACCTTAGACTAACTTAATAGGATGGATTTACCATTGTAAATGAGGGTTATTTAAAATAGGTTCACATTAAATTTAAAATAGGTTCCTGCTGTTACTGAGAAACCAATTCTCCTACAACAATATGAGGAAGAAAAAAAACCAGTAGATCATTTTACTTTCTATCTCTGTACTGGTGGGACTAAAAAATGACTATATTCCATAGATAATATGCATAAAATTTTGTTTAGTACTATATAATCATACTACATTAAAAAGTGCTTTTTCTGACTGCAATACAACAGCAAAAATGTCAGAGGCTAAATTTATTTTTATCTCAATTTTTGCCATATTCTATTTTGATTTGGATAGAAAAATCTCACAGATGATTTAAGTCAAATACAAAGGCAGTCTTACCAGGTAATTTCTTTTCTAACTGTTGCTGTTCATCTTCTAAAGCTGGCTCCTCTGGTAACCTCTGATCTACAGATGATGAACTTATGACAGATATTCCACTGCCAGACCGAACTCTTCTATAATAATGAGGGGGGAAAAAGAAAAAGAAACAAATCTATGTATAATCATGTATGTAGAACTGGACAAAATATGAAAAAAAAACATAGAATATACCATATAATGGAAGCAGGATATCAAGGCTGTTATCTACTGTCCTAGCCACTCAGCAAGCTCAGATCTGAGAATTGTGGTTAGGAGAACTTCTCTCCAATTATCCATCAAAAAGCCAGAATCAGAGGTGTGGTTCAGGTGAGAAAATGCCAATTGTGAGTAACAACTATCAAGCAAGAGTGCAAGATACTCAGTTCAAGCCTCTGTACCCTATCATGGAACAAATTTCATACACAGTGAGAAAAGAAAAATTTCATTTTCTCTACTTACAAAATGTTTTTGAAAATAGGTATTTTAATAGGGTTGGGGATCTAGTTCAGTGGCCTAGCATGTGCAAGGCCCTACGTTCAATGCCTAGTACAAGAAAACAAAACAAGAAAGCAAATAAGCAAATACAACGGGTATTCTGGGAATTGAGCTTGTTCAAATGTTGGGTCTGGTAGATACAGCACATTCTTCCCATGCACAAGGTGTTGGGTTTGATCCTCTAAACCTTTCATCCTCCAAAACCCAAACCCAGGATAAGTTTAGAAATGTGCTGGGTGTGGTGGCTCAATGTCTGTAATCCTATCTACGCAGGAGGCTGAGATCTAAGAATTGCGGTTCAAAGCCAGTCCAAAGCCAGTCGGGTACTAAAGACCCTGAGACCCAATTAACCACTAGAAAGCCCGAAGTGGTACTGTGGTTCAAGGGTAGGGCAGTAAGTAGCCTTGAGATAAAGAGCCCAGGTCTGGGCACTGTCTCAGAGTTCAAGTCCCATAACCAACAACAACAACAAAAAGCTTCCACTGTTAACTTTCTTTTGTAGTAATTCTTGCAGCTATGAGATTTTGTAGGCAAACTGTCTCAGCTACTTGATGCTGTGGGATTTTAGAGGCCAACTGCCTCAGCTATCTGTTGCTTCCTACCTAGTTGGAATTTCTTTAGCATGCTTCTGGTATTATGCATGGCCTGATATTGCTGACTGTAGTTCTCATGTTACAGACTTACTCCTCATCTTTCCTGAAGTTTGAGGACTTAGAAGGCAACTCTTTGTGTATCCATCTTTGAGATCTAATATTTGTCTTTCACATTTAAAGCCGGAAGATAGAGCTGTTCAGGATGGTACATGTAGTAATGTGCTGACAAGGATGACAAGTACAGTAGACTTTTTTCCTCTTCATAGCCTCGAGACGAGCTCAGGGGTCTCAGGCTTGCTCTGTTTGCCATTATATAGCTAGCACTCTACCACATGAACCATGCCCCAGCGTAGCTATTTGCTTATTAACTAGAAAGAAAATCCTATAGATTTTTCTGCTCAAACTGACTCCAAACCATTATTCTCCATATCTCAGACTCCTGAGAGCACAGGAGTGAGTTGGGAATGGATACAGGTACGAACCACCTGCACCCAGGTTAGAGGAAACTGCTAATGGCACCCTAGGACAACTTGACAGGTCTATCCAATAGGTTTTTCAGATCAAGATATTTTTTCTTTAATTATCTTCCACATTGCTAGTGTTTTTATTATCTCTTGAATGTATGTAAGTCACATGTGTTATTGCTTTGTTTTATTTCTAATGTATAGGCCAGGTTCCTTTAGTTTTTTTGTTTTTTTTTTTCACTGCTAGCATCTGCTCCTAAAATTTCTCATAAGCTTCAATTATATAGGTTGCTATTTTAGTTGATTGCTTTTACCATATGGAATACACAAATATCCTAAAGAACAAGAATACCCTAGGCTCAACCCAGAACTTAGAAGAGTCCCCTTAGAAGAGTATTTCATTTACTTCCAGGGGATAATAAATCACTGTAAAATACACAGTCAACAATACCAAGTTTGGAATTCACATAATTGATATACAACTTCTTACATAGCCAGTGTTCTTACCTGAAGGAAGGTGGAATGTATTCTGGAGGCAGGACAGGTGGCAGTGGTTGGCCAGACATAGCAACATCAATAAGATGCATAGCTAGGATAAATTCTTCTGCTGTGAGTTTTCCATCTTGATCAATGTCAGAAAGATTCCTAATTTAACAAAAAGGTCATTGCAACCCTGTTTCATGAAAATGCATGTGTCTTACTATTCATGACTGATTTACATATTCTACTTTTTATTCTGATTCTAAGCCAACTGAGTATGTGCCTCGCTTTGTAATAAGAGTACTATTCAGTCTGTGGAAGGGATAAAACAAGGTATTCCACACAGCTGGGATATTGTTAGTCATATGACAAATACTATGACGGAAATGATATTCTTCTCAAGCCTTTCAAGTTCACTTAACATATATCACACTCGTGTTCTATGTGTCTTCAAATGCTATGTTCTAGATCAGAGACTGACAAGCCACAAAGGATCAAGTAGTAAATATTTTTAAGATACGGAATCTCCATCCCTGGGTATTAATGACTTCAAGAGAATTAAGGCATTCCCTTTCATTCTAGGAACTGCACATTATTTATTAACTTGCCTACATAGATAATTATAGTAAATAGCTTTTCCTGGTAGGCTCAAGTTTATAATTTATTTAGGAAGTTTTAGACACGAAAAGATGACAGAAACCGCACATCACTAGAATGTCAACTGGACAAATATGACATTAGGAAACTGACTTTGACAAGGATTAAAAAAAACTAAAAAAAAATTCCTCTTTACATTGAAATTATTTTCAGGTGCCATATATTTCTTTCATCATTGCTGTCAAGGAATGATTTCTTTATAGCAACAGTAACCCTTTTTAGACTAGTGTTCTGTACTTCAAGAAATATACTAAATTAAACAACTATAACCACAATATATAAAACAGAATCCCCCTCCCCCGCCCCGCAAATCTCTTTTTACTCAACTCCTCCCTTGCCACACGAATCCCTGGACCTCCCTTCTGTCCTCCTTTGCTACTACCTGATGCCAGAAACTCAGAACAAAAGAAAACGAGTCTTCCTTATTCTCTTCCAATGTAGTCCCGGTATTAGTTATTGCTAGGTAATTCAGACTACAAAGTAATTATTTTTCTCCATAATTACTTTTATAAACTGTTGCCATAAACATTTAATTTTTTACTGTGAAGAGGGATAATATTTGAACAAGAAATGCCTCAAATGTCATTTTCAGAAATAAGACATGGATGACTAATTTTAAGTAATCATTTCAATGTACTCTGGCCTCCTGAGGACACTGAAATTAAATCTAACTCATTAGATTTAATGAACTCTCAGTCAACCTTTACAGTGTTACATCTCAAGTTTGTATTTCAGATATCCGTAGGATACTGATGCTCACCCAGACTTTATGAGGTCTATGTGGGTCACAGGTATAAGATGCATCTTGCGCTAATCTACTCTACAGCGAAAGACAGAGCCTACATGACACAGCAGAAGGAAAACACAGGGAAGTAAAACATATGCAACACTTCCACACATCAATATGTCCTGCAGGAAAGTCATGAACTTGGCACGAGATCAGTGGAGTTCAGGTCCATTTTCCAGGAATTACCAAACTTAAGTAAAAGGACTCGCTCTGGTTAATATTTAAATGTAAGGAAACCTGGGGATATTTATATTTGTGTAAGCAGTATGGGAAATGGAGAGTATAAAAGAGAACATGGCAAAAGTACTTCAGATGCATATATGAAAAAGATAAGGAAACCTGTATATTCTGCATACATTTATGGTAATGTCAAAATGAAACATTCCTGTACAATTGATGTATACTAATTTTTAGGTATCTTTAAAAATGTAAATTTAAAAGGTAGCAGCTAGACATAGCTCACCAGTAGCCATTAGAAAATAATTACAAAATAGAGACCTATGCCTCCTGACAAAAGTACATTATTATATCTCTGATGTAGTCTCACCATAAACAAAAACAAAAAGCAACAACAAAAGTCAAACTGTTTCTGGGGCCAGGATTATGGCCTAGTAGTAGAGTGCTTGCCTAGAATGTAAGAAGCCCTAGGTTTGATTCCTTGGTACTACATACACAGAAAAGGCTGGAATGGTGCTGTAGCTCAAGTGGTAGATTTCTAGCCTTGAGAAAGCTCAAGGACAGTGCCCAGGCCCTGAGTTCAAACCTCATGATTGACCAAAAAACACAACAACAAAATCGATATAATGAAACAATTATGAGTCAATCTAAGGAATACGATCAATAAGAATGGCTACTAAAGGCTGGTAGCATGGACTACTGGTAGAGTGCTCGCTTAACATGCATGAAGCCCCAGGTTCGATTCCTTGGTACTACCTACACAGAAAAAAACAGAAGTGGTGCTGTGGCTCAAGTGGCAGAGCACTAGCCTTGACCAAAAACCAAAGCGTCCAAGGACAGTGCTCAGGCCCTGAGTTCAAGCCCCAGGATTGGAAAAAAAAATGACTACTAAAAATTTCAGGTGAACTACCAGCACCTATCAGTACTAGGGTGAGATTAAAAAAAGGATTCTCATCTCTTCTTAAAAACAAGGAGAAACATTTACAGGAGCAATAACATAACTGAGACTTGGTTTTAAATAACCAAGAAGAAGAAAGGTGAAAAAAAAACTGCCTATGGGCTGAGAATTCTTAACTGATATTAAGATTTCTTGACAATCCACTATAATAATCTCTGTGCCTTATATTGGAAAAATGTAAAAGCAGCAGTCATCATAACTCGCTGAAAATTAGAATATTTTAAATAGCCTCTCAAATAGTATTGACTAAAAAACCCACAAGGCTATACAAATACAAAAAACAAAATTTGTACTTTATATAAACCAAGGAACACTTGCTTCCTTACCATATTGAAGCGAGCTGAGCCTGTGGTAAACTTGATTGCATAAGAATAGTTCTTGCTTGGGGACCTAAGCAGAAGCCAGGTAAAAGACATGAAAAGGAGTTAGCAACTACTCCCTGTGGCGTAATACAGAGGTGGTGGGCATGCTCAAGCACTCAGTACTTCACACAGCAGAGAAACTACCCAGGGGCTTTTGAACAAAGAAACTAAATCCCAGCAAAAAAAAAGAAAGAACACAAAGCATCTGATACATACAGCATTTGATACATACTCAATATATTTGCAGTCAATGGATGTTTAGCCAAGAATGAATACATAACAGATTATTCTCAAATATAATCTACCTTCTTATCCCTTGCATGCACGAAGACCGGGGTTCAATTCCTCATACACACAGAAAAGCCGGAAGTAGTGCTGTGGCTCAAATGGTAGAGTGCTAGCCTTTAGGAAAAAGCTCAAGGACAATGCTCAGGACCTGAGTTCAAGGCCCAGGACTGGCAAAAACAACAACAACAAAAAGGGAGTGGGGGGAATTACCCAGTACTGTGGCCTAGTGGTAGAGTGCTTGCCTAGCATGCATGAAGCCCTGAGTTCTATTTCTTGGAACCACATACACAGATAAGGCCAGAAATAGCACTATGGCTGAAGTGGCAGAGTGCTACCCTGAGAAAGCCCAAGGACAGTGCCCAGGCTCTGCGTTTGAGCCCTAGGACTGGCCAAAAAAAAGGGGTTGGGGGATTGGATTGCTCATGGTTGCACAAATGACTAATATCAAAGCTAAGATTGGAACACATTTTCTATGTTAGGAAAAGAATTCTTGGAATTTCATGTCTTCTTTCAAAATCAGCTTTCATTTTTTTTACAATAACTATAAATACCTTCATTTCTGGCATGAAACTAGTTTTAGATGTCAGATAAGAGCTATACGGGTTCTGAGTATTTAAATAAAGCAGTATCAGGAAGAAAGAGTGCTTTCCTTCCAGCACTATCTCTGAAGGTATGGTTCCAGGAAGATCCATGGACCAAGAAACAGCTATGGAAATTATGTTGAAGATTCCTATTACCAAAATTTGGGGGGGGAGGAGAAAGTCTTGAACTCAAGACCTCACACTTATTTCACTTGGTTACTCTCTACCACTTGAACCATACTTCCTGCACTGCCTTCTGCTGACTTTTTGTTGTTATTGTTGTTGTTGTTGCTGGTGGTGGTGGTTGTGGTGGGGGGGGGGTAGTGGGACTTGAACTCTGGGCCTGGGGCTGTCCCTGAGCTCTTCAGCTTAAGGCAACCGCCCTATCCCTTGAGCTACAGTGCCACTTCCTGCAGACTGTTTTTGAGACAGAGTCTTGTGGACTTCAAACCTCAGTCCTCTAGATCTGTTGAGTGGCTAGGAATGACAGCAGTGACCCACTGGCACCCAGCATATGAAGTGCTTTCAGGTACACGAAGGTTTCCAAATGTGACCTCAACAAAAAGCACAGAAGTAGGGGCTGGGAAGGTTGCTCAGTGGTAGAGTGCTTGCCTAGTATGCATGAAGCCCTGGGTTCAATTCCTCAGTACCACATACACAGAAAAAGCTAGAAATGGTGCTATGGCTCAAGTGGCAGAGCGCAAGCTGTGAGCAAAAAGAAGCTTAGGGACAGTGCCCAGGCCATGAGTTCTAGCCCCACACCTGGGAAAAAAAAAAAAAAATAGAAACACACACACGCACACAGCACAGAAGTGAATGTTAATTTGTATAATAAGCAGTAGGGATCAGGGATCACTACAAGGTTCCAGCAGAGTGAAGATGAAGGAGAAAGCACCAATGAGAGGAGGGGAAAGCTGTGGACATGGTCCTGGCTTGAGTTGGTCTTCTGGATAACTTAAGGAAGGCAATATCTATTTGGATCTATGCTTTCTCATTTCTGAGATTTATTTCTGGATCAACACATCTCCAATCCATTGTATAAGGAACCCTAATGTTGACTAAGCATAGTGTAACACATAAAAGTACCCAGTAAATGGTAGATATTGTTTTAATTTTCATTTACATATAAAACACTGACAGCAAAGCACACAATAATAAAAAGATAAATGTAGACATTTGTAGAGCTTAGAAAATTAATTTTCCAAAGGGAAAATATTCAGACTATAGAGATCATAAATAATACAACTGTACCCTAGAAGGCTCTTTTTTTCTCCCTTCTAGCATCACTTCCCACCAAGTGTAGCCTGAATTCTATTTGTTGAGTAGTCCTCTGTTGGTCTGGCTTATTTTATTCTATATATTTCTTACATAAAGTAACTAAAAGTTATTTTCATTAGTATAGCATATATAATTGTGTGATTGTGTTACATTCTATCTTGATGGATATTCAGGGTTGTTTTCAGTTTTTGGCTTTTACAAATAGTGAACATACTATTTTGGCTGGCATATGAATAACTTTCCAATTGTGAGTGTGAGTGTGAGTGTGTGTGTGTATTCAAATGCCCTTGTATGTGCCGGGAATAATAAGAATATAAACTAGCCATCCCCAGTAGCTCACACCTGTAATCCTCGCTACTCAGGAGCCTGAGATCTAAAGATTATGGTTTAAGCTAGTCTGGGCAGGAAAGTCTGTGAGATGCCTATGTTCAAACCAAAAGGCTGTAAGTGGAACAACAACTCAACTGGCAGAGTGATAGCCTGGAGCTTAAAATCTCAGCGACAATGCCCTCAGTTCAAGCCATAGTAAGGCACACAGTTCCAAAAAAAGTAGGCAAATAGAGGGAGACAATTCGGAAGTGTCAGCATTTCTAAATATTGGCCCAGTATTTAGAAACACATTGCATTCAAACAAAGACCACATTTCCCAAATTAAATTTACTTGTAAATACCTGTTAAGTGTCCACTCATGGTTTTATCATGACTATTAAACAACTGCCTGTATTTCAGTCTTGATGACTGAGGCACAGCCCATTCTGCTGCTGGAGGGGCACTGCTGGAAAAAGAGGAAGGAGGGTGACAATCATAGGAATAACCCACTGGTCTTCTGAAAACCATAGCTAAGAGCTCTTGGATATCTAACTTGAACAGTATGTCTGTCTGTCTGTCTTTCTTTCTTTCTTTGTTTCTTTCTTTCTTGCAGTACAGTAAATCAAATTGAGGACACTATGTGAGTAGACAAATGCTCAACCACTGAATAACACTGGTAGCCCTTCCTCATTTATATACATTCTCTCAAAATAAATAAATAAGCTTTGAAGTTTTCTAGAAGCAAGGAGAAGCATAACAACCTCAAGTTATTGTCTTATAGTCTATGTATACATATATGCATATATATATCATCCATATTTGATAACTTAAAGGTTCTTGAAACACGGAAATCTCAAGTCTAGGCCTTTCTCAGCACTTAGAATGCCTCTCCTTTGGTTAGAAAGCAATGTCGACAAGTACCTTTTCAAAGGTAGTTTCCAAGATATTTACCTTGTTAAACCCAATATGGGACCCATTCTTAATGAAGGGGAACTATTCTTTCTGGGAAGTTTATATTCCCAGCAAACAGAGTTTCCCAGAGACAGAAGAGAACATTTCCAGGCTCATGGCACATCAGTGGAATAGTAAAGGACAGGGCTCTACTTTCTTGACTGCCATCCAACCCCAACTTCCCCTTGCCCAAGTGTCACTACCCTGACCTGAGGAAACCCTCGCTAGCAGCCAGTATGGCCTAAATATCCTGACATTTTTCTCCTCAGATGCCACAGCCCACACAAGAATCACTTTGGTAGTTTGTTAAGTGTCTACTGTCTAAACACAGTAATTTAAATACAACAGCTGAGCTGACAGTAAAAATGGCATTGCACTTTCAAGACAGATGACAAGATATGCCTCATCTTCAACTTCCTTTCATTCAAACAAAAATATCTACATCTCCTACACAAAAGCAAAATTTGAACCATGCATTGAATCTCTTAGTCATCATTTATATGTATTGTCTATGTACTTAACTCCATGTCATTCATAAAGCAAAAAAACAGGCTCACAAACACTTGGAAAGTATTGATATAAATTCACTTTTTCTGAGTCATATGAATTTCTTAATAAGAACACTTACCATGATCTATTCTGCTGTAAAAACACCTGCAACAACTCTCTCATGTTAACTGATATTCTGCTAATTCCAACTGCAGCTCACTTGTCAAGGAGCTAGCTATCTGGCTCTGCACACCAGAGCTGGAGGGTGTTGTGAACAGAAGTTGTACCAGATAACACTTATCAAGCCATGGTTCTTGGCCAGGAGAATTTAAATAGACTAACAACTTGAAAATTCAAATGACTAAAAACATTTAAAAAATCTAACTGTAATGATTGTGTTAATATTTGTTAATAATGAGTAACATTCAATTCTAATGCCAGAAATAGACTTTAGGGCAGACTTCAAAAATCTCTTCTGGAAAGCTAGAAAAACATGAAATTTCAACATGGTATAGGAAAATAAAGTTTTAATATGGATATAAGTTTAAATCTCAACTCCACTGTTACAAAGCTGTAATTGTAGGCAAGACTATAACTTGCCTGGGTTTACTTCCTCATTCACAATCTTGTAACAATATATATTGCACAAGTTATTGGGTAAAATGGAATTAAAAAGATTTTTGGACAAAACATATTTAATATATGTTTAACTACCTTAAAGATTAAAATCACAACTAAAATAACAAGTACCTGCATACCACAATGAATTGAAGTTTTTAGAGAAAATTTAGAGAACATTTTAAAAATTAAAAACTAACACTGAGAAGTGCAAGTTCCTTAATGTCTCTGAATCTGATCATTCTGTATAAAGTCCAGAGAAAATAGTCATTTATGTGGAAAGAATGTTTTCTTGTGTATAAAGCTTTTGGCACAGTACTTTCTCAGTTTAGGATTTTCTTTCAATCATTTAAAAAACATTCAACATTTTATCTTCAAAGGAAGAAAATCATTTGATTAACTTTAAGATTCTAGAGAAGATTAAAAAGAAAAACTGGAATGACATTCATTTTACATCCCCTTCATTTAAAAAGTTCGAACAAAAAGAGACCTAATTTGTTAATTTACTGTAGTAGTATGCAAAGAAAAAATTAGGGTCAAAAGAAAATAAAAATGAAAGATAATATGAAGCTGTATCTCCCAAAGTACAAAGAATGAGTCATATGTGATTAAATAATAAATACTACTGTATATAATTTACAATGAATGATATTTTTCTTAATCATTAATGCATTAAATAATGTTAATGTTATTATAAAAATAAAAATGACAACAAAAATAAAAATAATAAACTGTGAATAATCTGCTTTTTAAAACTTGGCCTTTGTCAGGCACAAGTGGCTTATGTCTGCAATTTTAGTTACTCAGGAGGCTGAGATCTGAGGATCATGGTTCAAAGCCTGAACTGGAAAGAAAGTGAGACTTTTAGTAACTACCAAAAACCCAGAAGTAGAACTGTGGTTCAAGTGGTAAAGTGCCAGCTTTGAGCACAAAAGCTCAGGAACAGTGGCTAGACTTTGAGTTCGAGCCCCAGGACATGTACCAAATCAAAACAAAAAAACAACCCTGGACTTTGTCTTATAAATAAGCCACACCAACTTTATAAGACAGAATTAAAACTAAGACCAATGAAGGATCTAGTCTTCATAGAAAAAATTTATACATTAACTTTTAACTAATAAACATAAAATAGTTCTTTAATTTTTTTTTTTCAGGGCCAGGAGTGTGGCCTAGTTAATGGTAGAGTGCTTGTCTAGCATGCACAAAGCCCTGGGTTCAATTCCTTGGTACCATAAGTGGTGCTGCGGCTCAAATGGCAGAGCACTAGCCTTGAGGAAAGCCCAAGGACAGTGCTTAGGTCCTAAGTTCAAGCCCAGTTCTGGCAAAAAGAAAATAACAGAAAGTAGCATGTTTATGCGATTGCTACAACAAATAATTCTTAGTGACATTACCTAGAATTTTAAACATTATTTTAGCAGTCTATAATACTAAAGAAGATAACAAATAAAGGATACGTATAATTACTTTTTAAACTTTATGGGAGAATAGCACTAACCAAACTCAAGCAAGCTTACCTGGCCACATCGAATGATTGTGCCTTCTGTAATTTAGTGTTTAATTGTGACCCTGGACCAGATCTACTGAAGGAAGAACTCTTTGGCAAAGTGGCTGCTGTAAAATCAAGTGTTAAAGGATTTTAATTCTATAAAGACAAGGCAACATTCTCCTATTTACGAAAATTAAAATACAATCATAACGTTGTAGGCAAATAATAAGTAAAATAAATATCCGAGACTAAAAAAAAAAAACTGTATTTTATTTTTAGTCCAAACTTAAAGTTATTTCCCACTCATTCTTTGCCCTTTCACTGAAAATTCTTGTTTCAGGATTTACCTTTTCTACTGAGAATCAATCACCTTACTGACTAGTAATGGTGGCCACTATTAAAGTTTTGTTTCTCTTCACTGAGCATTTACTACCACATTTTCTAGGGTTTGTTCAAAGAGTATGTGAAATAACTGTTTAAATATTTAAGAATGCATTTCTTGTCCTGGAAGGAGCTAAAGAGTTCCAGACATAAGAGTCAAGCCGCCTCAGCTGCCAAGGCTTGGCTAGATGACATGTAATGCTGAGGAGGGACAGCTTTTGTGTTTGATTCTCATTGGACCCGATTACCTGTGTGTCAGGAAAAAAAACCACCCAGATCCTTGGTCTTGCTCTTTACCATCACC
Source organism: Megascapheus bottae (assembly GCF_031878675.1). Classification (NCBI taxonomy): domain Eukaryota; kingdom Metazoa; phylum Chordata; class Mammalia; order Rodentia; family Geomyidae; genus Megascapheus; species Megascapheus bottae. Next base: position 98,214,994 of record NC_143509.1, on the reverse strand, counting down.
CTTGCTTCCTATCTTGTAACTTTTGCCATGAGCCACAAAAGAAAGCAAGCCTCAGAGCACTGGGATTCGATTATACTACCAGAACAACTGCTATCTAATTTGCAATCACTGTTACACATGAAGCATGTGTCAAAATCTAAATGAAAAAGAATCACTGTCATAACTTAGAAGATATAACCTGACACATATAATAAATCAAGGCTGGCTCAGATACAGAAATAATGTCTCAAATATAATGCTAAAAAGCATGCTCTCTCTCAATACTCAAAGTTTACTCACACATTTCCAAACAACTTAAAAACAGCCTTGTCATATTCATACATATCCATTAAAATTTGCTACTTAGGATTAACTATATCTATAGGTATGTTTTCTATTAAAAGAAAAGACTTTCAATAGACTCAAAATGCAATTAAATCAGGACCTAAATCCTTTCCTTCAATTAAGCAAGCATGTAATACTACTTAATGTCTTAATAAATTTAGTCATTTAATTGACTAGCATCCCATTTCTGCCTGAGTTACTCGACATTTTTTGTTGTAGTTGCTGGGGTGATATACGGAAGGGTTACAGTCACATTCATAAGGTAATGGATACATTACTTCTTGAACATTGTTACCCCTTCCCATGCTTTTCTCCTACTTTCCCTCCCTTTGCCCCCTCCCACTCACCTTGTTTTCCCCTTACCTTCCCTTCTGCAAATAAACAAATAAATGTAAACACAATATACCAGATATAGTAACAGCATGAGATAAACCATAAGGGGAAAAGAAGAGAAAGGAAATGGCTTCACATAGTACCTTAAAAGCAACAATCACAAAAATAAGCCTTTTGTTTCCATATCCTGGAGTTCATTCACCTAGCCTCATTCTATATGGCCATATGTACAAAGCTTTTGAGCTACTGTGATCCTCTGTTAGGAAAATCCTAGACATACTAAGTGTTATAAATGAGGGAAACCGTGAAGCCTATGTTTCTTTGGGTAGGGCTTACTTCACTTAATCTGATTTTTTCCAAGTCTTTTCATTTCCTTACAAATGGCGCAATGTCATTCTTTCTGATGGCAGCATAGAATTCCATGGTGTAAATATTCTACAACTTCAGGATCCATTTATCTACTAAGGGGCATCTGGGATAGTTCCATGTCTTAGCTATGATGTGAGCTAATCTATTTGATAAAAACAGAACAAAACAAAAACCCACAGTGCTCATTTTTCTCTACTACATAGTTCTAATCCTAAGGGACTGGTTTGTTTATTAGTATTTCATAACACTAATACAGGAAAATACAAAATGTTCACAATTCAACTTCAGTGGCTCTTATCATGTCCTTGAAAGGAAATGATGCTCTTGGCTTTCACTGTTGAGTTCAGCCTTGTCCACAGAGGTCCTGAGAGAGCGATGACTCCAGTTCTTTCCTGTTCTCTATACTACCATGCAATACACTACTTCATATGTTAAGAAGGGGTGGGGGGAGGGAGATTAAATGGAAACATTTTAAGGTATTTTTCTTTTGGAGTAAAATATGACGTAAGTATAATCAGAAAGCAACAAAAGATTTAATAAGAGTGAACAGCAAATTACAAGTTGTGGAAATTCAGTCTATGCTTTGGGCAGGTCACATACCAGGATGAGCAAACGCAGGCAGAGGCTGGATGACTGGGGGTGCCCCGTTAGCCAGGGGAGGCACTGCTGCAGGAGGAACGGAAGATACTAAGGGTGGAGACATTCCAACAACTGGGATGGACCCCATTGGCACGGGAGCCACAGCTGTAAGGGGTGGCATGCTGGCAATACCTCCTATACCTACAAAGAAAAAAATCCCAAGGAAACTCACAGCCAATCACATCTTAGCATTAGGTAACCCAGTACTGACAGAAGTAAAAAACCACTTTCCCATGGTTTCCCCAAGTGTAGCTCACTGGGAACGTACTTGCCTAGTACACACAAGGTGGCTCTGGGTTTCACAATGGGCTTGATACCCACTGAAAAATAAGAGTTTAGGGTCAAGTGCAGTGATGCATGCCTGCAACCTCAGCTAGTAGGGAGGTGGAGACCGGGAGGATCCTAGTTTGAGACCAAGCAGCCCAAGAAATTTGTGAGACCCTTCTCCTATCTCAACCAATAAAACTAGAGGTGGTGGCATGTCCCTCTTGTCCTAACTAAATGGAAAGCATAAACAGGAGGATCTTGGTTTAAGCAACAACATGAAAAAATTAAATGTACATACAGCCTTAATTATTTCTTAAGAAGTATAAAAAATTTTATCAATTTAAAGGATTACCTTCAAAGGACCCTAGACTCAGCTTAAAGAGGAACTAATCAAAATGAGGATCAATAAACTTTAATAATAGTAATCAAAGGGCCAGGAGTATGGCCTAGTGGTAGAGTGCTTGCCTACTATGCATGAAGCCCTGGATTTGATTCCTTGGTACCACATACACAGAAAATGCCAGAAGTGACACTGTGGCTCAAGTGGTATAGCATTAGCCTTGAACAAAAGTTCAATGATAGTGCCCAGGTCCCAAGTTCAATCCCCAGGACTGGCTAAATAAACAAACAAATAAATAAGAGACTGGAAAAAAATACAGTGACAGTAGATTAAAGCTACCAGAAGTAAATCTAAATTCAAAATGATATTTTAAAACCAATAACCTAATTGGATCCCATAGGAAAATACTAGGTAATCTATTATTATTAAATTCTTTTCTCTTTTTTTATTTTTTTATTTTTGCCAGTACTAAGAATTGAACTCAAGGCCTTGGGCTTTCTTGGCTTGCTTGCTCTGGGCTGATGCTCTACCACTTGATCCAAACTACTAGCCTGGCTTTTGGTTTTTCTGGCAATGGAGTCTTGAGGACATTTCTGCCTGGACTGGCTTCAAACTATAATCCTCCAGATCTCAGCCTCTTGAACAGGTAGAATTACAGGCATGAGACATGTGCGCCCAGCATCATTTATTCTATTTTTAACTAGTAAATGGGAGAAGGAGGAGGAAGAGGAAGAGGGGAAGGAAGGAAAGGAAAATAAGGAAGAAGGAAGGAGGAGAAGGAAGAAGGAAAGGAAGATAGATGACTGCTATCACACACTCTATTCTCAAAATACTTGGCATGCCTTTCCTATCCTTCATGGTAGCCAAATGTTTGATGGGGGAAATGCCTCTCTATAAATACATCCTAAACAGTCAAAGAAGTAATAGAGACAAACAAAATTATTTCCTTTTCTTTACTTGTCTCAACCTTAATCTCTTCGTTTCCTAAAACCCTGCCACATATTTTCTGTGCATACGTATAGCATAAGGGTTGCCCAGAGGTTTGTAGCTGTGCATACGTATAGCATAAGGGTTGCCCAGAGGTTTGCAGCTGCTTTGTGCCCACACTCATCGTCTCATGTATGGGCTCAACCAAGAATATAGTTATTCTGACCTCGATCTCAACTTCTTCACAACAGCCACACACCCTACCCCCCCAGCTGCTGCAAAGATGGCCACTTTCACTGACAAATGCTGCTAGGCACAGATATTACCCTTCCTCCACAGCAAGGAAGCAGCAAGGGTGACTGGTACTTACAATTGCCCCTCAGGACAGCCCTTCCCTGGCTAATCCAGCTAAGGGGTTGGCATAGGAAACAATTTCTACTGTTCCCTTGGTGCATACCTGTATCATATCAGCTTTTGAAGCATAACTGATTCTCAGATACCTTTCATTTGCACAATGCTAAATGTTGTTTTGCCAATTATGCCCATTCTTAGAGCTATCCTTGGGGAAGGGATGTGCTCAATTTATTCTGTTGTGCTTGAGAATCTCACTGCTGAAATGTCAAGTTTCTGTCCATCTAGGGACTCCTTTTCTGTAATTTTTCTTCACAGATTACCAAAGAAAGATCCACACCATTGTAACCTAGTTTTACAGTCTTGATTCTTTGGATTTTCATTCAGTGTATGTTTCAACATTTTCCTCTAGTTTCTGTGCTTTCTGAAGATAGATGGTTAGATTCAAAGCCTGGCTCGGACTGGCACTGGCTCTTTGTTAAGACCACAGACAGCACATAATATGCGTCGCCTCTTTGTGATCATGGCATTCACTGGTGCTTAATGCCTTTAAGCATTCGCTCATAAGGAGTTAAAAACAGTAACGCTCTAATCCTACCACCTCTTCACCATTTCTTAGCTGCAATACTTTTATAAAGAGTACTTCTAATAAGAAGTTATTCTGATATACAGCTCAAACAGGAAAAAAAACCTCTACTTTGTTATCTTCCTATTTTTTACTAAAATGAACATTAATTCTCTTAAAGTGAGTCAGTCTTTTAAAACATGTACCATTATTGGATTGATGATTCACTCATTTAGTTTTAGTCCAAGACACATGTTGTAACCAGATTTACTTATGATAGCTTTAACCTACTGTCACTGTATTTTTTTTTCAGCCTCTTATTTATTTGTTTATTTAGCCAGTCCTGGGGCTTGAATCAATGATTCACTCATATTTAGTTTTAGTTCATGTTGTAAGCATCCTATCTTCGGGCACCGTGTGCCTCTTCAACTTGGCTTGAGACTTCTGGCATGACCATGCTAACTACTTGGATAGCTTCCTGACTAACCTGATTACAAAGTACATTTCATGATCCAGTACTACAACTGTTTATCCCAGAAACTGCTTTCCTCTAGTGAGAAGTAGTATTTCCCAAGTTCACAGCCTTGATATTGGAGGTGCTTTCTGATGCTGGAGCAAACTACTATTTCTAGGCCTTTGAATAAACACACCAAGGAGATAGATAGGTAGCTGAACAGGTGAACAGAAAATAGAGCTAAGGGCTGGGAGTCTGGCCTAGTGGTAGATCACTTGCCTAGCATGCACAAAGACCCAGGTTCGATTCCTTGGTACCACATACATAGAAAAAAGCCAGAAGTGGTGCTGAGGCTCAAGTGGTAGAGCTCTAACCTTGAGAAAGTCCAAGGACAGTGCTCAGACCCTGAGCTCAAGCCCAGGACTGGAAAAAAAAAAAAAAAAGGAAAACAAAGCTAATTCTCTAATGATTTCTTAACTCATTCAATAGTCCCTGAATTCTTACAAGTTGGTTACAGCGTATCTATACTCTTTCTACTTGAAAGTCAACCTTTTCCGAACATAAAATCCTTCGTTCATTCTAAGAATTCTGTTATCCTCTTCATTTTCTTCTGGCATGAAACACGGCTGTCAAGAAAGTCTGAAAATAATCTAAATCTTCCTTCCCATATAAATAATATCTCTTCTTTTTCTATAAACCCAATGATTTCTTTTCCTTTCCTTTTTCCTTTTGGCAGCACTGAGATTTGAAATCAGGGCCTAATGCTTGCTAGGCAGGCACTCTGCTGCTGAGGCCAGAATCTATGTCAATTCATTGCTGTTGTTATTTTTCAAGTAAGGGCTCATTTCTTTTCACAGCGGCTGGCCTTAGACTGTAATCTTCCCTATGAATTCAATGTACCCAGGGTTGTAGATTTATACCACCACAACCAGCCTGTTTGTTGAGATGGTATTTTGTTAATAAATCACAAACTAACCTCAAACACGCTATCCTCCTGACAGCTCCCAAGTAGTTTGGGATTACAGACATGAGCTACTGCAATTAGATTATTCTTCTTCTTTTTCCTCCTCTTCCTCCTCCTCTTCTATTGTCTGTATTTCTAGGACTTTATCTTTAGGTTCATGATACTGTCCTTTAAATATAGTTCAAAATCTTTTTATTTGAAGAAAGTTGTCTTAACTTGTTTTACCATTTGTGTGTTTCCTCTGACTGGGTTTTCTTCTTAAGATACGTCTACTAATTATATATTCAATTTCCTTTGCTTCTGGTATTAAGTTTTTCAATTCTTTTTATATACTTTTCCTTTCAATTAGAAGGTTCTATTTTCTTTTACTTCTCTTCAGACAGATGGTATCTCTTATGATGCTTCTTGTTTAGTCTTCAAATCTAAAATGGATTGGGTCATTCTTTCCTGAGTTCTTCCAATTTAATCTCAAACTTAAAATTATGCTGGGTGTAGTGGCTCACGTCTGTAACCCTAGCTACTCAGGAAGCTGAGATTTGAAGATCATAGTTCAAAGCCAGCCTGGGCACTAAAGACCTTGAGACTTTTATCTCCAATTAATCACTAGAAAAGGGGAAATGGGGCTGTGGCTCCAGGGGTAGGGCGGTGGTCTTGAACTGAAGAGCTCAGGGACAGCATCCAGGTCCAAAGTTCATGCACCATGAAACCGCTCCCCCACACACAAAATTAGTTGTTATTTGGGTCTATATCCCCCTTTTTTTTCTAAAAATAATGGTGTGGGATTTGGCCTTGCTTCTTACTTTCTATTGCTTAATTTTAAGGGAGCCTTGCTCTCTGGGATTTCTGGTTTCTGTCCTCCCCCTCTTCCCCCTCTTTCATCTGGATTTTCCCTTTCCTTTGTCTGTGTCCCTGTACTACTCAATTGTGACTGCACTCCCACACAGTTTTCAACATAGGGCTCTGTCCCAAAAGGAAGCTTTGATGAGGCAGGTTTTATTTTTTTGGTTGGTTTTGGTAGTGCTGGGGATGAAATCCATAATTTCATGCTGGGTAGGCAAGTCTCTACCACTAAACCACCTCCCCAAGAAGTCTGGTGAGTTCCTGGGAATTGGACTGCACACATTGTCCATGTCTTCTCACGAGCATCCTGCACAGAGCATAATTCCTCTGCTCTCAGATTGGCTGGATGAGGTGGTTTTGGTTTTGTCTTGTTTTTACTACATCAGATACCCAATTCCTTCCTTCTGCACTGTTAGACATTTATATACTTTTGCTTCTCTATTCATTTTTTTCTGTCTTTGGGCTTATGCTCAGGGCTTTCGCACTGTCCCTCAGCTTGTTTCACTCAAGGCTAGCACTTTATCACTTTGATCCACAGGACCACTTCTAGTTTTCTGGTTGTTAATTGGAGATAAGAGTCTCTCGGACTTTTCTGACCAGCTGGCTTCAAACCACAATCCTCAGATCTCAGCCTCCTGAGTAGCTAGGGTTACAGTGTGAGCCATGGGTACCTGACTCTATTCATTTTTATTAAGAACATATAATTACTTGTGCAAGATTACTGTGTGTGTGTGTGTATATGTGTGTGTGTGTGTCTGTGTGTGAGGGAGAGAGAGAGAGAGAGAGAGAGAGAGAGAGAGAGAGAGAGAGAGAATGTTGTCTCTAGGTAATAGACTTAATAATTTTCACTTTTTTCTTTAAATATTTTTACACTGTCAATTTTTAACTGGTATCTATTTTCCTTATACAATGGGAAAAAAGGTTTTATTTCGTTCTTATTTTCTGATGCTGGGAATTGAATCCAGCACCTCAAATATGCTAAGTATATGTTTTATTACGAGCTACACCCTCCCATAGGCCAACTGTTTATTACACAAAGAATTAAACACCTGGGAAGAGCGATAGAGAGGTTGAGGTTTATGGTTTATAGCATAGGCAGTGTACATGTACAGAAATGTCACAATAAAAGTCTCCTGACAAATCCTTTTTGACCAAAATTTTTTATTTTTTCCAAAATAAAAGCTAAATGAATCTAATCTGATCTCTATATTATTACCATCCAGATCTAAGTCACAGCTACTCAGGTGGAGCTGAGGCGTAAAACTAGAAACACAAGCAAAGACAAGGAAGTGTTTGGCTTGGTTTGGGTTTTTTTAGTGCACTTTGGCAAACCTAATCAAAATCATATACTTTAAACCCCTCAAATGCTTTCATAGTTTCCATTTGACAACAGTTTACATAGATGGATGTGATAAGAACAAAATAAGGAAAGCCAGGAAAAAGCCCAGGGAAGAGAGAGCTAGCAGATTTGTAGAGTATCAGGTCAGTAAACCTTGCTAGGTGCCCTTAGTAGCAGTGAGTGGCAGGTTTTGTAAGTGACTATAAGACCCTTGCCACAACCTCATAGAAATAAACCAGCAATATTTACAGTTGAAATTCCTGAAGATCTGAATGGGATTAGCGAAAAGAAAATAAGCATTAGGGGGAGAATTACTGACACATAACTTGGAATGAAGCACAAAAGGAAATGGGATGTCAGCGGGCCCCTTCTCCTCTTTCAAGTTTCTTCTTGTACAGCTGGAAGGCCACAAGAAAACCAAATACCATCTTAACTACTTCAAACGTCTTGGCCATTCATTCCCTCTTCTAATGTTTTTTTCACTTTATCACCTATCGTTAGATATATTAAATGGGAGGGATGGAATGAAACTCAATCCATGATTTTTGTGCTTTGCTGTAAACTTTTTAAGGACTTTCCCAGGAATCCAATGTTTTATCCCATTACTATTTAATGCTTATGTCAATCTAAATAACTCAAGAGGGGAAACAGAGTAATAGTCTCAACTACAGATGATCTCAGAGCCACAAACTGTCAACTGATTTGTAAGGAAAACACTTGGCAGAAAAAGGTGTTTTTATAAAAAAAATAATAAACACAGAGCTGGGAATGTGCCTTAGTTGTAGAGTGCTTGTCTAGCATGCGTGAAGCCCTGGGTTTGATTCAATGGTGCCATATCAATAGTCAAACATGGTACTGTAAGTGGTAGAGTGCTAGCCTTGAGCAAATGAAACTCAGGGACAGTGACCACGCTCTGCGTTCAAGCTCCAGGACTGGCAAAAAATAAAAATTAAAAGAAAATAAATGCAATTATGTTTTTTTTATTCAGTATAACTTTTCTATTCTATTTTCACTGATAAAATTTAATTTACCTATTGTAGCTTTGTGCTAGGAACTTCATCCAGCTCAGGCAATGTAGTAGATGGTGGACCTTTAAGAGGGAGTGTAGAGGGAGATCCTGAGGTCACAGGAGGAACTGTGCTCAGAAGGGATTTCAGCAGCTCCCCGGGGGCCCTGAGCTCTCTCAGAAGCCAGTTGTAATCAAGACTATGCCTGACCTCTGAGTTGCTTTCTTGCTTCCTGCTTGAAAAGAATTTTTCCTCCCACACACATTCCCACTATTGTGCTACCATCTGCCATGAGGTCCTCACCAGAGCTGAGCCAATGCCAGACCCTTGCCTCCAGACTACAAAACTCTGATCAATCACCTTTCTCCCTCTCCCCCCTCTCTCAATAGAGTTAGCTTGCTTCCTTGGTGTTTCTCAGCTTATAATAATGCAAAGAGAAAAACTACTACACTGGCCAACTGCCTCAATACTATTAATCAAAAAATATATAGCATGCATGAAAATTAAGTAATGAAAGCTGTAGAAACTGTTTGGGCTTTGTTTGTTTAGTTTTGTGTGTGCGCGCAGATTCTGGGACATGAACTCAGCAGATTCTGGGACATGAACTCAGACAGTATCCCTGAGGTCTTGTGCTCAAGACTAGCACTCCACTACTTTCAGCCATAGCTCCATTTCCTTAAAATTGTTTTAAACGAGTATAGGGGAGAAATTACGATGGAAGAGATTACTTTGGGTAGATTATGTTGTATGTATATATAGAGGTATGAAATAAATCATTCCCTTGTATAAACACAAATCATATGTATGTTTTTAATTATATACACATTCATGTATATATATATTTTTTTCTCCTAGATACCATAATCCAAAGGAATTGTTTTTATATAAGAAAAAAGAACAACCAGGTGCTAGTGGCTCACTTCTGTAATCCTCAGGAGGCTGAGATCTGATGATCCCAGTTCAAAGCCAGCCAGGGCACTAAAGTCTGTGAGACTCTTATCTCCAATTAACCACCAGAAAACTGAAAGTGGTGTGCTGTGGCTCAAGGAGTAGGGCGGTAGCCTTGAGCTGAAGAGCTCATGGACAGCACCCAGGCCCAGAGTTCAAGCCTCATGACCAACAGAAATAAAGAAAGAAGGAAGGGAAGGAAGAAAGAAAGAAGGGAAAGAAGGAGGGAGAGAAGTAAGGAAGGGAAGCAGGGAAGCAAGCAAGCAGGCAGGCAGGCAGGCAGGCATTGTGGAAACAGCAAAAAGCATGGAACAATGTGAAAGGTCAGTGTGAAGGAGACAGAGAATACAACATCTGACTGTAGGTGTATTTCTGTAGCTGCTTTGAGTAGTGACTTTTGGCTTAGGATTCAATCCTTTTCCTCCTCGGCACTATCTTTAAAGACCTAACATTTTCCAGAAATAATTGTCCATAAGAATTTTACAATGTCAAAAGAGAAAAAAAATCTATTTTTAAAATATAATAATGAAATATAGGAAACAATTCATTTCCACACTTACCAAATGCTGGTGCACTAGAAATAGCAACTGGTTGCTGTTTCATGACAGGGGGAAGTGCAGAGGGGAGCTGATATCCTTGTAGCTTTAGTTTGATAAGCTTCATAGCTATGGAAAACTCCACTTGATCCATTCTTCCATCATTATTCATGTCAGCTAGAGCCCTGCAAACCAGCATAGACTCAGAACAACTGTGACCACAAAAGAACCCTTCCCAACCGCCACTCCCACTGACACAAAACAAAATCATCAGCTCCCTTCTCTAGGGAGAACAAACAAAATTTTACCAAGCAGTGCGGAAGAACTAAAGTATCGGCAAGGATTTCTTGAATGTAAGATACGTTTTACACTGCTACTTTTTATTACACAATCCAACAAGTAATTTTCAGCCTGACATTGAAAATTTTGTACTTTAGAGAAAAGAGGTTTCGTTTCTGATGAAATGTTCTAAAATTAGTGTTGGCTGCACAACTGTCAATATGCTACAGATCATTGATACAGTTTAAAAGGGAGAATTTCATTATGTGGAAAGAAAATCTGGTTAGGAAAAGAGCAGTTAGAATTATATTCTACAGATTCTTGTTTAAATTATATTCACTCTGTGCTGCTCTATAGACTTTATAACAGGCTATCCTTTACTGTATTATGGTCTACTATGCTGGAATACTGCTATTATTCTACATTTTCTTTGAGAGGCCTACCCTGCATACTGAGCTTACACTGTGCTTGCTCACACATATGCGGTCTGAGTGCAACTATTAGTGAATTTTTAAAGAAAGTATTTTCTCTTAAAGAAAAGCAAAAGGCAGCTGGGCGTGGTGGCTCACACCTGTAATTCTAACTACTCAGGAGGCTGAGATCTGAGGATCGAGGTTCAAAGCCAGCCACTAGAAAACTGGAAGTGCCACTGTGGCTCAAGGGGTAAGAGAGTAGCCTTGAGCTAAAAAGCTCAGGGACAATATCCAGGCCCAGAGTTCAAGCCCCATGACCCACAGAACAAAAAAAGAAAAGCAAAAGGTGGAAAAGGGCTTATAGTTGAAACTACATTGCACAATACATCTATACATACTCATGCTCGACAGTTAAATGAAAGGGTTGTTTGGACTTTATTTCTTCAATCCAGGCATTAAGAGTACAAGTTTTTTTCCCCAATCTTATGAAAAATTATCTTAGAAATATCAAATAAAGGCAAGTGAGTTCAATTAAAATTAATGCCATGATTAGCAATCTCTGAAACTGAACTGTGTTCAGGAATTATCTCCAAAGGAAATAAAATTTCACAAAAAGTAATCCTCTATTACTAGAGTGCAATCAAAAAAAAGGGCCGGGCTCGGTGGCTCACACCTGTAATTCTAGCTACTCTGGAGGCTGAGATCTGAGGATTGCAGTTCAAAGCCAGCCCAGGCACTAAAGTCTATGAGATTCTTATCAACAATTAACCATTGGAAAACGGGAAGTGGCACTGTGGCTCCAGGGGTAGGGTTGTACCCTTGAGCTGAAGAACTCAGGGACAGTGCCCAGGTCCAGAGTCCAAGCCCAACGACCAACAACAACAGCAAAAAAAAAAAAAAAAAAAAAAAAGCATGTGATACAACACACAACGAAAAAGGCATACAATGAAGACTCAAAATCTCCAACAGATATAACAACTGAAAACATAGAAACAATTATTTTGGAAAATACAGACAGCTCCTAAAGCAGGAAATGGTGGCCCGGAGCTGCCACAAGCAGTATGTTGCTCAAGCAAGGAATCCCAGCTCCCACCGTAGTCACATTCACTTGAGCACATATGTCATTTGCCAGTAGAATTTGTACTCTCTCTGTACAGATTGCTCATTCCTCGCTATGATGCAATTCCTGATCTATGCATGACTTTTTCTTGTCATTTTACAAGTACTTATGGCATGGGCCAAATTAACTATGGATTGTTAAAGTCTTTGTCTATTGATTTTGTCTTTACTGAACAGAAATGATATATTTATATCAAGTTTTACTGAAATCATACATTGATATATTTTTATCACAGTTTGTAAGTTTTCAGTCCTTAATTTTCTAAGATTGCATTACCTCATTACATTTTAATTGTGTGTGTGTATGTGTGTGTCATATAATCTCAACCAACTATATTTCTTTTACACAGATGCCTAACGTTTCCATCAGTATTTATTACCCAGACCATTTTCTTGCTGAAATAACATGTTTTACCATGGGTTAAATGTTCATAAGAAGTGAGATCTATTCCTGATTTTCTTTTCTAGTTGAGGAATTCCTAGGTCACACTAGCTCTGCAGTACACTCCTTGCTCTGAGGTAAGGCTTTTTCCATTTTGAAAACTTCTATTGATTATTCACAAGGGATGTTTTTCCCCCTTAAGTTTTAAGATCATGTTCTGTATTCTACACATAATCCTCTTGGGATCCAAATAATATTTTCTGTTTATCTAATTTTTAGAAAACTCACAAGTTTGCCCATCAAGAAAAAGAATGTATTCCTATTTTTTCAGTTCTTGATAATATTTTCTTCATGTAAAATAATAAACTTTCATTGATGTTCTATGGAATTTTATCATTTTTGCCAAAATTCTAAGTACAACATTACTCCTCATTTCCATGTTTAGATACATGTTAGTATACAGAAACATTTTAATTTTAAAAGTTATTTATAGACATCTTACCAAATGTCTATAAATCTCATTAAATTTTACACTAAAATATCTTAGTTCTAGTAAACCTACAATCACATAAGGAAAAACTAATACAGATCTTGATTCTGAAGCAATCCTATACCTTGCCATAGCATAAATTTTACTTTCAAAGTTTTCATTCTCTCTCTCTCTCTTTTAATCGGTTATGGGACTTGAACTCCCAGCCTGGGCATTGTCCCTGACCTCTTCAGCTCAAGGCTAGTGCTCTACCACTTGAGCCACAGTGCACTTCTGGTTTTCTGGTGGCTAATTGTAGGTAAGAGTCTCTCCCAGATTTTGCCCAGTTGGCTCTGGACCTTCAGATCTCAGCCTCCTGAGTAGCTAGAATTACAGGCGTGAGCTACCACTTATTAGTACGCATTTTAATAGAAAGATTTAGCTATTTCAAAAATGTTTCAGTGAAGGAAACATTAGTTAACATCAACATGCATGCTTCAGAATTTAGTAACTTTAAAACGAACAGTTAGATGCCCACTGTCTATTCCCCACACTGACTGGGAATGAGATTAGTTGGGGGAGAAGAGGCTTTCTCGTAATTGTTTAATTAGAATAATGTAATGTTTCTAAAAACCTGTCCACCCAAGTGCCTCTATAAGTAAAAAAGAACACGTAACCCTCAAGTTTTACAGGCTAAATTAAACCACTTCCAATTCCAATATTTACTCAAGTTTGTAGTTCTCAGTTTTTCCTCAGTTCTAAAAGTGTGACTGAGTCAGATGCTGGAGGTTCACACCTGCAGTCCTAGCTTCTCAGGAGGTCGAGGCATGGAGGATCATGGTTTGAAGTCAGCCCAGGCAGAAAAGTCCGTAAAACTCCAGCTCCAATTAGCTAGCAAAATGCCAGACTAGAGGCATAATTCAAGTGATAGAATGCTAGCCATGAGCAAGAGCATGAGATCCTACGTCCCAGTCTCAGAATTAGCACACACACACACACACACACACACACACATACACACACACACACACACACACACACACACACACACACCTGTTGAGATTCCTTGGTGGGTGACAGAAAACTCAAACATTATACACATTATATAAAAATATAATGTTTTCCACAAAGCCCAGTTTCTCTCTCTCTGTCTCAGTGTACTACACCACTGCCGGCAATTCAGTTTCCTAGGTTTTTCTGTTGGGTGTGTGTGCACGCGCGCGCACGCGCACACACACACACACACACACATACACTAGCTCTGTCATCCATTTAAGCCCACTTGCAATTATTTCTCCAATCAACTTGTTTCTGTTAATTTCCCCAAAGTCTAATGGTAAGGCTGACAATAATGAAATCCAATTTGCAAAACTTCAAAGTATATGCTAAACCCAGAAAATAACTGCTGCATGTATCTGACTCTTGAAACAAACCACCTCCATAAGCTTGACATTAAAGCTGGCCTAACAACAGAGAGTACTGAGATGAGAGATTAAGCAGATATACACTGGATAACCAAGGTAAGCTTTTTTATTTGGTTTATACAAATAAACCACACACATTCTTGGCTACTTTTGAGGGCAAAGTACTGCAAGTCACAATGTAAGGGAAACGATGTAAACCACTGCTCTTTTACCCAGCAAATGCACCACTGGGAATTTACCATGATACATTTCATTTCCAACAACACAAAAGCACATATCCATAAACTCACCCAATTCTGCATTACCTATAATTACAAAATATTGGAAATAACCTAAACTCATGAACACAGGACACTGAATTAATAAACACATGACACTGAATGAGCACTATGTAAATGTTAAAAGAAAATGAAAATGATCTCTACAGATGACCTGTACAAAATCATTGGTCCTCATGGAAAATGTTACCAGAGAGCACCCAAGCCCTGAGTTCAAGCCCTAGTTCCACACAAAGTATGGGGGGAGGAAGTGGAGGAAAGGGTGGAAGAGTTTGGTGGGTCTGAACTTTATCTCTTTGTATTACAGAGTTAAGGGAGAAGGCCCCATCACATTCACTGAAGCTGAATGTACAGCTCAGGCTTATCACAGGTTACTCATCTCCCACTTCGTACCTTCTAAGCTAAAGGAAAGACCAAATAATGCAGGTGATTCAGTCAGTTCATTTGTCCATTGATCCATTCAAAAAAACAACTGGGAGGCATGACCTAAGTCTAAGTACTGTATAGGATTTGGAGTTTAAACTAGATTCCTAGGTCAAAGACTGACTACATACCTCTTTGAACAGTGACTACAAAATAAAACCTTATCAAGTCATCATCTACAGAGGATCTAGAACTACATCAAGGGCAGAAGAAATGCTAAGTGCAAGCTGGGAACAGTGGCTCACACCTGTAATCCTAGCTACTCAAGAGGCTGAGATCTGAGGATCGTGGTTCAAAGCCAGCCCAGGCACAAAAGAACCTGAGACTCTTTTCTCCAATTAACCACTAGAAAATGGGAAGTGGGGCTTGGCTCAAGGGTAGGGTGGTAGCCTTGAGCTGAAGAGCTCAGGGACAGTGCCCAGGTCGAGTTCTAGCCCCATGACCTACCCCCCCCCCCCGCAAAAAAAATGCTAAGTGCAGTACCTGAAGATAAAAGAAACTGAATCACTTTAAAAATAGAAAAGTCATCTACTGAGGTCAGAAATAAAGAAATAAAACAAGACATGGGGGAAAAGCCAAAATCAGACCACCTTAGGACTTGTAGCCTTGGTAATGACTTTCAATGGAGAGTGTTAGCCATATTTACTTTTTATGTTTGCTTTCTTGTTATGCTGAGGATCAAGCCCAGTCAGAAAACAGTAAGTGGGGCAAGTAGCTCTACTAAGAAACCATTACTTTTTACAAATGCATTACTTAAAAAAATCACAGTGCCAGGAGTTTGGCATTGTGGTGAGGCACAGTGCCTCACATAGATGAAGACCCGGGTTTGATTCCTCAGCATCATATGTACATAGAAAAGCTGGAAATGGTGCTGTGGCTCAAGTGGTAGAGCATTAGACTTGAGAAAACCCAAGGGCAGTGCTACGGCCCTGAGTTCAGTCCCCAGGACTGGAAAAAAAAATAGATTAGATAGATAGATAGATAGATAGATAGATAGATAGATAGATAGATAGATAGATATAATTCACTTGCTATTTGGAAAATGATATTTCTTGATGGGCATTGAAGAGTAATCTAGGCATTCAAAAGTGGGCAAAGATAAGATGACAGATCAGGATGGCAGCAGTGGTGGCAGAGGGTGTCCAGATTTAGGATATAATCCCTAAAAGGAGGCATAAGAAATGCTATGGATTGATATACAAAGGGAAGAAAAGAGATGAATCAGGCATAACTCCCAGTGGTTGATTTGGGAAAAGGGGCAACAAAGCCCAATATCATGAGCTGAGATGTTAAAGACTTGAGAATAAGTGTTCAGGGAGAAGGGATCAGGAGGGTAGGGGAACCTGATTCACTGTAGACGAGTTTGGCAAACTGATCTAAACTGAAGCTGAGGATCTTTGATATGTATTAGGTGTCATATCACACTACAAGTTATATAGCATTTGCCCTGTTCCATCCCCATTCTGAAACCAGATTACCAGCCACTTCAATCTGTCTTTATGTCCCTGACTCCTCTCCACTTTTGGGGTAGGGGTAAAGGAGGGATTGGTTTCCAAGAAGAACAGTTCCCTTCTCATTTCCATTCTGTTGGTCCTGCTTTCTCAGATCTCTTAGTGCTCATCTAACCTCTTTGCCCCTACCTTTGTTGTCTCTTTCTGGTAACTGTCTATTCTGCTTCCTCCTCTACTACACCAGGGCAAGTCTAAAACAATTTAAAGCATTCAAGCCCCAATGATATTTGCCAGTTTCCTTCCAGTTCCTTGTTAGTAGAATAAGTTCTAAGAAGATGTATCATCTTTGGCTGCTATTATAATTCAAACTGCACATACTGACCTAACTCTGTCTTCTGAGAATTCTTGTGTTCTTCATTAGAAATCACATTGGAGAGACAAACAGTTCAAGAATTCAGAACCTACTTAACTAGACTGTAGTTTCTACATGGTAACAAGACATTATTAGCGGGGCTCGGAATGTGGCTTAGTGGTAGAATGCTTGCCTAGCATGCATGAAGCCCTGGATTCAATTCCTCAGTACCAAATAAACCGAAAAAGCTGGAAGCAGCACTGTGGATCAAGTGGTAGAATACCAGCCTTCAGCAAAAGGAAGCTCAGGGACAATGCCCAGACCCTGAGTTCAAGCCCCAGGACTGGCAAAAAAAAAAAAACAAAAAACACAATAAAAAAACCCCAAAAAACAAACAAACAAAAAACCCCAAACATGATTAGCCAAGTAGTGGTAAGCTCACTCCTATAATCATAACACCTCAAGATCCTGGACCTGAGAGCTGGAAAAACGTGGTTCTAGGCCAATCCAGACAGAAAAGTCACTAGATTCCATTGCCAAAACAACTACCAAAAACCAGGATTAGAAGCATGCCTCAACTGTTAAGAATGCTAGATTAACAAGGCAAGAGGCTCTCAGTTAAAAAACCCAGTACTACGTGCATGGTGGCTCACACCTGTAATCCTAGCTACTCAGGAGGCTGAGATCTGAGGATGGAGGTTCAAAGCCAGCCCGGATACTAAAGTCCTAAAGTCTGTGAGACTCTTATCTCCGATTAACCACTAGAAAACCAGAAGTGGCACTGTGACTCAAGGGGTAGGGTGGTGGCCTTGAGCTGAAGAGCTCAAGGACAGTGCCCAGGCCCAGACAGTAGCCTTAAGTTGAAGAGCTCAGGGACAGCATCCATGCCCAGAGTCCAAGCCCCACAACTGAAAAACAAACAAACAAACAGTACCAGAAAGGAAAACAAAATACAAACAATTATTAAGGTTTTTCATGTATACTTTTCATCAGTCTTCATGGTTTGTACTGGAAAGGAAACCAGAGTCAAAACCTTAAGTCTCAAAGACAAAAACAAAACTGCTCCTAATACTCCATACAAATTCTCTTTCCTTCCAGATGATTGACACAGAACTTCATAAAATGAGTCCCCATTCCTTTCTCTACAAGCAGAGCAAAGGTCAAAGTAGGACCTCCCAGGGAAAGCAACTTAAGAACATGAGATTAGTATGAGACAGGAAAGGGAAACTTTTGTTTGAACAGCTACTATCTCTTACAATTTTTAAAACTGTAGGTTTGAAGAGCTTAAGTATTGTCAAAGGTTACTAAGTATCGGGGCTAGGCTGGAAGACAATGCCTGCTCATTTTTATGCCACATTAGCCCATCATCTTAGGCTATGTTTGGCTTATAAGAAAGTTTCAAAGTGTGTTTCAAAGGTATTTCTTTTGGGAAAAGATATGTGGAAGCTTAATAAGAGTAAAATATACCATTCCCAAATGTAGCAGAATGTCAGAAGAGGAAAAAAGACAATTAAGACTACTACAAAATTACATATTAAACTTAACGAAACTTTTCCCTATATTGCATTTTAGCAGCACATATACTAACGTAGAATGATGGAGATTATCACGCCGTCTGAGCAAGGATGAAATGCAAAGCTGTAAAGGATTTTATATATTATTTTAAAATACGATTTTACTATAAAATTTAAAAATTAACTAGGCTTAATGTCAGGGCTGAGAATGTAGGTCAGTAGTAGACTGCTTACCTAGCATGTGTGAGGACCAGGGCTTAATCCCTACTCAGCACTGTGGGGAATAAAAAAAGACTTTGGCCATGTAGCTGCAAACAGAATTGACTTTAGAGCAGTCAGTTAAAAAGTTAAAAGTACTGTAGTTCGACAAACTGACAACTATCTTAATTGATGAAACTGAAATCTTCTTACTTAATGCTTCGCTTTACCTAACACTACATTGTGGTGATTTGGGGGTTGCTACTGACTTGTCTCCTTATAATTTTAGTAATAAAAAGGCAGATTTTATCTATTTGTTTGTTCAACACTTCAACCCTGGCTCACAGTAGATATCTGATAAGCTGTGTTTTCAATGTTGGAAGAATAAAAGCGTAGTAAGGGGTGCTTGCAGCAGAGTATTCACCACAAGATGCTTTATTCTTTCATTCATTCCTTTTTTTTTTTTTTTGGCCAATCCTGGGCCTTGAACTCAGGGCCTGAATGCTGTCCTTGGGCTACCATGTGAGCCACTGCACCACTTCCAGCTTTTCTCTATGTATATGGTACTGAAGAATCGAACTCGGGTCTTCGTGCATGCCGGGCAAGCACTCTATCACTAGGCCAAGCTCCCGGCCCCCATTCATTTTTTAATATAAGATGTCATTATGTGGTCTAGGTTGGCCTCCCGAGTGCTGGGATTATAGACAAGCACCACCTCATATAGCTATGAGGAGTTTCTTGAGTGAAATTTTAAATTTGGAGATACAAAGACAATCTACTGAGGAAAAGTTAGGTCTGAGAGAGCAAATTCTAGAGAGAATCCATAATGGCAAAGAAGCACATTACAATTAAAATAGGTGCCTTGAAGCTGGGCACTGTGGCTCATGCCTGTAATCCTAGCTACTCAGGAGGCTGAGATCTGAGGACCGCAGTTCAAAGTTAGCCCAGGCACTAAAGACCGTGAGACTCTTTAATTAACCACTACAAAAAACAAACAAACAAACAAGGAAGTGGCACTGTGACTCAAGGGGTAGGGTGATAGCCTTGAGCTGAAGAGCTCAGGTCCAGAGCCCAGAGTTCAAGTCCCATGACCTACAAAAAATATAAATAAATAAATAAATAAATAGATAGATAGATAGATAGATAGGTGCCTTGAAACTTCACCTAAATTTAGGCAAGTAACTGGTCAGACTCAAATCCTGTGTTTTCACGGCATGACTTCTGTTCATGTGTTCTTCCTCCAAGTCTTTCACTCATTCAGGTCAAAAGTTAGAACCATAGTAGAATGGCTTCTGAGGAACATGCTTACTAATAGAAAGAGACAGCCTGGCATCTAATATGTTGACAATCATGAAAAAGAAAAAAAAAAGACAGAAGACCTCCCAAAGAAGCACAGAACCTCATATTACTTTCATCTTGAATATATCCAAATATTAAGATATATATACATATATACATGTATATATATATATATATATATATATCTCCTGTGAAAGTTCTTACATTTCAGTGTGGAATTTTCATAGCAAATTAAGTCAAGGAAAATTTAGAGTGAATCCTAAAGCCTTTGTTCAAAAATAAAGTGTTCTGTCAATCTTTTGTAAAAAACAAACAAACAAAAAAAAAACAGGCTGATCATTCAAAGGGACGATTCGCTGGACAATTCAGTTATGTGGAATATTCAGTCTCTGATCACCACATTTGTAGGATTTTGTTTTGAAGGCTAATTATATTATATGGCAGGTTCTACACTAAACCTTTCGTGATAGTATCATTTTCTAAATTAGAAAACTGAGATCAAGCAGGGCACTGGTGACTAATACCGTGTAATTGAAGCTACTCAGAGGCTGAGACCTTAGGATCACAATTCCAAGCCAGCCCCAACAGAAAAGTCCTCATGACACTCTTATCTCCAACTACCCACTCAACAAACAAACAAACAAACAAACAAAAAACAAAACCACCAAAAACAGAAGTAGAGCTGTAGTTCAAAGCGGTAGAATACTAGAGCTCAGGGACAGTGCCTCTAGGCACTGAGTTCAAGTCCACAATGGACAAAAGGAAAAAAAAAAAAAGAAAAAGAAAACTGAGATCAAAGATGGTAAATATGTGTATGTTCCAAATCAAAGACAGAAGAGTATAGCTAGGATTCAAACTCGGATGCATGACTGCAAACCACATGCTCCCTCCTTACAGCAAGCTCTAGATGTAATACCAATAGAAGGAACCTCAAGAAGGAAGCAATAACAGTAACAACTTCACAAGTGGGAAAATGTGGCTTTTTAGAATTCAGTATGGCTCCCAAGGTTATTAACCGAGAATTGAAAGTACATTCACTACCCTGTGTTTTGTTCTCTCTTTTCCCTGGCTTCGAAAGATCCAACACCTATTTGTGATAGTCCCTCACTAAACTCAACAAAACCTATTAGAAGGCATGGGATGACACATGCTGAGACTAGCAACTACTCAGGAAATGAGGCAGGAAGATCATGATCAGCAAAGTTACTGGGCCCCCATCTCATAAACAAACACAAACACAAGGGTTGGGCACATGCTCAAGTGACAGAGCACTTGCCTTGGATATGGAGAGCCTTGACTTTAATCCCCATACTGCGAATAAACACTATTTCTGTCCAGAGTAACTCTTAAATATTTCCTTTATTATTGTTCAATTAATAAAAGATAATGAAAAATTCTATCATAAAATAAGAGATGTGGGACACTGTGATGCAGAGGAAGCCAAAATAAATTGGTGACAAAAATACCAAAATTTAGATATTTCTGCTGTCAGTTCAAGTGCTTTGCAACATGCATAGCCATTCAAATGCCATTCATTTTTTTTCTATTAACAAAAAGACTTTCAGACTGGGAATGTGACTTAGTGGTAGAGTGCTTGCCTAGCATGTATTAAAGCCCTGGGTTCGATTCCTCAGAGTGCTAGCCTTGAGCAAAAGAAGAAGCACAAGGACAGTGCTTAAGACCTGCATTCAAACTCCAGGACTGGGAGGGAGGGAGGGAGGGAGGGAGGGAGGGAACGAGCGAGAGAGGAGGGGAGAGAGAGAGAGAGAGAGAGAGAGAGAGAGAGAGAGAGAGAGAGAGAGAGAGAGAGGGGGCGGACACGTGAGCACCTTTGCAGGAGTATTTTATGATAAGAAATAATGAGTATTCTAAGCTAGTGATATATGTTCTCCTACATAGTATAAAAAGTAATATTATAAATAAACAGAACATCTTATAAAAAGTCATTATTACAGGGCTGGGAGTTTGGTAGTGTTTGGCTAGCATGCACAAAGACCTGGGTTTGATTCCTTGGTACCACATACATAGAAAAAGCCAGAAATGGTGCTGTGGCTCACATGGTAGAGTTCTAGCCTTGAGAAAGCCCAAGGATGGCACTCAGGGCCCTGAGTTCAAGCCCTGGGACTGGCAAAAAAAAAAAGTCATATTACAAATAAACATTAAAAACTCATGTTCTATTTTTTTTCCAGTCCTGGGCCCTGAACTCAGGGTCCAAAACTCATGTTCTAAATAAACAAAACAGTCCCAGCAGGAAAGTCCTTGAGACTCTTATCTCCAATAAACTACCAAAATAACAGGAGGTAGAATTATGGCTCAAGTAGAAACTAGCCTTGAGCCAAAAAAGAAGCTCAAAGACATCCCTAGGCCTTGAGTTTGTTAAGTATACCCTTTCTTCCCCAAAAGAAGACAAGAACCAACTACTAAACAAACAGAATGCTTATTTTACATTATGCTTAGATGCAATCCCAACTTACCATATCTGTGCTAAGACAGGCTGAGGTAACCCAGATTGAAAAAAAAAGTTTCTTGCTTGATCACCTGTAAATAAGTAGAATTAGTTTCAGGTTAAAACAAAAAATGGCTGACAGAAATACCATTGTAAAATTATGAAAGTAACAAAGAAGCTAGTTATCCTTTAAGTACTAAATTGACTAAAACTGTACTGGTAAAAGTCAAATGGTGCCAGTGTGGTGGCTCATGCCTGTAATCATAGCTACTCAGGAGGCTGAGATCTGAGGATCATAGTTCAAAGCCAGCCCTGGCAATACAAAGCCTAGAGTCTCTTTTCTCCAGTTAATCACTTGAAAATGGGAAGTGGGGCTGTGGCTCAAAGGTAGGGTAGTAGCCTTGAGCTGAAGAGCTCAGGGTCAGCACCCAGACCCAGGGGTAGGGTGTTAGCCTTGAGCTGAAAAACTTAGGGACAATGCCCAGGCCAGAGTTCAAGCCCTATGACCCACTAAAAACAAAAAAAGGCAAATGGTAAGCCTTTAAGCAATAGTAAAATCAATCTATCAGCATGAGCTTCAGAACTTCATTCTTAAAATAAATCATCTCAAAAAGGACATACCATTTTTCTGGGACAAATTGTCCACTTTAACCTACTATAAAATAAAGTATTAGCTATATATCATGACCAACATGGTTTGGATATGGAAAGTTTCCCTGAGGTCTGTATGTTAAAGGTTTGGTCCCAGCTTAGTGCTATGGGAAGTAGTGAAACCTTTTAGGTGGTGGGTACTGGGTCTAAACCAAAAGGCCCAAAGCAACAGGACCCATCATTTCTCAACTCAAACCTCCAAAATTGAGCTAAAATAAACATAACACAATGACAAAGCATATATACAGAAATCCTAAGGATCCCCAAAATATGATATACCCATATTCTACTTAGAGGGGCAGAAAAACCCTCAGTTGGCTGTCTCAAAACCTGCATTCAAGAGGCGGAGGAAAGAAAATTCCAAGTCTGACTCCAGCCTAGGTTATATAGTTAAACAGTGTCTCAATTAAAAAAAAAAATCCCGGGTGTGGGGGGGGAGGGAAACGGGTACCAAGACATGTGAAAGGGTATCAATGTACTGAATTAATGCACCTTCTGTCTGGCAAATATCATGTAACCCTTTTACTAATTACAATAAAAAAAAAATCCCTTCCATTCCCAGTATCTACAGTCCAAATTTTGGTACTGCTGAAATATTTACAGAAAATAAGTAAAAAAAAATGATTAAAAGAAGGATATCAATGATTATGAATTCATAAATTAAAAAGCTACACACAGGGGCCGGGAGTTTGGCCTAGTGGTAGAGTGCCTGCCTAGCATGCACGAAGACCCAGGTTCGATTCCTTGGTACCACATACATAGAAAAAGCCAGAAGTGGTGTGGTGGCTCAGGGCAAAATTCTAGCCTTGAGAAAACCCAAGGACAGTGCTCAGCCCCTGAGTACAAGCCCAGTACTGGCAAAAAAAAAAAAAAAGCTATACACAGAAAAACATTTCCCCAGGAAATCCAGATCCCATTTTTTCTAAAGAGTAATCAAACAGGAAAGATAACAAAAAAGGCAAAGTACAAAACTGAACATTGATAGGAGAGGACAATAATATCCCATTCAAAAAAGGTTCAGAACCTCTTTACAGTTTTCCAAACCATTTCAGGATCAGAATCATGTAAGCATTTTAAATTAGGCAACAATCTCAACCTACCTAAAACAATGTGGTCCTTTGACCATAACCCGTTCTCATCAATGATAAGCCACAAACCCTAGCTTGATATTCACAATGAACTGTAAAAAGGTTTGAAGGTGTTATAAGAAAGGCAATGGTAAAATACAGGCTCAAAGTTAAAGCAAAGACGGAAAAAAAAGCCCCTTGGCTGTATGTGCTCACTTCTACTCTGCAAAACAGATTCCCACAGATCTATTCACTGCTGTTAAGAAAGAGAAAATGTTAACTGTTATTACCCGTGATAAATCCAGATATTGGCTTTAAACTATGGAACTGCTGATCATGCTTTGCTCTTTCCTCTACAGTTATGGCCCAGATATCCAGGCTGCCTACAGTCCAAAGAAAAGACATAAGTTATTCAGTGAGAAAAGCAAGAGGCTCACACACTCAATTTCCATAGCACCTTAAAGTTCCACCAATGGGTTATAAATGGTGTGATGAATTAACATGCTTCTCCTTGGAAAATCAAGAGAAAAGCAGACAAGAAAATAATGGCCCAAATTCCTTCTTAGAAATGTATGCCATAACCCTACAGTTAGACCTACATGAAAACATAGTATGTGAATCATTTGTTTATATAAACTGAAGCAATAGATAATTAAAACTTAAAACTGTATTCTCAGGTACATTAAATGTCACAGATGAAAGTTATACAAAAAAGATAGTGGCAAAAAAAAAGTTAATCCTCGCATTTAGAATTTTGTGTGTTCCATGAACATATTCTTTGAGATGATACATAAATATATCTCATTAGTCTGTTTTTTAAAATGAGTATTCTGGCTAGATGGGCACTAGTACCTCACGCCTGTAATCCTGGCTATTCAAGAGGCTAAGATGTGACTATTGCGGTTCTAACCCAGCCTAAGTGGAATTTTATCACCAAAAAGCTGGAAGTAAGGGTGGCCTCAAGCGGTAAAGCCTTGAGTGACAAAGCCAAGCAATAGTGCAAGGCCCTGACTTTAAACTCCAATGCTAGCGTAAAAATAAAATACATAGCTAATCAGAACTAGAAGTATGGCCAAATAGTACAGCATTTATCTAGTAAGTATAAGGCTCTGAGTCTATGCCTTAATACAGTTTAAAGAAAAAAAAAAGGAATAAATAAGCGGTAAAAATGAGAATTGTAAACTGGGTGACAATTACGCATGCCCATAATCCTAGCTACTCAGTAGGCTGAGATGGGAGGATTATGGTTTGATGCCAATCTTGAGATTCAATTAAGCACCAAAAACCAAACCAAACCAAACCAAAACAACAACAAAAAAAAGAGGCTGGAGGAAGTGGTGTGGCTTAAGTGGCAATAGAGCACCAAACCTTGTGTTCAGGACACTCCTGACCCCACACCCCATCAAATATAATTTTTTTAAAGTAACTAACCAAAGAATGGGTTTAGGATTTCCTTTGGTTTCATTCAGTTCCTTAACTGGTCAAATTTACTTCGTGAATCTGAGGAGTCCCTCACAGTAGATGTTGAGCTCTTCAAACAAACTTACTAAAATAATTTTAGATGACAGACATAGAAACTTTCAAGAGATCAGCTGATTTTCAAGAGTGGGAACATACAATATGTATATTTCATAAAAAATGTGACTACTCTGAGGAAACTAACAATGGCATCTGTCCTCTTTCCAGAGTCTGGTATACAGGGCTGGGTGGTGATTCATTCAGTAACTACAAAAATAGTTACTCAACATTTTATGCACCAAACGTTGTGTCACTGTAAGTGTAAAATGATGTCAAGACAGACGACTCCTTCCCAAACAGCTCGTACAGTCCTGTAACTTGTAGAGAGATTATTATTGTCCTGTTAGAATTCATCACCACAAGTATACACAAAAGGAAAAGCAAATAAAAATGTATGGTAACCAAGAAGGCAGGTGTCCATATACACATACCCAAAATAGAGGGAAGAGTTATAAACCAAGAGACTTGGGAGAACTACCCGAAATGAATGAAATTTATTTGGACCCTAATTTGAAAAACAAAAGAATAACAACAAAACCCTAAGACTTTTTAAAGGCTATCAGGGAATGTAAATACAATGTAAAATTAATATTGAAGTATAATAATGTATATAGATTTTTAGATGTTTGATAATGGTATTGTAGTTATGCCTTTAAAATGTTCCTGTCCTTTTGGATAAACATATTAAAATATGGATGGAATGATAGGATACTTCAGTGTTGCCCAAAAGAATCTAGATGAAACAATATTGGCCATGAGCTAAAAACCAAAGGCCAGATGACAGAGTATGAGGATGTTAGGCAAGTACTCTACCACTGAGCTACATCCAAAGCCCTCTTCACTCTACTTTTTTTACTTGGAATTTCCCATTTTTAAAAAAAAAAATTAATCCGGCCCCAATATTCATCAAAAAAGAGAAATGTCTGAAAACTTACCACCAAAAGGTGTAGGAAACTGAGCCATGGTTCTGTTACTTGTGCCTTGCTAATCGACGCCTGTAAAAAAAAAATGCAATATTTAAGTTTATAAAAAAAAATAACAGTTAACTGGAAATAAGGTATAAAAATTCAAGAGGGATCAAGGAAAAATGATTTTAGAGGTAAATCTGAGCCCTCAGGGAAGCAAAGCACTTGTTACCAAAATTATTCCACAAAGAAAGATGGAGCAATCCTCTATTTACAAAGCTGGCAAACTCAATTATAAACTATGATAATGAAAGTAGAAAAGTAGAGCCATTTTTGTGTATAAATGTAGATATAATTTTCACCTTACTTTAAATATTTCACAGCTGTTGTGAAAGGATCACAAGACAAAAGTATAATTTTCATGGCCCAAAGTATAATTATCACCCTTTGCAATGCACCTAAGACCATTTGCTGTTTATTATTCTACTCTAAAATTTAGAAAATGAAATCTCCACCCTATATGAATTCCTTCCCACTAAACAATGAAGTAACTACATCAACTTGTCAGGATCATGTTACACAGAGATACATCTATCATAGACATAACATCTTGTGTTAAGATGTTTTGTCCCAATATTATGTGTACTTGTATTCTGGAAAATAATTTGTCAAGAGCCAAAAATAATCACATATACAAGATCTCTAAATGTTGCACCACAGAATTACAGTTCAGCTGTAGCAATACAAACCCACTACAGACTCCCTGTTCCATTTATCAAAACTAAAAACTCTGGGCAAAATACAAAAGGCATTGAGGGCAACAAAAAGTAGACAAGGGCTGCAAAGTGTAGCTCAAGTGGTAGAGACCTCAGTTCAAATCTACACTATAAATAAGTAAACAAATTAACATTGTTAGGCAAATAGTGGCAGGCAAACAAGTTTTTCTTTTTACGGTCTCTTTTCTTGCAGTTTTTTCCCCAGGAAAAAGAGTCAAGGAGCTATAACAGTAAAACAGAGCAGTAGAAGGGCCAGGAGTTTGGCCTAGTGGTAGAGTGCTTGCCTAGCATACACAAAGATCTGGGTTCAGTTCCTCATTACCACATACATAAAAGATGCTAGAAGTGATGCTTGTGGCTCAAGCAGTAGGTAAAGCTCTAGCGTGGAGAAAGCCCAAGAACAGTGCTCAGGCCCTGAGCTCAAGCCTTGGGACTGGCAAAAAAAAAAAAAAACAAAACAAAAAACCAAATGCAACAACAAAAACAAAAACAATCAAAAAAATAAAAATAAAAAGGGAGAAATAACAACAAAAAAACAGTTTGGACAATACAACAAATGTTAGTGATGACAGATCTAAGTCTAAAAAACACTGATTTTATAAAACGTTAGTAACAATGAAGTTAAAAAACTGGAAAAAGAAAAGCAATATAAATCAAGTAAGTAGGAAGAAGAAAATAAAGATACAACTAGGTATGAAAGAAAAAATTTTAAAAAGCAAAAGGGAAAAAAAATCACCAAAACTACAATCTAGTTTTTGAAAAAAAAAAAATTTGACAATCCTAAACTAGCAAGGATTGGGGGAGAAAAAAAAATAGTGTCACAAAGTGAATAGGGGTTTCCTTATCCTACAAATATTAAAAGAAACACTAGAAACAATTTTATGCCAACCATGTTGCCAAGATAGATTAAGTGAACACGAGTGTTGGAAATTAAAGCTGACTAAAATGAACAAAAGGAAAAAAAACTGAATATCTGAACCCTTTTCTATTTATTAAAAATAAAGTTGTTCCCTATACAAAAGCTTCAATCCCAGAAGGTGAGTTCTATCAAACATTCAGGGACACAATAACAAAATTGATGTGAAGTGTTCAAAAACAATAAGGATCATTGGGCACACTTAGTATTTTTTTAGATCACCATTAACTATTAATATCAAAACATGACCAACAGCACAAAATTAGTAAATACAAATGAAGATACCTAAAGAAGGTAGAAGTTCTTCACAACACACACACACATACACACACACACACACACACACATTTTTTTCTGCCAGTCCTAGGGCTTGAACTTGGGCCTAAGCACTGTCCTTGGGCTTTCCTCAAGGCTAGCACTCAACAACTTGAGCCACAGCACCCCTTCCAGCTTTTTCTATGTATGTGGTACTGAGGCATCAAATCCAAGTCTTTGTGCATGCTAGACAAGCACTCCACCACTAGGCCAAACTCCCAGCATCTTCACTAAGTATTTTTGGTAAACTTTATTATATATTAAAAATGGTAAAATATGACCAAGAAGGGTCTGTCCTGAACTGGGTGCTGGTGCCTCTTGACTGTAATCCTAGCTACTCAAGAGGCTGAGATCTGAGGATCATAGTTCAAAGCCAGCCAGGGCACAAAAGTCCAAGTCCGTGAGACTCTTATCTCCAATTAACCACCAGAAAACCAGAAGTGGTGCTGTGGCTTAATGTGGTAAAGTTAGCCTTGAGCTGAAGAGCTCAGGGGCAGTGCCCAGGCCCCACAACCAACAAAACCAATGAACAAACAAACAAACAAGGGTCTATCTTAGAAATACAAGGGCAGTTTAACTTCTTTTTTTTTTTTTTTGGCCAGTCATGGGGCTTGAACTCAGGGCCTGAGTCTTGTCCTTGGACATTTCTCAAGGCTAGGCTAGAGCTCTACCACTTGAGCCACAGCACCACTTCCAGCTTTTTTTTTTTTTTCCTATGTATGTGGTACCAAGGAATAGAACCCGGATCTTCGTGCATGCTAGGCAAGCATTCTACCACTAGGCCAAACTACTAGGCCAGCCCTAGTAGTTTAACATTTTTAAACCAGTGAATGCAGTGTAGGTATAAACAGAAAGCCCCTTATTAACATTTCCACTGATTCAAAAGAAGGTTTCTAACAAAACTGAACATCCTCTTGTGGTAAACTCTAGGCAAACAAGGATTAGTCTTCAAAAAGATACAAGCATCTTTGAGAAAGATAAGCCAACAGTATAGTTAATAGTTAAAAGATGGAATTTCTGGCCAGGCGCCTCAAGTCTGTAATCCTAGCTACTCAGGAAGCTGAGACCTAAGGATCATGGTTCAATAAACTACTCAGAAAAAAACAGGAAGTATACTTTTGGCTCAAGTGGTAGAGTGCTAGCCTTCAGCCCAAAGTTGTTCAGGGACAGAGCCCAGGCCATGACTTCAAGACCCAAGACTTAAAAAAAAAAAAAAAGAAGATGGAATTTCTCAGCCTGAGATCAGAAACAAAGCAAAAATATAGAGACCTGGTTTACCACTTCTGTTCAGCACTGTACTGGGAGGGCTACTCATGGAAGCAAGGCAAATAAATCAATAGGCAAAAATACAATGAATATAAAGATAAGAAATGGAAAAATAGAACTATTTAAGGTTTGATTTTATTTCCCATTGAAATTCCTAAGTAATCTATAAAAGAACAACTAATAAGTAAACTTAACAGCACTGTAAGTAATGCAAGAGATTTTTCTTTGAAAAACAAAAAAGCAACTTTTTTCCCCTCATTTTTACGTACTGGAAATTACATTCTGGGTATCATGTTGGCTTGACTTCTTATTCAAGTAAGATAGCACACATGGGGTTGTTTCTTTAAAATCTTACAGTAGTATCACAAATTGTAAAGCGTCTAGGTATAACTTAATAAAAGAAGCTTGGTGCAGTGGGGCACACCTGTAATCCCAGCACTGAGGCACCAAAACAAGAGAATGACAGCTCAAATCCAGTCTGGTTGCAAAGCAAGGCCGTACCTACTAAAAAAAAAAAAAAAAATGGGGGTGGGGAGGGACACAGGAGCTTGGCCTAGAGGTATGAGTGCTTGCCTAGCATGCACAAAGACCCAGGTTCGATTTCTCTGTACCACATACATACAAAAATCCAGAAGTGGTGCTGTGGCTAAAGTGGTAGAGTGCACTAGTCTTGAGAAAGGCCAAGGACAGTGCTCAGGCCCTGAGTTCAAGCCCCAGGACTGGGAAAAAAAATTAACTAAAGCAAAAGAAATACATTGCCTCTACACTGAAAACTAAAAAATATTAATAACAACTGAAGATGATCTTCAGTAATGGCAGGAAATGAAGTTCCTGAACTGTAAGTTCAATATTGTTAAGATGGTAATTCTCTCCCGGGGGGTCTGTACATTCAGTACAATACCATTCAAAATGAAAGCAAGCTTCTTAGTAGACATGGAAATGCAGAGGATCTAGAATAACCAGAGCAAATTTCTCAAAGAACAAAATTAAGAGGATTTACAAGACTTGATTTCAAGATTTCATATAAAGCAACAGTAGTCAAGACCTTTGGTGCTGGTATTCAGAAGTAAACATACTCGTTTGGTCAATCGATTTTTAGCAAAGTTGTAAAGGAGCTGAACTCCACCTTCATGAGAGGGAATTAAAAACAAACAAAAGGATGCTAACCTATTATTCATAGAGCATGCAAAATGTTATTACTAAACGTAAAAACCATCGGAGCTTTACAGAAGAAAGTTAAAAGATTAAGAGAATATGTTCATGATCTTGGGCTAGAAAAAAGAATGAGCCATAAGCAAGGCACTGGTGGCTCATGCCTGTAATCCTAGCTATTCAGGAGGCTGAGATCTGAGGATCTCTTTCCTGCCAACTAGGGAAGGAAAGTGTGTCAGATTCTTATCTCCAATTAATCAACAAAAAAATAAATTAAAATAAAATAAGAGGCAGAGGTGAAGCTGTGGCAGCGCTAGCGAAGAGCAAAATAGCTTAGGGGCAGCACTTAGGCACCGATTTCAAGCCCTGGGATTAATGCAAACAAACATGATTTCATTGAAGGAAAAAACCCTTTTCAAACTACCATGAAAAAGCAAAAACAAGTCACAACATGAAAAAAGACATGTGCAATACACATACTGAAAGATTTGTATCTATAATACATAAAATACCTTACAACCAAGTGATAGTCTACCCCTGGATCTTAGCTACAAAGAAAGCTGAGATCTAAGAGTAGAAGCCAGCCTGGGAACTCAGGTTCTATGAGACATACAATCTCATGGCCTTAAGTAATTAATTAGGTAGTTAATAACAAAAACAAAATGCCACCATTACAAAAAACCTTGATACAGATTATATCAAATTATGCCACATCCTTTTTTATTTTGCCAGTTGTGGGGCTTGAACTCAGGGCCTGAGCACTTTCTTTGGACTTTTCTCAAGGCTAAAGCTCTACCACTTGAGCCATAGCAACACTTCCAGCTTTTTTTTAATGTATGTGGTACTAAGGAATCAAATCTGGGTCTCCATGCGTGTTAGGCAAGCACTCTACCACTAAGCCAAACTCCTGACCCCAAATTATGCCATATCCTAATTCAAATAATTCTTAAGAATACGACTAAGACTTGAATATAAGACTGTGTAGGGGACCAGGACTGGCAAAAATTAAAAAAAAAAAAGACTGTAAGAAACTTCACTGAGGGCCGGGAGTTTGGCCTAGTGGTTAAAGTGCTTGCCTAGCATGCATGAAGACCCAGGTTCGATTCCTCGGTACCACATATAGAAAAAAAAGCCAGAAGTGGTGCTGAGGCTCAAGTGGTAGAGCTCTAGCCTTGAGAAAACCCAAGGACAGTACTCAGGGCCTGAGCTCAAGCCCAGGACTGGCACAAAAAAAAAAAAAAAAAAAAAAAGAAACTTCACTGATTAGCACCGAGTGTGAGGAAACTTACATCAACCCCAGAGACCAGGCCTACAAAGTAGAAGGCATTTAGGAAACAAAACAGCAAACTGCTTTCATTGCTATAGCTAGCTAAGTAAAATATATAATTAAAACATAAGCTTGGAAGCATGGAAGCAATATGAGTGAGCTTCACTGCCTATACCCCTACGGTAAATGCACTTTACTAAGTATGTCTTTAAATCTTTTCCATAAAATTCTCAAATTTAATAAGATAATTGGGGAAAAGGTAGCCTTTTTATTTTTAAGTCAGAGCTTTAGAATACTAAGGACTTCAAAGGCTCATTTCATTTGTGGTCTGATATCCTTATTTAGAACTTATTTGAAGAACCTTAAAACTTTCTGTGGACTTACTAATTTACACTGGAAACGTTTATTTTCCAGCACAATACAAAGCTACGTCAGCAGGCTAGTGTCAGCGGTTAACTCATCAAAGCATCTATAGATTGTATAACAAACTGATCTCTACGTTCTTATCTCAGGCAAATTACACAACCCCCTAATCACACGCCCCTCTGACTCAAGGAAAAAGAACTTAATCAGTAGTGAAATAGTAAGCCAAGCAAACCAACTGGGGTGGAAATGGAGTTGAGGGGAGTACAGCACCAAGCAAGGAAGATCCTGGAAGATAAAAAGAAGAAAAAGGAACCAAACTTTAAAAGCATCACAAAAGACCACTGGGGAGTAGTCTAAAGGGGAGAAGTCTCAAAAGACTGTTGGCATATAAGAGTGTTCATTTCTTATATTCCAAAGCTGACAGATGTGTAAGCATTTGTCACATGAGAGCTGGAAGGCATATCAACAACATCTAATATTAAAGCTGCCTCCAGTGCTATATACTTACGGCAAACCAGGTCCCCAGGCTGTGGGCCCATGAAGCAGCAGGCAGAGCTGTTACCTAGAGGAGCACAGAAATCATGAGTACTTAGGTGAGGTCTGGATGTCTTCCGCCAGGCAGCAGACAAAACACAGAAGCCACCACCAAAGGAAAAGTACCTGACATACTGTACTTCTTCCCTCTGGAATACTTTCAGTTTAGAAGTGTCTACACCAGGACTGTCAAAATTGTCAAGGAAAAAGGGAGCACTTAGAAAACTAATGAAATAGAAAAAGGCTGGTGTGGTGGCTCATTCCTGTAATTTTAACTACTCAGGAGGCTGAGATCTGAGGATTATGGTTCAAAGCCAGCTGGGGCACAAAAGACTATGAGACTCTTATCTCCAATTAACGACTAGAAAACTGGAAGTGGCGCTCTGGCTCAAGGGTAGGGTGGTAGCCTTGAGCTGAAGAGTTCAGGGACAATGCTCAGGCCCAGGGGTAGGGCAGCCTTGAGCTGAAAAGCTCAGGGATAGGGCCCAGGCTGAGTTCAAGCCCCACAATTGCAAAATAAATAAATAAAGAAGGGGGAAAATAAGACTCTGCTAACCATAGGCAATCTCTTCTATTCACAGTGTGGTAACTGTTTTCCTTTCCTACTTTTCCCAGGGAATTTACAATTATTTCCTTGGTTTGCATACTTTAAATAGTGCATGCTTTCAGCAAGTTATTAGACATTTCTAGTGAAGTAAAAACTTCTGTATTTATGTACCCAAAAATAAAAAAGGAAAAGGAAAACACACAGACTAAATATTGAGCAATGAAGAAATAGGTAAACAGTAGTTTAAAGTTTGGACAATGGTAGAATTGTGAAACCAAGGCTAGAATATGTTTGTCAGATCTTTAATCTTCCCTTTTTTAGCTTTAGAAAGGAGAGTCAATTACAGAAAGTCTAAAGATGAAATACTGATTGTTAACTTTGGTCTTTATATTAAAACTCTTTACGTTGAGATTGCTAATGTTGAAGACTGCTATCGATATATATTTAGAAAACTGAATGACCATCCTTTTAAAGACTAGTAAAATGCCATCTGACATAAAGGTATATTAAAAACAGGCTTGTCATTTGAATTCTAACATTTTGGTATGATAAATATAGGAGATTACTGGAAAACATGAAACAATTATAAAAAAAATATGGTAGGCCGATTGTGCATGGCTCACTCTTCTAATCATAGCTACTCAGTAGGTTGACTCTGAGACCATGGTAAAAGCCAGCTTAGGCAGGAAAGTCCATGAGACTCTTATCTCTAATTAACCACCAAAAAGCTAGAAGTGGAGCTGTGGCTCAAGGCACAGAGTACAATCCCTAAAAACAAAAGAAGCTCATGGATGGTGCCTAGGCCCAGGACTGGCACAAAAACAAAAACAAAATAAATAAAAAGCAAGTTGGCTACAAGGTTTACAGATCAGTGGAAGAAAGGATTACAGGAACCTCTTTTACCCAAACTCAAAGTATAGCTTACTTTAGGCTTGTATTTGAACAGGTCTGTTGTCTAAAACTAGTTCATGGTTTACTTATCCAACATTCAGACCCATTCATATGAAACAGACTTTCATGATACTAATGCAATGAACTCAACTCATTTCTAATAAAGCAATGAATAGTAGATCAGGGTAGAAACTTGCCTACAATGCAAGAGGTTTGATTCCTAGTACTACCCCCCAAAAAAATTTTTTTGAAATTATTTGAAAGATTTAATTCTCCTTAGAAAACTGAAATTGATAGATATTTCACAATGAAACATTGAGTGAAGAGAGAGAAAAAAAGAAGACCAAGTGCCAGTGACACATGCCTGTAATCCTAGCTACTCAGGGGGCTGAGATATGAGGATTATGGTTCCAAGCTAGAAAAGTTCATGAGACTCTTATCGCCAGAACTGACATTGTTGGTTAAGTTGGTAGAGTGCTAGTGTTGAGTGCAAAGAGGCTCAGGGCCAGTTCCCTGGCCTTGAGTTCAACTCCAGGATCAGCAACAAAAAATAATAAATAAAAATTTGAAAAAAATTAAGCCAATTCCCTCAGGAGCTTATAACTTAAAAAAAAACCCCTAAATTTGGAAGGTTTAAACCACAAAAATCTTAAAGAAGAATATGAAGAAATTTTTTGTTTAAAAGAAAAAAAGAAACTGCAACTGTTTCATAACAGATTCCACTCCTGAAGAAAAGGCAGAATCCTGCCCTGTAAAAGTACACATATAGACAGGAGGTACACAAAGCTCTTTTGAAACACAGAGAAAAGGTACTGAAAGCCAGACAATAAATGGACAAAGGAACTGACAAATCCCAAACATATAGCCATCCTGATCAATGCTCTATTGTCAAGTCAGGAGACTCCAAGTGTCCTTTACACACTCTGCGACTTGAAGCAGAGCAGGATGACCTAAAAGCGAGACTTTACAACTGCATGACAGGCAAAGGATTTGATGAAAAGGGGAAACTCCCTGATAGGCTGCATGTTCCGAGACACCACCAATGTTCAGTACAGAAAAGTAGCAAGCTCCCAGTGTCTTCTAAAGAGAGGTCAGGCACTCTCCCAGAGGGTTGGTTGGTTGGGGGAGTGGTGGGAGTTAAGAAGGGGGGAAGGACCCTTGTCTAGCAATCACTGTCAGGACCAGCTGTCAGCATTCACTTGGCAACACTCACTGGCACTCAGACTTGTCTCTTTACTCCTTCCTCACCTCCCACTAACAGAAATGCCAGGCAATTTAGCCTGGAGAGCCCTGAAAAGCAAACTTAAGCCTCAGTTCTTACTTTAATATTACTTTCAATTGTCCTTATTTGGCATTTGTAACAGGAGAGAATTCATTAGGGAGCAATAAAGCCAAAACCAGCTACAATCCAAAGGTGGAAAAAATGAGGGATAACAAGAGAGAGAAAAAATTCTTAAGAAAGAAATGGACAACTTATGAATCTCACAGTTCTGTTTCTACACTAACTACTACTGAAAATTCGGTATCTGTACTTTAGTTGAAAAAGACTAAAAACTAAAGGATACCCATTCACATTACTAAAGCAACTGAAGGACTTTATTTCCTCCATAAGCTTCTCCTTAAAGGAGGTCACTTAGAAAATAACACCAGCTAGACACTGGAAGATGTGATCTGAGGATTGAGGCTCAAAGCTACCCAAGCAGAAAGGACTCTTATCTACAACATAGTATTATAAAAACCAGGAGTGGAACTGTGGCTCAGGTGGTAGAGTACTAGCTTCAAGTAAAAGAAGTTCAGGAACAGGGCCCAGGCCAGGCCCTGAGTTCAAGCCCCAGGACTAGCACCAAAAAAAAAAAAAAAAAAGGAAGAAGAAAAGAAAAAGGAGGAGGAAGTAGAAGGAGAAGGGGGAAAGGGAAGGAAGGAAGAAAACATTAGCTCAAGTAAGGTAAATTAAAATAAGCCAACAATAACTTGAAGATGCACTGAATAAGAACACTTCAGATCCAAATTTCATATTAAATATGAAAGCTACTGAATAATTTCAAGATTATCAGCCAAGCTAATAATGAAGTTGTATATGTTTAACCTATCTTCAACTTATATGCTTTCCAATGTCCTCCTTGAGGTAAGAAATGAAAAGACACTGAAATTCTCCAAGTAATCATAAACCTAGTCATATGAATAACCTTTAGTGAGCCATTTAAAAAGAGAAGAAAATGTTGTTTGTACATACATGCATGTAGTCACTAAAGAAGGACACATCTAAAAGTTTTCTTCCAAACAAAATCTGAGGTTTCAACTTATACGAAGGCATATGTTCTTTTAAAAAGCATCCAAGCTTCCTTCCATGCCGTAGCACAGAATGGAGAGCCCACTGTGTCCACACAGTACACGCATGAGTAGTCTTTCACCTTATCCCCGGCGATAAACTTCCATTCCCTTAAGTACAGCCAGTCCACCCACAGCAGCAGTGATGGGGACTAGAAAAGTTTTATAGCCAAAAGCCTACAGAAAGCAAGTACCACTTGTGCTTATAACACAGCAACAGTGAAAAGAGCAAAGAAGCAGGGAGGCTTCCTGCCAGATTTTTTTTTAAGCCTATTTCAACAAAACGGTGCAACAGCTGCAACTTGGATGAATTAAATATGAGCTGATAGAGTGTAGTAATGTAACATGTTCAAAGCGCATAAGAAAATGGGCCAGCTTGGTAAAATTACTGTACACCTTAAAAAAAACAACTCACTAGAAGAAAATGAACTATAGAACTTGTGGGTGGGTACAGGAGGGAAAAACTAGGAGAAAGGGAAGGAGTGATACTGTACAAAAAGAAACATACTTTATTTTCTGATTTATAAAACTAACCACTCTATATCACTTTTATAATAACAATAAAAAATAAAAATAAAAGATAGGAAGAAAAAAAAAACTTGTTCTGTTAGGAATAGGTACCAGTGAAAAGAGGGAAGGCCAGTGAGGATGATGATGGTCCAAGTATTTCATGCAAGTATGAAAAATTATGAAAATACAACAATGAAACCTGTTGAAACTGTTTTACAAAGGGCTGAAAGGAGCTTCAGAGTGACGGAGGGCCGGGTGCCAGTGGCTACCCCCTGTAATCCTAGCCACTCAGGAGGCTGAGTTCTGACAATCATGGTTTGAGGCCAGCCAGGACAGAAAAATCCCCGTGAGACTCTTATCTCCAATTAACCATTCAAAAACCAGAAGTGGAGCAATGGCTCCAAATGGTAGAGCACGAGCCTTGAGCAAGAAGAGCAGGGACAGCGCTCAGACCCTGAAGTCAAGCCCCACAACCAACAACGAAAGTGATGGAGGACGTCAGGTTGATGGTAAATTGAATGCACAGATAGAAATGTCACAATAAAATTCCCTGGTGCAACTATTTTTATGAGTCAGCAATTATAATATTGCACTATACCACAGAATATATCCAGCAGAATTACAATGACTACAAGGTAAGCTTTGGCAATGTGTACATAACTGTGAACCTTAAAAGTACTACATACCTTAGACATCTTCAGGAATACATTATCACAATGGACAGCAAAGCCGTCAAAGCCTCCTGTCCAACACACCCAACTCTTAATGCCTATTCCCTGTAATCTCAGATTGTCTTGCTAAGCAAGCATGAATCCAATTCGGAGACACAAGAAATGAGTATAGAGCTGGGGGCTGGTGGTTCACCCTTATAATCTTAGCTACTTAGGAGGCTGAGATCTGAGGACTGCAGCTCAAAGCCAGCCAGGGCAAAAAAGTCTGTGAGAGCCTTATCTTGAATAAAGTACTCAGAAAAAGCCAGAAGTGGTGCTGTGGCACTAGTGGTAGAGCACTAGCATTGCGCACAAAGAGGCTCAGGGACAGGACCCAGGCCCTAAGTTCAAGCCCCAGATAAGAGAGGGGAGGGGAGGAGGGAGGGGGGAGAGGGAAATGAGCATAGGTACAACTTGATCACTACATAGACAATGCCTGTCTTTTACCCTAGCTAAAGATTATCTACTAGAGTGACAGATGGGCAAAGTCCAAGGAGAAAAAAGGCTTAGTGCAACAGCAATGAAGAGTCACTGGGTGTCAGGAAGGAGGGCAAGCTAAGGATAATGCAGCAGTTAACAAAAACCAACTATGCTCAGCTAAGTGGCTTGGAGGACTTCTACGTATACGATGTACCACTAGGAAGTTTTAGAATACAAATCTTTCAAAAACATTATTACTACAGCACAGATATGCTGCAGTCAACAGAAAACCAGACCATTTTAGAAAGCAACAGATACATGATTCAAATATTTAAGTATGAGAAAACTGAGATGAACTAAGAATCCTGCTGCTAGTCATCTTTCCTAGATTTAAGTAGATCCTGCTATACCATTAAAATTACAGAAAACAAAGTATGGAAGGTGCTGTTGAATACCACAAATACATTTTGGGTCACAAGAAAAGAAAAAAGAAAAAACCCAGATTTTCTCCTTTTTTTAGTTTTCTTTAGAGAAGTTCAACTTCTAATATGAAAAAATCTTATAGAAACAAACTTTATACTTAAGACGTGTTTGGATTATGATCCAATTAACTAGAATTCTAGTTAAGCAAATCTGCAAACTCAGAGTAGGCTGCACTTGTGAAATCCTGTAGAGCTTGAAGCTTGAAAATGCCAAATAACACTAAAAAAGATTTTGAAAGATAATTACTGTCACTGAAGGGAAAAATCATTAATTCATTTGGTATGGACTTCAGTGAATAACCTTCATCCAGATGTGGACATTATCATACAACCCTTTCATTCCCTGACAAAGCTCTTCTTATTTCTTTTACACTTAAATGGATCTTATCGAGTTTTTCTGTCAATAAGAGAAAAAAGAAATCTGAGCCAACTTAAAGTAAACCTTGCTTGGAAATTTCACTGCAAAGGAATGAAAGTAGGCCTCAAAATAAATGTTAAATGCAAGATCTCTGATATTAATCATGGTATAGAAAAGAGACCTTCTCACACTGCTGGTGG
Organism: Megascapheus bottae; assembly: GCF_031878675.1. Classification (NCBI taxonomy): domain Eukaryota; kingdom Metazoa; phylum Chordata; class Mammalia; order Rodentia; family Geomyidae; genus Megascapheus; species Megascapheus bottae. The sequence continues at coordinate 98,175,565 of NC_143509.1, read as the reverse complement.
GAAGGCCAATAATTTCAACTACTTTGGAAAGCAATGTGACAAGCCATGTATTAAGAGAAGGAAAAATGTTCTCACTATTATAATCAGTAACTTAACACTTGTGAAACTAATCCAAATACCAAGACATATGTCCAAAGACACACACCATGACTTACTGGTTTTGTGCTAGTACCAGGGCTTAAACTCAGGGTCTTGAGGTCTTACTGGGCTTTTCCATTCCAATCTGTAGGGTAGGACAAGCTACCTTCATATCTAACCAAGTTTCTCATTTTTCAGCAAAAAAATCTATTAGCTCAGTACAATTGGCTGAATGTACAGGAATCTAAAACTTCTATGTTAGATCATAAAGTTACACCCCTCAGCTGTGGATTGGTACCTTAACTGTATCATCTGAGCTACTCAAAAGGCTGAAATCAGGAGGGTGGCTATTTGCAGCCCAGGCAGAAAAGTCTAAGACTCTACCTCCAAAATGACTGGCAAAAAGCAAGGTGGCTCAGGTGGTAGAATGCCAGCCAAGCAAGCCAGCCAAGTGAGCATGAGATCCTGAGTTCAAACGGAATACACAGAATACACACACACACACACACACACACACACACACACACAAGATAATATCTTGGAAGTGCTGTTGTGGCTCAAGGAGTAGGGTGGTAGCCTTGAGCTGAAGAGCTCAAGGACAATGCCCAGGCCCAGAGTTCAAGTTCCACAACCGGTGGGGTGGGGGGGGAGGAGGTAATATCTCATTCTCTACCATGTGAGGATACATCAAGAAAGTAGTCATCTATGAAACAAAAAGGGTTGTCACCTTGATTTAGGACTTCCCAAATTTCTGGTACGGTATTTAGTTACAGTAGCTTAAGCAGATTAACACCGTCAGTTCTGTACAGTTCTGTACCATGTACCTTACCCCTCTTAATAATGTTCTATCAGTTGACCTCTTCACTCTGTTACTTGTTCTTGCTATCTGAAGTTCACTTTCTCCTCCCCATTGCAACAATTGCTATTTTAACAAGCCATCTGAATAATTTTTTTTCTTTAACAAGGATAATTAAATAAGTTTTAACATAAGGAAAACATTTGGAGCAGTGCCTTATGCAGACAGAGTAAAAATTCAGAATGTCAGGTTTTATTAGTCACAATTACCATCCTGTAAATGTAACAAAATAAATGTCTAAATATGACAATGCTCAATTTATTGTCTATTCATCACGTGATCATTGTTATGAAGAGAAAAACATAGGTATTGCCTCAAAGAGTTCATATTTAGAAGGGAAGCAAAATAAACAAGCATTAATGGCATTGTGCTTCGGGCAATAATGGAGAATGGGTCAAGCTGGAAGGAAGTAGAGAAGAAAAACTCAAGAACAGAGGAAGCAGAGCTGTAGAAAAACTCAAGAACAGAGGAAGCAGAGCTGTAGCTCAACTGGTAGAACATTAGGCTTCGAATAAAAAACTCAGAGGCAATGCCTAGATCCTGAGTAAAGCCCCATATTGGCACAAAAAAGAAAAAAAGAAGGGGAGAAAGAGATGAGCGGGGGAGGGATAGAGGGAGGGAGGGCATGTATGTGTGCACTTTGCTGGGCATTAGTGGCTCACACCTGCAATCCTAGCTACTCAGGAGGCTAAGATATGAGCCTAGAACTGGATTCTTTGTAAAGTGCTATTCACTGTATCTCTTACATTGATATCAAGGACACTTGTCTTTGGCATTATCATCATCATCTGTCACATCATTTGGCCCATAAGAAGCACACAAACCCTGTTCTATGAATAAATTAAAGGTTTTTCTGTTTTGTTTTGTTGTCAGTCATGGGGCTTGGACTCTGGGCTTGGGTACTATCCATGAGCAATATGGCCCAAGGCTACTGCCCTACCCCAGGGCCTGGGCGTTGTCCCTGAGCTCTTCAGCTCAAGGCTACCACCCTAACCTTTTGAACCTCAGCACTACTTCCAGTTTTCTAGTGGTTAATTAGAGATAAAAAGTCTCTCAGTCTTTGGTGTTGGGCCGGCTTTGAAAGTTGAGCCTCAGATCTCAGCCTCCTGAGTAGATAGGATTGCAGGCATGGGTCACCTGGGCCAGGCTGAATTAGTTTTTAATGAATGGATGAAGTTCTGAATGATCCATGTGCTTGCCCTTCCATTTCCAGGAGTCAGTTGGTCTCAAGCAGTATAAATTCAGAACAAAACAAATCTTTTCCCACCCAGATTACTGCTAGAGTATAACTCCACAAATGTTAAGGAATCAATTTTTATTCCTCCAAGCAACAATTAAATACCAAAGCAAGAAAGACAGGTTGATCTTAAAAGCGAAGTTTTATCCTAAATATGTTTCAAAGAATACAACAAAAATGATATACTATTTTCCTAACCTATAGCATAAATCATCTACTTTTTAAATCATTTACCTGGAGTTCTGACAAAAAGTGTAAAATACAGTCCAACCAGATAAGATTATGTTTAAACTTACACCTTTTCAAGAAAATAAGAAAGCAGTCATAATACTGCTAAGTTTAAACAATGTACTTTTTACAGGACAGGCAATTTTCTTAGATAAACTAGATGATAGTAGTCTAGGATTATGTTCAAATATGTCTAATATGTCAATTACGTTCAAAATGTTTAGGAAGTTTCTATTAGTTGTACACAGCACAGGTTTTTCTTAGAAATAGTCTTTTCTTATTTGTTCTGGATATCAAATAAATTCAGCTTAAGCTCAGAGATTTTCCTGTTTTTAAATAAGTTTTAAAAGAGACAGTGTGCTTGTTACGGAATGCTAATTCAAGTTACTGATAAAATGTAGGCCATTTTCAAACATTTCTCAGAACCATTAGCATAGGCTATCTCTGTCATATATCTGAAATATTGTTTAATCAACCCATCGCATGCGTTCTTAAATGCTACTTCATTTCTAAACAAAACTCAACCATCTGAGTAGGTCAATGTATCAGTATAACAAAAAATACCATTCTGTGCAAAAGAGGAGTCCTATTTCCTGAAAAAAAAATCACACCCCTCAGATTTTTAAGCCTTCAATTTCTGAAGCATCAAACCCAAAGGCAACACTGATGGTCTCATATGCCAGAAGCTCAGGACTGCAAAGAGCCCAGGAAGCATAGAAAACTCTAATTAGTAGATGTGCAGCTGAACGGTTACCATTAGAACTAGAAGAAATCTGCATTGTGCAAAATATACAGAGGCATGTCTAAATAGTACTGCATATCTAACCAGTTAGGCCAATAATAAAACCATCCACATGTAATAAAGGGAACAACTTCACACACACACACACACACACACACACACACACACACACACACACACACACACACGCACACCATGGAGCCAGAAGGAAAAAAAAAAAGTGGGAAGTCTATGTCCACTCTGTAATTTCAGATCTGCTCACTACTTGGCTCTGATTCTCTGATGTATGCCACCTAATGTGAAGGAACTCATTTTGACTTCATTTTGATAGCACCGATCGTCCCTGAAGTAAAATGCGTATGTAAACCAATGGACCATCAAGATTTAAAAGGGTCGGGGACAGTGGGGGGATGGGATCAGACAAAAACTGAACACAAGACAGCCAGGCAACAGATGAAGTGATTCAGACTGCCCAGCACAGTGAAACATGTCACTGCAAACAGTAACTTGACCCTGAAAGTAGAGAGGCCAGAAGGCCATGCAGTGAGCAGTCAGCGCGACTCAATCGCCATGCCATCACTTAGCCATCATCACTAAGGACTAAAAATAGGGCACAAGAAGAACCTTATAGCACCACAATTAGGAACAACATTGAAAGAACAAATTTCAAAGCATTTCTCAGAATGTATACCAGGAAAAAAGAAAAAATAATCATTATGTACCTCTAATGTCAAAAACACAAAATAAGGAAAATGAAATGCTAATAACACCTTGAGTTTTATGTAGCATCTATTTGAAGCAGCTAAAGTACACTTTGTTTGCAATTTTTAAAAAGTCTAATTATAGTAATTCTATCATCTGTGTGAAATAGGCAGAATATTAATATAGACAGTTCTGTTTTGCTATGGAGGAAAGTAGACAAATTCAATCATCTTCCAGTCAGACATTCCTAACTTAGCTTAGTCAGTCCAGAATTTCAATAATACTATGGAGTCAAGTGATCAATTACCTTTCAAATAGTAATAATATAAATACAAAAGAAAGCCCTCTGCTTTCCACTTTCAAGAATTAAACTCAAAGAATACACAAGTGTATCAAAAATGGCTTTAGTTTTAGAAGTTTAGTTTTCAAGTATTTCAAGAGTCCAATGAATCTACTTTTTTAGACAAGTAAAATGAGGAATAGTTTTATTTTTAAAATCACTTTCCATGTAGAGAAAGTGGAAATTCTGTTCCCTGCCCAACACTCACCAAGTGGAACTGTCAGCTTTATCCTTCAAAGGACAAAGAGCCCAGCTTAAAGTGCATGGCTAAAGTGTTCTGAAGACAGTGGTGGCCTGAAACCAGTAAGTATAACAACAACAAAGGATGAGTCAACCAATGCCTACAGATTTCTGACATTTGATTTTTTTCTTACTTTGACTTAAAAGAGAAATTAATTTGTCCCTTTGATGGATAGCTAGGAAAAAGATAACCTTTAAATGTGCATTATTTATTTGTGCATTTTAAAACTATTCTTACGAGGCACTGTTAAAAGCTGGGATATTATTACAGCATTAAGAAGTCTTTTCTGGGTCGGGAATTTGGCCTAGTGGTAAGAGTGATTGCCTAGCATGCACGAAGACCCCGGTTCAATTCCTCAGTTCCACATAAATAGAAAAAAGCTGGAAGTGGCACTGTGGCTAAGTGATAGAGTTCTAGCCTTGAGAAAGCCCAAGGACAGCGCTCAGGCCCTGAGTTCAGTCCCCATGACTGGCAAATAAATAAATATTTTCTAAATATACAGAATAAATTAACTCCTCTCAGACACAACTCTGGGTGAAATAACTTTTTCCTCCCTTCAATACTGTTTAGGTAGGACACAGCCAAAGCTGTACAGAATAATTAAACCTGAACATGCTTACAGGAATTTCTCAACAGATAAAAACTTTGCAAATATGTCCCTATTGAAAAGACTAGAAAAAGTCGCCCATCCCCTGAACAATGAGTATCCTGAGAAAATACGAACTTCTTCCTTTGAAGTAAATTCAACTCAGAAACTGTTTCCTTAAGTGTCTGAATAGTACCAAGAGAATAAGTCTACTATCACAATCAGAAGAAATTGGATTTGCTTCAAAACTGGGGACTGTTGGAATCAATGAATGAACATTAGACAAGGGTTAACATTACTGAAGCTGGGTAGCTATGTTGATAAGGTTTATTATTTTTTGTATTTTGGAATTTTTAGATGTTGGAATTTTTCGTAATAAAAAGCTAAGCAGAGAGAAACACATTTTGTTTTAGCATGTTTATACATCTCAACTTAATTCTCTAAACATAAGTTAGTTAACAAAGAATTCAAAAGGAATACAATAATTTAACTACTTAAATTCTTTAAAGTTACAAAATACCCAGGAAGGAAAAGTTGAATTAAGGCAGGGAGCAGTGGGTCATGCCTATAATCCTAGCTACACAGGAGGATGAGATCTGAGGATTGCAGTTCAAAGCCAGCCTGGGCACTAAAGACCATGAGACTATGAGACTCTTATCTCCAATTAACCACCAGAAGACCAGAAATGGCACTGTGGAACACTGTGGAACAAGCAGTAGGGCAGTACCTTAAGCTGAAGAGCTGGACAACGCCCAGGCCCAAAGTTCAAGTCCCACAACCAACAAATAAAAAAGAAAAGAAAGAAAGAAAAGGTGGAATTAGAAAGTTATATGTCTCTCTTATGGGTCAGTGCCATTAAGACATGAGAAAGGGTATCAATGTTTGTGAAGTAATGCACCTTCTATCTGGTGAATATAATGTAACCCTTCTATTAATTACAATAAAAAATATATGAAAAAAAGAAGAAAAAAAAAAGAAAGTTATATGTCTCTCTTATGTGTCAGTGCCATTAAGCCTATTTTTTTTGGGGGGGGGAGAATCTTGACAACTAACATTCCTTCCTGAAATAATAGAAGGAAACTATACATCTTCCTGGAAAAACTTCCCTAAATTCAAGTTTAAAGAAAACTTAGTAAATTCTTTACAATCTCATACATCTATTTCTGACAGATGAGCCTCAATGGAATTTAATTATTAAAACTATTGCCTTAATCTAAATAAATGTTCTCTGCAATCACACCATCATATCTTGCAAAGATTTAAAGCACAAAAAGAACAAATCCCTGTCTTTTCAACAGAATCACAGTACAAAAGGAAATGCACTCATTATCTGACTTACGAAATTGTAAACCCTCTGTACATCACCTCTGTAATAACAAAGTAAACTAATAAAAGTATTAACATAATTAAAAAGGAATTCAACCTGTACCTTACAAGAGATAACCATTTTTCAGATCAAGACTGAGAACAACGAACAGTTCACACTTCACCCCAGCAGGGTAGATTTCCAGCTCGGTGAAGAGCCGGATGACTCAAGCTCAGCTGCGTTTCTTAGGCATGAGGACAAGATGATTAATGATGCAAGAGAACAAGGCAGAGTGAACTTGTACAATGGCCTTCTTACACAAAAGATCACTTGCTAGCTAACTAATGCTACAGACATCCACATACGGGGCCTCTGCACAGGTTCAAGCAGGGACAGTCTTTGAATGACTCACATTAAGGTGTTCTGGAATGTCAGTCACAAAGAATGGTAGAGTTCAAATCAACATCTAGTTCTTGACTTTGGGTTTTTTGTTGTTGTTGTTTTTGTTTTTTGTTTTGCCATTCCTGGGGCTTGAACTCAGGGCCTGAGCACTGTCCTTGGGCTTTCTCAAGGCTAGAGCTTGACCACTTGAGCCACAACACTATTTCCGGCTTTTTCTATGTATGTGGTACCAAGGAATCAAACCGGGGTCTTCGTGCATGCTAAGCAAGCACTCCACCACTAGGCAAAACTCCCAGCCTACTTTGGTATCTTTTAAATAATTTTTGCATCACTAAAAGGTGATTTTTTTAATCATTAAGGGTCCAAAGCAGATTAAGCAAGAATTCAATGTCCTGAGAATCACATAGGACAGGCACCTTATTCTTCACATTAGCATCGACCTTTCACTCTGTTTCACCCTTCTATTATTGCCATGGTGAAAGAAAAGCAATAGAAAGATTTTCCAGTAAGTAAATGGTTAGATGGAGATGAATCCAAAAGAGAGCATGAAAGCAAGGGGAAGATAAAATAATTTTATAAATATATCACCTATGACCCTGATAGTTTGTGAGCTGCAACAAAATGAAGTGACTACAATGTAACCATAAACATGCACAAGGTCAAAAATATAGAGAAAAAAGGAAATACAGGAGAATATATAACAAAACATTAGTAGTTGTCATGAGAAACCAGACAGAGCATGATGTTTACCAACCTGCATTTGATACACGGTTTCCACAATTAATGAATATAGGCCTTTTCTCTTTCAGTACAGCAAACATGATCCCCAGAAAGACACTTCTCACTTTATACATAAAAAGGGCTATTAAAGGAACTGCTTTATTAAAGTGTTCTACGCTACAAAACATGCCAATCTGTGTTCACTAATTAATGAGTTCTCATTCTGAGAGAACAAGCTTCAAGCTCCATGTCTTCCTGCCTAGCTTCTCAACTTGAACAGCATGAGAAAACCAAGGAAGCCTCTGAAAATATCAATACTTCCAAATGCACACATACAGTAATCGTATCGCCCTTCCTCCCTCGGTTATATCTGTCCATTCCTGCAAGGAATTGCATTCTTGTCTATAGGACAGGTGACTTGAGGCCTAGTGTTAACGACTTATGACTTCCTTTTGGGCAAGGAAGTGTTGGTAGGAAGGCAAAGCGCTGAGAACCATGGAGAGTTGGCTAATTCTGCTTTCATCTTGAGAATCAGAATAACACCCACAGAAGGCACTAACATCACAAATAAGCTTTTGATACTGTAAACTACGTAGATTTAGGGATTATTACCTTTGCATAGTTTAACAAGAGTTAACTAACTCATATATCTCGAACCTATACTTTAAAGTTGGGCCCTCGACCATTCAATCATAGCTTTGCACCCCAGAAATGTAAGCAGAACTGAACTTCAGGCTTCTGGAACTATCTTTTCACTTTTAGACATAATACAATTTCTTTCTTTAAAAGAAACATGAAAAATGACATGGATAGAAATATTCCACAGGGGACCGGGTGTGTAGCCTAGTGGTAGTGTGTTCGCCTAGCATCCATGAAGCCCTGGGTTCGATTCCCCCAAACCACATACCAGAAAGTTGGAAGTGGTGTTGTAGCTTCAGCCTTGAGCTGAAGAACTCAGGGACAGCACCCAGGCCCAGAGTTCAAGTCCCACGACTGACAACAACAAAAAAATGTCTAAAGTATTAACTTAAACACAATTCAAATGAATTTTTAATGAACATCATAGCCAAAATTAAACTCGATTTTGGACAATGTTACAAAATCAACAAATAGATGGATGCAGTGGCTCATGCCTACAATCCTAGCTACTCAGGAGGCTGAGAACTGAGGATGTAGTTCAAAGCCGACCCAGGGAACTACAAAGCCAAAGCTGTGAGACTCTTTTCTCCAATTAATCTCTAGAAAATGGGAAGTGGGGCTGGCTCAAGGGTGGGGCAGTAGCCTAGAGCTGAAGAACTCAGGGACAGCACCAAGGCCCAGGGACAGGGTGGTAGCCTTGAGATAAAGAGCTCAGGGACAGCACCCAGGCCCAGAGTTCAAGCCCCACCCCACCCCCAAAAAAGTCAACAAATATTTACAGGATAGGGACCTAATTATCAGAGAACCTAGTAGTAAAGCGTTAAAAACAAAGTACAGAAGTCAAGCTGTAGCCAAAAGCAATGGCTCATGCCAGTAATCCAAGTTACTTAGAAGGCAGACAGTGGAAAGATTTTTGTTCAAGGCTAGCCAGGGAAAAAGTTCAAAAGCCCCATCTCAACCAATAAAAGCTGGATGTGATGATATACACCCAAAATGGCCTAGGCATAAACGTGAAACCCTATTCCAAAACTAACAAAGGCAAACAGGAAGGCAGAGCACAGTTCAACTAGTAGAGCACCCGCTTGACAAGTGTGAGGCTCTGAGTTCAAATCTCAAGACTACAAAACACAAGGCATAAACTGGAGTGCTTACAATTTAGGAGAAACAAGATAGCACAAATGCTAGGCATGTACACACAGACTCAGAAGACTCAGAGAACATGTTTATATACACATGGAAAACAAACTTGAAGCCTAAATATTTACATTACAAAGCTATATAATCCCTTTGGCCTAGGATTCAGGAAGCACTCTTTAAAAAAGTAAATATAAGATGATTTAATCCCATAAGCTTCCTAATTATTAGTGTCTGCAATTTAGAAGAAAAATATACTCGTGGCAGGAAATATTTAAAGTCATTATGCCATATCCATGAGTAGAACACCAACAGAAAATATGTAAATATATATGAACAAATGAATGAGTGATAGAAAAGCCAGGCATTCAATTCAGAATCAAGTGAGACTAGTTATACGAGTAAACAGAGGACCAATGTAAAGAAAATAGGGCCAGGTAACAAGGTCAGGCATTTCCTTGGTGAGCCTGGCGAGTCAAAGAAAGACTTCCTGAAAAAAATCTCTGAGGTAGATGCTAGGGTGTTCCAGAATATTCAGTCAGGGAAGTGATGCTGTGCCTCAATGTGGTAGAGCATTAGCCTTGTGCTGAAGAGCTCAGGCTGAGTTCAAACCCCACAACCAAAAAACGAACAAACAAAAAAGCTCAGTCAGAAAAACAAATCCTGTTCAAGGAATAGAATAGGCCAGTTTGGCTGGTACAAAGGACAACGGAGAAGAAAGAAGTTACAGAGACCTCAAAAAGAGATCTTGCTTAGCAAAACCTGCATTTCTAATTTAATAGAAAGTCTTTGAAAAGTTTTAAGCAAAGAATAACATGATCTGATTTATATTTTAGAAACTGCTGTATCTAAACACATTACACCAAGTCAAGTAGAAAGGCAATAACCAAGCAATGAGTCTTTGGGAAACACCCACAGTGACAGGCAAACTGGACAAATGTGTGTGATGTTTCTGCTGTTTGTCTGTTTGTGGTGCTGGGAAATTAATCCGGGCCCTTGCACATACTAGGCAACTGCACAAAAAAATGTTACAACTCCAGCCGTGGATGAAATGTCTTACTAGAAGTAATGATCCAAAGTGGTCAGATACAGATATATTTTGGAGAGAGAGCCTGATTGCACAATAAAGCAGATACAAGGCAGTTGTCAGAAAGAAACCATGACGTTTCTGGCCTGATCAAGTGAATAGATGATGTACCATAACAAGCATGAGTCAGGTCTGGGGGTACAGATTACAAGAAAAGAAAATCTTCATCTTAAAACAGAAGTCTTAAACATAAAAAGATACTAAATGGAAATTAACCAGAAAAAACTGCAGTAGTTAATGATATAATACGTCTGAGGGAAGTTTCTCCTCTCTTCTAGAATAGAAATTTTCTGTATTTGTAACCTTCTGTGTATTCCTCTCAATTGTAAAAAATAAGCTCCTTTTAAAATGGAATTATAAGTAGGCAATATAATCAAGGGTTTACATATGTGTTTTCCTATAGTTCTATGGTCTCTGGGGAACATGAGAAGACACTCTTCTAAAATACACTGCCCCTTACCATGTTTCCTCTCCCCCAACACACACACACACACACACACACTTCATTTTAGTGTGCCGAGTTGCCTTCCACATATTAGCCTAGGTGTTCTCACAGTCTAGTGTCCAGATCAACAACCCCCGCATTAACAGAGAACTGTCTAGAAATACAAATTCTTGAACTCCATCCCAGATCTAGTGAATGCATACCAATAACTAAGTGTCTGTTTAGTTTATATGCTTTCCAAATCCAGAAATTCTCCTAAGGACAGCCCAACATACTTCAAATTATTTTTTCTCAAAATCCCCCAGAGTAACACTTAAGTCATTAAAAAGGACTCAACTATTAAAACTCTTAACTGCTAAAAAAAAAAATACTTGGGAAAGTAATTCACAATGAAGGCAAAACCATACCTGCAGAGATGTCTTAAAAGTACCAATAAGTCCTAGAGACCTCACTCCAAGCTTTCAACAGTCTCCTTGACATTCCAACATACTGGCTTCCTCAAGGAAGAGTCCTACAGCAAACTCATTTAATTACATGGTCAAAGGTAGGGCTACACCACCAGACATTCCAGCAGATCTGTGAATAGCAACAGCCTTTAATGTGAACTAATAAGTGATCCCATTTGGGACAAGATCTGCTGAGGTTTGTATAGTAATTAACATAGTTGTTTACACAGGATACACAAGGTAAGTTATCACAAAAGAGAAGGATAGTTATGATAGACTGGAAACAAGGTATTTTTGTTGTTGGTTGTGGGCTCTTCAGCTCAAGGCTACTGCCCTATCTCTTGAGCCACAGCCCCACTTCCACTTTTCTAGTGGTTAATTGGAGACAAAAAGTCTCTCGGTCTTTAGTGCCCAGGCTGGCTCTGAATCTGGATCCTCAGATCTCAGCCTCCTGGGTAGTTTGGATTACAGGTGTCGGCCCCTGAGCCTGGCTACAAAACAAGGTTTATCTGCAGTCCAACACAAGAAATGCCAATAACATGTTCTACCACGTTGTTCAGTGAACTAAGTAAGGGGTCAGGCACTGAGCTAATGCTAGCACCAAAAAAAAAAAACTTCTAATATACCTTTGCCTGAAGTCCATTTGGAGAGGAGTTGGGAACAAGCTGGAATACTCCCCAGGCAGGCATGTGCATGCTACAGATAACAAAACTGGGTTTGACGGGGTTAAGGCCATTCAACTGCCAACTCCACATACTGTCCTTGTTGAGTTGCTATTGCTGTTACTGAGTTATTCCTACTCGTTACTGAGTTGTTCCTAGTTATTATTTTTTATTATCTTAAAGTACTTAGTACATTTTTTTAATCCTGAGTCTTGTATGTACTAGGCAAGAGCTGTACCATTGATACACTGATACACACACACACACACACACACACACGCATATACACCAATCCTGGTACTTGAACTCAGGACCTGGCATTGTCCCTAGGCTTCTTTTGCTCAAGCTAACACTCTACCACTTAAGCCAGAGCTCCATATCTGGCTTTTGCAGGGCAGTTTATTGGAAATAACGAGTCTCATGGAAGCTGGGTGTGGTGGCTCAAGCCTGTAATCCTAGCTACTCAGGAGGCTGAGATCTGATGATTGCAGTTCCAAGAGTCACAGACATGAAAGTCCGTGAGACTCTTCTTTCCAGTTAACCACCAGAAAACCAGAAGTGGCACTGCAGCTCAAGGGGTAAGCCTTGAGCTGAAGAGCTCAGAGACAATACCCAAGCCCAGAGTTCAAGTGCCACGACCAAAAAAAAAAAGTCTCATGGACATTCCTGTACCAGTTGGCTTCAAATACTAATCCTTAGATCTCAGCCTCCTAAGTAGCTAGGATTACAGCCATTAACATTTTTGCCAGTCTCACAGCTTGAACTCTGGGCCTGAGCACTGTCCTTAATCTATTGTGCTCAAAGCTAGGGATCTATCTCCACTTGTGGCTTTTTGTGGTTAAGTGGAGAGTCTTTTAGACTTTCCTACCAGGGCTGGCTTTGAACTATGATTCTCAGACCTTAGCCGCCTGAGTAGCTAAGATTATGGGCATGAGCCAACTACACCTGGGTACAATGTTACTTTTTTAAGTAAATGAAAAATATTTACACTGTTACTTTTTATAAATAAATGAAAACACTTATAAACCTACCTGGATCCTGTCCTTTCATTTCTTCCAAGCTTAAAACATGGCAAAGTATCCAGATAATGTAAAGAACAAATGAGAAGTTAAAAGAGGTCTATCTAGAGGTCTATTATCAATCTGGAAGAAAACTATAAAAATATTTTCTCTTTTTTTTTTTCCTGACAGTCTTGGGGCTTGAACTCAAGGCCTGAGCACCGTCCTTGGACTATTTTTTTTTTTTTTTTTTTTTGCTCAAGGCTTGGACTCTGCCACTTGAGCCACAGAGCCACTTTCAACTTTTTCTGTGTATATAGTACCGAGGAATCGAACCCAGGGCTCGTGCATACTAGGTGAGCACTCTACCACTAGACTATACTCCCAGCCCCAAGAATACCTTCATTTTTGCCTTAAATTCCAAGCTTAGATCATAGATGATGATAAAACTCAGGGTTTGGGCACTGTCCCTGAGCTATTTTGTTCAAGACTAGTACTATACCACTTTGACCCACAGCATCCTTTCTGGTCTTCTGGTGGTTAACTGCAGAGAAGAGGCTCAGATTTCCTGCCCTGGCTAGCTTTGAACTGAGATCTTCAGATCTCAAACTCCTGAATAGATAGGACTATAGGCATGAGGTAACAGCACCCAGTTGTTATTGTCATTCCCTCTCTCCCTCCCTCCCTCCCTTCCTTTCTCTCTACCTTTCTCTTTCTCTCTCCTTCCTTGTTTGCTTTCCACCAGTCCTGAGGCTTGAACTCAGGTCCTGGACACTGTCCTTGAGCTTCTTTTGCATTAGCCCTCTACCCCTTGCGCCACAGCACCACTTCTGGTTTTTTCTGTTTATGTGGGCTTCACAAATGCTAGGCAAGCACTCTACCACTAAGCCACATTCCCAGTCACATTCTCATTTTCAATGCCAAATACAATTAAAACTTTTTATTGTTTAATATCTTACTGTTACTACAAAGGTGATGTACAGAGGGGTTACAATTACATACGACACATAAAGATTGTATTTCTCTTTGGACATTGTCTTTGTTATGATGGTGCTTGGATTTGAACTCAGAGCTTCTTGCTTCCTAGGTAAGTGTTGTACCATTTGAACCTTGTTCCTTTTTTGCTTCACCTTTTTTTTTTTTTTAAATAGGATCTTTACCTGTCCCAGACTATAATCCTCCTATTTACGCATTCCACATGCCTATGATGGCAGGAGCATGACACAGACTCTGTACTGGTTGAGATAAAAGTCTTGCTAACTTTTTGCCCAGGCTGGCCTAGAACTATGATCTTCTTAATTTCCATCTCTCTAAAACTGTGTGTGTGTGTGTGTGTGTGTGTGTGTGTGTGTGTGTGTGTGTGTGTGTGTGTGTGTGTGTGTGTGTATATACCATGCCTTGAACTCAAGCCGTAGCTCTCACTTGGCTTTTCCACTCACAGATGGCATGCTTCTAATAGAGTCGTATCTGTATTTGTGGCTTTTTATGATTCACTGAGGTTAAGAGTCTCTCTGATTTGCCCTGGCTGGCTCCAAACCTTAATGCTCAGATTTGTTAAAAATCCATTTTCATATCAGAATATATTTGATGAGTCACAGAAAATTGCTAGTTTATTAAATCTTAGCCTTAAAACATATATTTAATACTTATTGCTAGGTAATATAAAGCATTTACATGGCATATGTAACTATAAAAGATATCCTAAAGAAAGACTTGTATAATCCCGAGATGCAAACAGAATCAAACCTACCCCCCCCTTTTTTTTCCTGTCAGTTGTGGGACTTGAACTCTGGGTCTACACATTGTCCCTGAGCTCTTCAGCTCAAGGCTACTGCCCTACCCCTTAAGCCACAGGGCCATTTCTGGTTTTCTGGTGGATAATTGGAAATAAGAGTCTCATGTAACTTTAGTGTCCTGTCTGGCTTTGAACCACGATCCTCAGATCTCAGCCTTCTGAGTAGCTAGGATTACAGGTGTGAGCCACCACGCCTGGCTCTACCTTTTTTTAATGGACAACTTTTATCAGTTACAATGACAGCAGAAAAACTATGGTTACATTTGCACTTAATTGTTTCTCTAAAATGAAGCAAATTTGTTGCCTAAAGAAAAACAAATAATATTACTTGATGCTAACAAGCTCTTGAGCAAAAAATGACTATCATGTCTGCTATTGTGAGCTGGACTGCTTTTATCATTCAAAGACTCAGCAAGACAGATGATAATATTATTTAACAAAAGTGTCAACACTTGGAAGATTACAGAACTCTTCAAATGACCAATATATTAGTGTTGTGCAGAAGTAAAATGTCCATTCAGAGCATAAGACAGACTTTATTGTAACAGAGTAGGAAACCTTTACTGAGATAATTTCTAATTCCATATTGCAAGGCACCCTTAAGAAATTAGCCAGTAAAGTTTTAGTATGCAATATTGAATAACATAAACTTCTGACAAATGCCATTTAACGACTCCTGCTTTTTCCAATTAGTCAGATTTTCTTCAGTTACTGCAAGCAAAATAATATTTTGCAACAAAATGACTTTAAGAGCAGATATGAGAATCCAGTTATTCTCTATTAAGCCAGACTTGAAAAATTGCAAAAGTGTAAAACAATGACAGTGTTATCACTAAATTTTTTTACAAAGTTTTCATTAAAGTAGTGTTTATGTTAGGAGGTAATGGGTTTATAACAGCTTTTTTAAATAAATTAGTTAATAAATGTTTTTGCTAATCTATCTGTTTCAATGTCTTCTTTGACAAAAGTGACAGACAAAATGAAAAAAAGCTCCTTGGGGTCTTTGGTCAAATATAAATACAAGAATCCTCACATTAAAAACTTTGGGAGTGGGTCAGGAGTTTGGCCTAGTGGTAGAGGGCTTGAATAGCAGGCACAAAAACCCAGGTTTGATTCCTGGGTACCGCATACATAGTAAAAAGCCATAAGTAGTGCTGAGGCTCAAGTGGTAGAGCTCTAGTTTTGAGAAAGCCCAAGGACAGTGCTCAGGCCCTGAGCTCAAGCCCAAGACTGGCAAAAATAAAAATAAATAAAAATAAAAAATTTGAGAAAGAGGTGAGGCTGTTCAAAAGAAATGTACTCATTACCTAACCTATGTAACTGCAACCCCTCTGTATCACCTTTACAATAAAAATTAAAAAGGGGAAAAAATTGTATGTTTAAGACTTACCATCTTAGAAAATGAAACCACAGAGAAAGATTTTAATACTTCAAAGCAACACATGAATGAACAGATTCCTCTGGCAACAATATGAATGTAAAATGAAGTATCCAGGAAAGCCAGGCCATTCTGGAAGCAGCAGTCAATATGAACAAAGTAAGGTAAAAAATGATACAGGCTAGATTAAGGCATGGGTAGTAGGAATAGCAAAAGATAAACAGATGGAGAACTGACAAAATCAAGCAATCAACTTCAGAACCAGAGACCGTCCAAGCTGCTGGCTTACATGGCTCAATGGTAATTGCTTACCAACCTATCTGGCTTAACAGCCATTCTCTGACACCAGCTAGGAGTTCTCCAATTCAATGCACTTGATCACCCCTGGGATTAGCATGATCTACAAGTTAACAGGCCAGTCCCAGGACACTCACTACCACTTTGTGGTCTCATGTTTTCTCAGAACCTTGAGTTCTTAGAATTTCTGCCAAACTGACAACAAATTTAGAGGGTCCCACAACACCCCTTCCTCAAGTTCAGTAATTGGCAGGAATGAGTCACTGATCTCAGGAAAACACTACATAACTAAGCAACAGCCAAATGAAACAGAAAAAACGACTTACAGGACAAAGTATGAAGATCAAGAGTTTCCATGGTTTTCCTTTTCTGTAGATACAGGTGTCCAAAAGGACCAAATATCCTTTGTTAAAATGTTGTTGTTGTTGTTTTTTAATTGAATCACTCTAAAACTAATCTCCAAAGAAACAACTATCCCATTTAAAGATGGGCCAAAGACTTAAAGAAAGCCTTCTCTGAAGAAGAAATAAGAATGGCCTATAGACACATGAAGAAATGCTTGATATCTCTGGCCATAAAAGAAATGAAAATCAAAACAACTCTGAGATTCCACCTCACGCCAGTTAGAATGGCCAGGATCAAGAAATCTATTAACAACAGATGCTGGAGGGGATGTGGCCAGGAGGGATCACTACTACACTGTTGGTGGGAGTGCAAACTCGTTCAACCCCTACGGAAAGCAGTATGGAGGTTCCTCAAAAGGCTAAACACAGAGTTCTCCTATGACCCAGCAATTCCTCTACTTGGCATTTACCCAATCGTCCAGAAACAAGGACATACTAGTTCATTGCAGCACTATTTACCACAGCAAAGATATGGAACCAACCTAAATGCCCCTCGGTTGATGATTGGATCGAGAAAATGTGGTATTTATACACAATGGAATTCTATGCTGCCATCAGAAAGAACGACAATGGCCCATTTGTACGGAAATGGTAAGACTTAGGAAAAATCATATTAAGTGAAGTAAACCAGACTCAAAGGAACATAGGCTCAATGGTTTCCTTCATTTGTCATATTTAGTATTAACCTTGGACTCTCCTAGCAGAAGTTTACAATAGGGAAAAACCTAGATATATAAGGCCATATAAGATGAGGCTAAATGAAAGGACTTCCACGATACAGAAACAAGAACCATAAAAGGTGTGACTGTTGTTCTTAATATGTTTCTCATCTTACCTTGTTATCTGATATATTGTATATATGTTTACTTGTTTATTTGAAATAGGATAGGGAAGGGGGGAAAACAAGATGAGTGGAGGGGTGGGGGAGGGAAATGAGGACAAAAACACGAGAAGGGGTAGCAATGATTGTTAAGAAATGTACCTTCTATCTGGTAAATATAATGTAACCCTTCTATTAATTACAATAAAAAAAAGAGAGAAAATGTTTTTGTTTTTTTTTCAAACCTCATCATTCCAGGCTTTTCATTTACAATTTCAGCAAATGGGATAACTGATTCAACTGCTGACTATGTGACTGACTGAACTCAATCTCCATTACTTCTCTCTTCCCCAGAGATAGCAGTAGTGGAAGGCAATAGTAATCTCATCAAGTGGGTCGGCGGTTAGCTCCTCTAGCCCAGCCCTCATTCTGACACACCCCAGAGTCAACTAGTCTTCCAAGAAGCATACACATTACAGGAGATAAGGCAATAATCAGAGGGAGCAGATTTGTCCGGGAAGGCAAATCTAAGCAAAAGTTTTAAAAGGACAAACAAAGATAGAAAAGGAACATCACAGCTTAGTTTCATAGCCCCAGCCCTTTTTCATATGTTCAGAAGATACCACATACCACATGGTCTAGCTCCTTTCCTCTGCGATCTCAAGGCCCATCTCTAATCCTGGTAGCTTTGCCAAATAAACTGTATTCTTTTAGGCCATAGAATCTGCTGTCCACATGCTTGTCCTCCTGCTGGGGAAAACGTTTCCCTCTCCTAGATTAACTCCTTAAGGTACTTTGTACCACAAGCAGATCCTGCACCGTCCCAAGACTCTGACTGCATTAGGTAGTCTTGGATACTTTCTACACAGGACTTACAACAGCTGGGAATGATTTATTTATGGGTTTGTGTGTCTGCTCCAAGAGACCACAAACACAATAAGGTCAAGGACCGTTGGAGCTTCTGCCATACCACATGACATACTGCGACTGAGCTGCTGACAGGAACACATACAAGGGAAGGACACACAGTTTCAGAAGAAAAAGAAGAGAATCACATCTCACACACAGGAAATCAAAAAGTCACCTACCTTTCCCTCCTGCCTTTTATCTCCACAACAACTGAGAGTAAGAGGAACTCACAAGAGCTACCTGGGAGCAGGGAACAGGCCCAGAGAGCAGGTAGTCACTTCCTGAGAGTGGAGGATCTTGGGACTTGAGGGAAGGGGCGGAATTTGGTACAATGTCAGTGAGGAACGGAGAAGTAAACAGAGGAAGAACACATAGTAGGACACAACTAAGTGTGCAGGGCAAGAATCCCTTTTTTATGTTGCTCTATGTAGAAAATAACAAATTCCTATCTCCATCAGGCAATAGAAAAGAAGTACAAAGACAAAGGGTTGGATTATCCTTATTTAAAATGCTTGGGACCAGAAGTGTTCCAGATTTTGAAAGTTTTTGTTTTTGTTTTTTTTTCTGGATTACATAATACGGGCACAGACCTTATCAAGTGAACAATCCCCAGGGCAAAAAGCTCCAGAGTTGAAACTTTTTGAGAACATGTCAGTATTCAAAATGTTTCAGCATCTCAGATTTTGGAAATTTTCAGATCTTAGGATTAGGGATGCTAACATATTGTAAAAAGAATATAATGCTGTGGGGTCAGGAGTTTGGCCTAGTGGTAGAGTGCTTGCTTAGCATGTACAACGCTCTGGGTTCAATTTCTTGATACTACGTACACTAAAAAAAGTGGTGCTGTGGCCCAAGTGGTAGAGTGCTGGCCTTGAAGAAAGCCCAAAGACAGTGCTCCGGCCCTGAGTTTAAGGCCCAGGACCAGCAAAAAAAAAAAAAAAAAAATACAATGCTGAAAAATGAGTACAAAGTTTAGATCTCAGCAATAAGCCCAACTCCAATTATCTGCACTCTAAGGAGAAAGATAATCTTAACAATTCAGAAATAAGAATGTAGATGATCCAGAAAGAAAAGGCAGAGAAAAGCTTAAAGCTGTCTAAGATTTGGTTATCCTCTGTTTCACCCTAAGTACTTACTTTATTTCCTCCATCCATAAACAACTTTTCTCTGTCCCAGACACAGCAGCACTAGAGATCCTGTAACTCTCAATTTGTATATGTGTGTGTGTGTGTGTGTGTGTGTGTGTGTGTGTGTGTCCTGGGGTTTCAACACAGGGATTGAGTCCCTAAGCTGCTGCTTTGTTTTTTTTTTTTTTTTTTGTCAGTCCTGGGGCTTGAACACAAGGCCTGAGCACTGTCCTTGGGCTTTCTCAAGGCTAGAGCCCTGCCACTTGAGCCACAACATCATTTCCAGCTTTTTTATTTATGTGGTACCGAGGACTCAAACCTGGGTCTTCGTGCATGCTACCACTAGGCCAAACTCCTGGCCCCTGAGCTTTTTTTCACTCAAGGCTAACACTTGAGCCACAGATCCAAATCCAGCTTTTTTTTTTTTTTTGAGGAGTTTATTGGAGCTAAGAGTGTGACAGCTTCTTGCCTAGACTGGTTTCAAACCATGCTCCTTAGATCTCAGCCTCGTAAGTAGCTACGATTACAGGCATGAGCCACCTCATGCAGCAATTCCCAATTCTTTACCTATAGCTTTTGACCTACATTAGGCTACGTCATTCTCATTTCGCTCTAACTGAAAATTTCTAGAGAAGGGAGTCTGATTAGGCAGTTTGGTAAAGTGTCTACCCTGGTAGAGTGTCTACTGAATCTTTTCTGGGGAGGAAGAGGCAGGAGGGAAGTATGACTGGATGAGAGGCAGTTAAGGGATTTGTGCTGGGTCCAATTCTAATTACACAGACCCATCTTTTTATTTATTTTTATTTTTTATTTTTCCAGTCCTAGGGCTTGAACTTAGGGCCTGGGCACTGACCTTGGGCTTTCTCAAGACTAGTCCCACTTTCAGCTTTTTCTATGTATCAAGGAATTGAACCTGGGTCTTCGTGCATGTTGAATGAGCACTCTACCACTAGGTCAAACTCCCAGCCCCAAGCCCCATCTTTTTAAATCAAAAAAATAAAAGTAGTTAATGGAAGTAGTTGTTTAATAGAACTGCTGGATTTAAGAAATTAAAAGGTGCTAACATTTATCATTTTAGGAGTTCATGATAACAGAAATACAAATTAGGGCTGGAGGCACAGCTCAGTGATGACGGAACACTTCCTTACCAATGTGCAAACCCTGGGATCAATCCAGAGCAGAGTGCACAGTGTGTGTGTGTGTGTGTGTGTGTGTGTGTGTAAATGTGTAGATATACAAAAATATATATGCACATTTTTTCACTAGAAATAAAAAATTTCTCAGAAATGTGATGGCCTATATGAAAATCCAGGGAGATATACGGGGGTGGGGTTAGGGGTGGGGACGGAGAGGAAAGCACAAGGCCTCAGAGGGCTGAGATTCTGTTTTGGCTCAAGGCTAGACACCTAGAACAATGAAGGCACACAAGCACAACCTCTTTCACTAACTACAACAAAACTTACCTTCATACACTTTCCATAGGTGACTGTGCCTAAGATGTTGATGCCTTCAGCTCTGTGGTATACCTTTAATCAGTACTAGCTACTAGCACTAATGCAGCATTAATATTATCTGGTGGTAAAAAAGATTGAGAAACATTGGATACATGACTAAAACACTACTAGAATTAGAAAGATGGCTGGTATCAAATAAACTGATTTTCAGCCAGTAAACATTTTACAGTCAAACTGACAGGGATGACAGTAAATTAAAACAACAAAAAAATTGGCTGGGACCAGGAATGTGGCCTTAGTGGTAGAGTGTTCATCCAACATGTATGAAGCCCTGGGTTCAATTCCTTGGTACTACATACACAGAAAAAGCCAGAAGTACTGTGGCTCAAGTGATAGAGCGATAGCTTTGAGAAAGCCCAAGGGCAGGCCCGGGAGTTTGGCCTAGCGGTTAAAGTGCTTGCCTAGCATGCACAAAGACCCGGGTTCGATTCCTCGGTATCCCACATACACAACCAAGCCGGAAGTGGCAGAGACGAGACACAACCAAACCGGAAAAGAGGCAGAGACAAGACTGCGACGGCGACAGAGAGTGAAAGAAGCGAGCTGAGCTGAAGTGAACAGAGCCCAACCGAGTGGTGGCCGGAGCGTGCGGGAGCGAGCCGAGCCAGAGGCAGCGAGGCCGGAGCGAGCAGAGCAAGCGAGAGCTGGCCGGGCCGGAGCGAGCGGGGGCCAGAGCAAGCCAGGAGCAGGGCCGGGCCGGAGCGAGCGGGGCCAGGAGCATGCGGGAGCGACCCGGGCCGGAGCAAGCGGGGCCAGAGCGAGCCAGGAGCAGGGCCAGGCCGGAGCGAGCGGGGCCGGAGGGAGCGGGGCGGAGCGAGCGGGACCTGAGCTAGAAAGGGGGGGCCTAGCCGGGCCAGAGCGAGCAGGGCCGGAGCGAGCGGGGCCAGAAAGAGAAAGGGGCCAAAAAAAAAAAAAAAAAAGAAAGCCCAAGGGCAGTGCCCAGGCCCTGAGTTCAAGCCTCAGGACTGGAAAAAAAAATTAGCTTAAATTTGTTTGAGAGGGTTTTACCCAGTACTAGAAAGGGAATAGGAAACTGGTACTTTCTATATTCAATGCAAATGCACTGAAGCCTAAGAAATCATGTTTCAATTCAAGAATTTCACGTGGCTTTATTAAAGCAATAACACACCCCGCAAGATGGCTTATCAAGCATATAACATATCACAAAAGATTGCCAACATATTTACTATATGAAACTTGAAAAATACAGGATACAAATCTGCATATACAACTTGGCAAGGTAACAAAAATAGAATTCAGCCCTCAGATAAACTTGTCAATGTTCATAAAAATTGAGGGCCACATAAAAATGGAGAGAGTTCATGTTAAATCCATATTTCTAGATCTGCATCTCTTCACGAAAACTGCATAAAATAGCACCACAATAATCCTATGCCTAGAACCTAGATTCACAAAAGAAGGGACTGACTGGCGCTGGGCTACCCAGCTGATGAGAGCACTTTCAGTGCCCAGGGGCCCTAACAGGCCTTCAAGTCTTCCAGACTGAGTAGCTGCCCACTAGGTACCTATTGTACAATTGGGACATGCTGACCCTGACAGCATATTAACAGTCATTATTGCTGGATGGTGAAACTCTGGATAGGCTTTTGGTCTTCTTTCTTTGTATTTTCAAAAGCTTTCTTCAGTAAGCATGCATTGCTTCTGTAGTGAGAGAAAACATGTTTTTCAAATTACAAACTGACAACTATAATAACACGTCATCTAATAAGATCAAAACAACCACAGATAACGGATAATGACTGTGGTTTAAAATTAACTGAACTAAAGAGCAATGTAAGGTTACAATTACTGCAGGATTTTCCTCCCTTTGACACTAATTAACATTCTAGATTGGGCAAAAAGTCTCAGCATTTTATGAAATAGCTCATCCTCAAAGAGAACAGCTTCTATGGACATTCAATTCACAAAATGGTTATTTTAAAGATTCGTTTCCATACATTTCACCAACAAAAGAAACAGAAAATCCTAGCAGAAACCTACATTTGTAATCTCAATTAGCTTAATATTTATAGTTAAATAATTATTCTCACTTAATATAAAATAATAATGCAGGACCAGGTTCCAGTGGCTCACACCTATAATCCTAGCTACCCAGGAGGCTAAGATCTGAGTATCACAGATCTTATCTCCAATTAAATACCAAAAACCCAGAAATACTACTGCTGCTCAAAGTGGTAAAGCATTATCCCTGGACACAAAAGCTGGAGCCCAGCTCCTAAGTTCAAGCCCCAGGACAGGACAAAGTAAGAACAACAACAATAATAAAAGAACTGGAAGCATAACTTAGCAGTAGCAGGCCTGCTTAGCAAGGAATGGGGTCTTGAATTCAAACCACAGTACCATAAACAAAACAAAACAAAACACACATCAGATCTTAGTAACACATCACACACTTTTAGTAACACAGCACACACTCTAAGTACCACGTGTCTGCTGCTCACAATCAAGATTTCACTAGGCATTGTGAGTCATATAGCTATTGCCCAGCATTGCAGATCCAACTGCCTATCACCAGCTCAGAAGAAAAACATTAACTAAAATTCCATGTACAGTTTCTCCTGTTGCATGTCATTTTTGCACTACTGAAGTTTAAAAAAAAAAAAAGTAGCCAGGTGCAGTGGCTCACGCCTGTGAGCCTAGCTACTCAGGAGGCTGAGATCTGAGGATTGTGGTTCAAAGTTAGCCTGGCACTGAAATCTGTGAGACTCATCTCCAATTAACCACTAAAAAACTGGAAGTAGTGCTCTGGCTCCAGGGTTAGGGTGGCAGCCTTGAGCTGAAGAGCTCAGGGACAGCACTCAGGCCCAGAGTTCAAACCCCACGACTGACACACACACACACACACACACACACACACACACACACACACACACACAGTAAGATGAGCTGAGCATCAGTATCTCATGCACGCCTGTAATCCTAGCTACTCAGAAGGTTAAGATTTAAAGATTGATAGTTCAAAGCCAACCCAGGGAGAAGAGAAGATGAAACTCTTATCTCCAATTAACCAACAAAAAGCTAAAAGTGAAGCTATTGCTCAAGGGATAGAGTTCTTATTATGAGTGAAAAAGTTTAAGGCCAGTGCCCAGGTCTGAGTTCAAGCTTCAGGACAAAACCAAAACCAAATGAGAGAAAAAAAAAAAAAAACACCAAGATATGAACCACTGTAAGTCAGGTTTTATGGGGCGTTCTTCCTGAAAGAACTTCAAGTTTTTACAAACCATCATTCATCTCAGACCATCTCAGATTCCAAAGAATAAAACATATTATCCTCATCATAAAGATAAACCACAAAGTTAGGCAGAAATGTTAACATTCCTCATCCACAGACAACTAAAAGTGAAGCCAATTCAATAATTCTCCCTTTCCTTCCTCTAATCCACTCCCTGTAGAGAAGCTTCAAGTGAACTTTCTAAACAAAAGCAAATCATGGTACTCTCTTCAAAACTTCCATTAGATTCCTACTTCCCAGGGATTCTAAACAAAGTCCAAGCCCTTATCTCCTCCCTTCCTTATCTGTCTCTTAGTCCTCCAGTCTCTAGGCACTCAGAGACATGCCAGCAAACCAGTCTCCTGGGCACTATTCTAGGACCTACAAATAAGAACAAGAAATAATCTGGGCACTGGAAGCTCATAACTACAATCCTAGCTACGCAGGAGGCTGTGATCTGAGGATCCTGGTTTGAAGCCAGCCCAGACAGGAATGTCTGTGGATTTCTTACTTTCAATTAACCACCAAAACGACATAAGTGGATCGATGGTTCAAGTGAAAGAGAGCCAGATTTGAGCAAAAAAAAAAAGCTGAGATATAGAACTAGGCCCTGAGTTCTGGCAGCATAATGCATGTGTATGTGTGTGTGTGTGTGTGTGTGTGTGCGCGCACATGTGAGTGTACACACACACACACACACACACAAACATTGATGATCCCCCCCTGATCTCAAGCAGCAAATTCTAGTTACCTCTACTAAGCTACTTCCACAACTGGTCTAGTTATTTATAGAATATTAACATAACCATAATTAGACCTGGAGGTCTAAAAACAACTAATCATTGATTAAGTTAAACCAAAAGGTAGGGTAGAGACTGGGAATCTGTAACACTCATATACCATTGTAATAGCATGAACTTTCTTAAGTGGCAAAGTGGAAATATACATCTAAATAAAGTCTTGCTTGTGCCCATAAACCTACTGACTCAGAAGACTAAGATCTGTGAATCATAGCTCCAAGCCACCATGGGTAGGCAATACAGAGACTCTTACCACCAATTAACAAGCAAAAAAATCCAAACTAAAATGTGTTTCAAATGGTAGCCTGCCAGCTCTGAATGTGAAAAAGCCCAGCAGAGTTCAAGGTCCTAAGTTCAACTGCCAGTACTGGCACAAAATAATAAAATAAAATAAATCTTTAAATTTCAGCATATCTTTTGATCCTGCAATTCCACTGCTAAAAACTTAAGAAAAATAAATCTTACAAGTGTAGAGATATATGTAAGACACTTGTTGCAGAGTAACTGGAAGCAGCTAATGAAAAAAGAAACTAAGTCTAATAAATTGGTTAGATTCTCATAGATTCATAAAATGGAACATTATTTGGTTAGTAAAAACTCTATAACCAAAAATATACAGAAAGACATTTTAAGGTGTTAAAAAAATAATGAAACAGCCAACTGGCCCAGTACTAGCTCGCACTTGTAATCCCAGCTACCTAGGAGGTTGAAATCTGACGATAGAGGTTTGAAGCCAACCTAGGAAAGAAAGTCTGTGAGACTCTTATTTTCAACTACCTACTAAAAATGCCCAAAGTGGAGCTGTAGGTCAAGTGGTAGAACCCTAAACTTGAGCAAAAAAGCTCAAGGACAACATTCAGGCCCTAGGATCAAACCCCAAATTCAAGCCCCAGGACAAGCAGGTGCACACACAATTACATACATACACATACACACACGTACTACGTGCATACGCGCGCGCGCGCGCACGCACACGCACACACACACACACACACACACACACACACACACACAAAACCAGCAAGGTAAAAGAAAAAACATAAGTATAACAGGATCCCATTTTGGTTTTTTTTGTTTTTGGTTTTTTTAAAATATATTTTTATTGTAATTAGTAAAAGGGTTACATGATATTTGCCAGATAGAAGGTGCATTAATTCACATACATTGATACGCTTTCACATGTCTTGGTACCCATTACCCTCCCCTTACCCCCCCATCCCACCCCACCCCTATCTTGGTTTTCCCCCCTTCCCTATCAAATTTCAAATAACCAAATACAAATAAATTCAATGTATCAGATAACAAAATGAGATACTGTAACAATATGAGATACCCAAGGGACAGCAAAGAAGATGAGAGATAACATAGTAGATTAAGGACAACAATCATTCGTTATATGGCTTTTGTTTCAATATCCTGGAGGTCCTTTCAATTAGCTTCATACTATATGGCCTTACGTATCAAGATTTTGCTCTATTGCAGATCTCTGCTAGTAGAGCCCAAGGTTTCTACTGATTATGACGAATGAGGGAAACCATTGAGCCTAAGTCAGGATCCCATTTTGTTATCAAAAACTGTGTATGAATACATACACACACAAAAAGGATCTGAAAGAATATTTAGGTAGTGAACTTAAGGTACTCTAGCTTTCTGTTTGCTCTTCTATATTTTAATTTCTCTCAATGCAATTTCCTTTAATATAAAAATATGAGCTGTTCTTTATAAACTAATTATGAGATTAATAACAACATAGCTGAAAGTGAACATGAGATTTACCTTTATTTTAGAAGTTGTGTTCAGATATTTGCTAGTTTATTAAGCACTTTCAATGATTCTAGTTATTTAATTTCTTTAAAGTTTGCGTATTTAGTACCAAGAACTCAGCAAAAGACTTCTACCTTGGGCACGGGAGTTTGGCCTAGTGGTACAGTGCTTGCCTAGCATGCATGAAGACAGGGGTTTGAGTCCTTGGTACCACATACACAGAAAAAAGCCGGAAGTAGTGCTGAGGCTCAAGTGGTAGAGCTCTGGCGTTGAGAAAGTCCAAGGACAGCGCTCAGGCCCTGAGCTCAAGCCCAGCATTGACAAAAAAAAATTTAAAAAAAAAAGGGTTTCTACCTTAAGTAGTAGGTTACTTATTACCACAAAGAACATTAATATAAAAATTAAATGAGTTAGCTTTTGAATTTTATGTCATACATTCCCATTCTTTTTTTTCGCATTCTTTTTTTTTTTTAAGAAAGCTATCATTTATTGATAGGTTTAAGGTGTAATACAGGTTTCCAAAAATGTGGCAGTGAGAATAGCAGCATAGAAAAGAGAGAGAGAAACTTGGTCTGGAGTATGACCTAGTGGTAGAGTGCTCACCTAGCACGCACGATTCCTCAGTACCACATGCATAGAAAAAACTGGAAGTGGTACTATGGTTCAAGTGGCAGAGCACTCGCCTTGAGCAAAAAGTGTCCAAGGATAGTGCCTAGGCCCAGAGTTCAAGCCCCAGGACTGGCAAAAAAGAAAAGAAAAGAAAAGAGAGAGAAGGGCGGGGGGAGAAAGTGAGAGAAACCTGTGCTTAAAAACACTCTGAAGGGCCGGGAGTTTGGCCTAGTGGTTAAAGTGCTTGCCTAGCATGCATGAAGACCCGGGTTCGATTCCTCGGTACCACATACATAGAAAAAAGCCAGAAGTGGTGCTGAGGCTCAAGTGGTAGAGCTCTAGCCTTGAGAAAGTCCAAGGACAGTGCCCGGGCCCTGAGCTCAAGCCCAGGACTGGCCAAAAAAAAAAAAAAAACACTCTGAATTCATCATTGGTGCCATTCTTTATTATTAATATTAACTATCCAATGGTAACCAGATATATCTCAAGCACTTAAAAGTATTTAAACCTTACAACTATTCTTCTCATTTTCAGCTGAAAAATTGAGGCATAAAGAGGTTACTGACAATTATGATTAAATCTAATATTCTTCAAAGTCTTCACTCTCAAACTGGCCAACCTTCAACTACATAACCTGTGCATGGGGTCTAAGACAGACTGAGGAAAGAAAGGAGAGTAAAGATCATACCTTATTACCATGAGTAAAATTGGAAGACATACCAAATGGGCTTATCATGGTTTATAAAATAACAAGGATAATAAATGACTACTATTACATGCTTAACTTACATTTTAAGTATCTAAGCCAACATTTTGCTGACTATTACTTTGAACACTCTCAGCTGGAGACTCTCAAAACTAATCAAGCTAACAGAAATGACTGACTAGGTATAGTGCTTATTGCTCCAAATTCATAAAATTAATGACTAATACATGATGCAATAAACTTGGCAATTAAAGGCTTAAAAATCTGGCCTCCCTGTAATGTAGTTTAAACATTTACTCAACAAATATTTAATTTAGCTCCTCCAGGCACTATTTTAAGTTGTAGGAATACAATGATAAACCAAAGTCTCTATCCTCCTGCAATACATAGCATAGGAACAATAGCACAGATGAAGAAGAGCAGAGGCAATACTTTTTCTTTAGCAGCCTAAGACATAAAACTGACGCTGGAAAAACTGGCTATCCACTGCAGAAGACAGTTATTGCTCAAGAAAAAAATTCCTGGAAAACTTATATAAAATACTGATTCCAGGACCCCATTTCCAATTGTCTGATTCTGAATGGAGTGACACAAACCAGTCTTTTTCCTAAGAACCTCAGTAAATGTTCACATAAGAGATCTGAAGTCCAGACTCTGAGAAAACCACTCAGTGAGTGGGGCCATTCAGGAGAAAATCATTCAAAAGAGAACAACAGTTCAGTAGAAAAATTTGAATGGAGCAATACAAGTCCAACTTTCCTGTAATTCTCTATTGCATAAGTTCAGCAAATTAAGCAGATGAAACTAGGGATATAGCTCAGTGACAGAGTAATTGCCTAAAATACACAAAACCCTGGGCTCAACTGTCAGCATCACACACACATACACATAAAAAAGATGAGCTATGGCCGGGAGTTTGGCCTAGTGGTTAAAGTGCTTGCCTAGCATGAATGAAAACCCGGGTTCGATTCCTCAGTACCACATACATAGAAAAAAGCCGGAGTGGTGCTGAGGCTCAAGTGGTAGAGCTCTAACCTTGAGAAAGTCCAAGGACAGTGCTCAAGCCCTGAGCCCAAGCCCAGGACTGGCAAAAAAAAAAAAAAAAAGATGAGCTATGAAGCTTAGGTTGTAGTTCAGTGGTAGAACATGTGCTTGGCATGTGTCATTTTTTCCCTGTGTGGGGAAAAAAGGTAGAGAAATTGATCAGCTCCTCTCCCTTAATCTCTTTTAAGGACTTTAAGAATGTGCCTCAACCAAGGCATTTGGGAAAATGACTAAACACCAGAATTCTGGTATCAAATATTAAGAGAAAAGTAAAGCCAGGGGTCTGTGAGTCATGCCTTTAATTCTAGCTGAGATCAGAGGTTCATGGGTCAAAGGTAGCCTGGGCAGGAAACCTCAAGAAGTGGAGCTTTGGCTCAAGTGGTAGAGCACCAGCCTGGAGTGAAAAAGCCGACTGAAAGCACAAGTATAAAGCCTTGAGTTCAAGCTCCAATATCAGGCATAAAGGGAAAGGGAATGAAGAGGGCAGGGAAAGGGAGAGGGAGAAAAGGAAAAGGGGGAGGGGAACGGGGAGAGGGGGGAGGGGAGAGGAAGAGAAAAAAGGGAAGGAAGGAGAAAAACAGAATTTCTGGACAACTGGAAAAACCAATGCTAAAAGGGACAAACATTTCACAGAAGTAACTTGCTACCACTCACTTTATGCCCTATTTCACAATGCTTAGTAGCAGAACAATACACAAGGTTCCAAAGTACATTAAAAATCTGTTCATTTTCTCTCAGGCAGAATAACAAGTTTTGCTAAAGTGCCATGATCCTAATCAATTTCAACAGCTTCTTAGAAAAATAATACTTTAAAAAATACTACTAGAAAAGCTCCTTGCTGGGTATTTGAAATACTTTTATGCCAAATCAGTGTCACTCTTTTCATACTGTAAATTGTTTCTCCTTTATTTTTTATTTTTTGCCAGTCTAGGGGCTTGAACTCAGGGCTGGTACACTGTCCCTGGTCTACTTTTGCTCAAGCCTAGAGCTCTACCACTTGAGTCACTGTGCCATTTCTGTTTTTTTCTGTTCATGTGCTACTGAGGAATTGAACCCAGGGATTCATGCATGCTAGGCAAGCACTCTAGCACTAAGCCACATTTCCAGTCCCACACATAAATTTCTGAAAGTGTCTCCATTGTTTACAGGAAGAAATTTGTTTTTGATCAGTGATGGGATTGAACTCAGGGCTTGGGCACTGCTGCCCAGATTTGTTGCTTAAGGCTAACACTCTCACACTTGCCCACAGCTCCAAACCTGGCCTTTTTTTGGTATTTAATTGAAGAAGAGAGTCTCACAGACTTTCCTGCCTACAATGTCTTTGAACCACGATTCCCAGATCTCAGCCTCATAAGTAGCGAGGATTACAGGCAGGAGGCAAGGCCAGGAAGACATTTCATTTAAATGACATTTCATTAAAATGTTATAAGCAAATACCTGAAGAATAATACTTCAAGCAAAATAACTGAAGGGAAAAAGATTTGAACAAGAAAGCAGTATTTCATTCCCAGAGAAAGACAAACGGAAATTAAAAAAAAAAAAATGAGTGTGAAAGGTGTTTAAGCTTCTACATTTTTAACCTTAAACTCCTAATAGAATCAAGGTGTCAGCTGAGTGTCAGGTGCTCATCTGAGGATCACGGTCCCAAGACAGCCAGCTCCGGCAGGGAAAGTCGATTATTCCCAATTAACCACCAAGCAGGCAGTAATGGAACTGTGGCTGTAGTGACAGAGGGCCAGCCTTGAGAGAAAAAACCAAGGGACGGAACCCAGACTCTTGAGTTCAAACCCCAGTACTGGCTGGCGCAGGAGCACGAGCGCACACGCACATACATACACACACACACACACACACACACACACACACACACACAAAGAAAAAAGGAAAAACATGAAGGTGTCGCAGCAAATAACATCCTCGTACTTGGGGGGTTAGAGTCGCCACACTCAGAGCAGCTGCCCTGCTGGCTCCTGGCCCCAGTTCTGCCCTCACATCCTGTCCACTACATAATCCATGAGCTGGCTCTCTGAGCATTTCTCCTCATCCGTTCAACGGAATTCGTAAATCTCTCTGCTGATAGGTCTTCCAGTTGCCATTGTCTGCATAGTTGTGCTTCTGATCTATATTTTATTGTCCGTACGTTTCAGATCACAGAACCAGCAAGAGAAAGGACACCAACACGTAGGCACAAAAGAAGCGCATCTGCCCCTTAGTCAGCTTATATTGAAATATTCAGGTTGGTTTTCTGCTTTCGGGAGAAGCAATGATGATTGCAAACTTAGAAAGGAAACTTTGATATTCAAGATGCTACCCCCCCCTCAAAAAAAAATCACCACACGCTCCAAACTCCACCAAGAAGAAGCCGCTAGTCTATTTCTCCAAAAGCAAAACCTTTTGGTCTGAAGCACAACAAAAGACGGCCCATAGGAAATGTCATCCACGAAGTTCTCTTCCACATCGAAGGCGAACAGGAGCCAAAGAAGGCGCAGCCCATTCCGTTTTGTTTTCCTGTCTTTTTTTCCCCTTGGGCATTTGGATTACATTTCCAA
Organism: Megascapheus bottae; assembly: GCF_031878675.1. NCBI lineage: Eukaryota > Metazoa > Chordata > Mammalia > Rodentia > Geomyidae > Megascapheus > Megascapheus bottae. The sequence goes on along the minus strand of NC_143509.1, from coordinate 98,143,768 downwards.
CCCAGAAGAGAACGCATTCGTGAGTCCGTGCGTAAAAGAGAAGCCGAAGCGCCTAGCCGGGGACGCGCTCACCCTGCGGTGGTACTGAACAGGATCATCAAAGGCAGTCCGGGCAGCACCGCCCGGTGCCAAACGGCATTGACTGCCCTTCATTGAAAGGATTCTGCAGGCACGCGAGGGAGAAGAAAAGGAGACGAGCCGGGGACTCGAGGCTGGGGGGGGGGGGGACGAGCGGGCGGAGCGACGCCGCTCCGCGCGAGCACCGCTTCCCCGGGAGAAGGGGATGCAGGGCCGGCCCGCCACCCACCGGCGACCGAGGGCAGCGAGGTCAGCCTTTGGGAGGACCGGCCGCCCTCGATGCCCCTTCAGGAAGACCTGAGAACGCCCGCTCGGCCGGCCAGGGCTGCCGGGCGCCCATTCAACCGCAAGCCCGTCCCGCGGCCGCCACCCCCACCCTCCCCACCGCGGGGCCCACCGCGGAGCCCCGGCCTCCGGGCGCTGGTCCGCTGGCTCACGGCCGCCGCCGCCGCCGCCGCCGCCGCCCCCGGGAGGATTGGAAAGGACAAGGCGGAGCAGCAGGCGCTGCCGCGCCAAGCCGGCGAGCGGCACCGGGAGAAGGGCGGCCGGGCCGGAGGGACGCGCGCCGGGCCGCGGGACCAGAACCCCGAGCGGCCATCGTGCCGACCCCCGCCCCCGCGCGCCTACCGCGGTCCAGGCCGCCGCCGCCGCCGCCGCCGGGCGCCCGCTGCTCACCTCATCTCCGGGCGGGTGCGCGCTGCCGCCCCAGACGCGAAATCAGTGCAGCTCACACGCCGCGGGGAGGGACGCAGGAGCCGCAGCCCCGCACACCATCCCCTCGCGCCCGCCTGCCGGCCGTCCCGGACCCCGCTCGGGATTCTCCCTCACGAGCCGCCGTACTACCGAGCAACCAAGCTGCGCGGCCTCCCCGCGCTCCTCCACTCCCGGCGGCCTTCTTCGCTCCCCCACTCCCGCCTATCTCCTCATCTCCCTCCGCAGCCTCCTCCGCCCCCTTCCATCCCTCCGTCTCCGCCCGCAAGTGGGTGGAGACGACGGTCTACCAATCGGAAGGAAGCCACGCCTCTGGGCGCCGCCTACCTCTGGCCCCGCCCACCGCGGGAGAAAAAAGGAGGGGTGAGCTTTAAAGAATTGCGGAGTCCGGAGTGACAGCCAGATAAGCCAATCAGGAGGCTCTGGGGGGATGTGCCTGCTCCAGGAAGGCGTAACCGAAGGTTTCTTGTCTGGAAAGTAACAATTTTTTTTTTTTTACCACGATTCGGTGCATCTAGATACTGGTTGCAGCGCTAACCAGTATCTAGGACGCATTCACCTAAGTTATGGAAGGTTTTACAAAAGAGAATAACGTGGCCGGGAGCGTGGCCTAGGGGTAGAGTGCTTTCCTAGCATGCACAAAGACCCGGGTTAGATTCCTCCGTGCCACATACACAGAAAAGGCCAGAAGTGGTGCTTGTGGCTCAAGTGGTAGGAGCGCTAGCCTTGAGGAAAGCCCAAGGACAGTGCTCCCTGAGTCCAAGCTCCAGGACTGCCAAAAGACCAAAAAAGAGACAGAAAGAGAGAGAGAATGAATAACGAGAAGCGAAAGGCCAGGCAGGACACACCCCCCAGGGAGGTGGCTAGGGTACGCTTGGAATGAGGAAGGGTGTGGCCCTTCCCTCTAATTTGCATAGAACGGAATCCGTCCGACAGAATACAACCCAGTCCATTTATTGCTCTTCCCTGCGGCGGTGCCGTACGTCTCTATCGAGCGGAGCATGTCGGGAGTTGTAGTTCCGGGCTCCGTCGCTGTGTCTTTCGCCACCCTTCTACGACTGACGGGTGGTCTGACCAATGGTAGCACCGTGTGGGCCTCAGGGGGCTTGCCCTTATGGAAAGGGCTGAGAGGTGGTGGCGGCGAAGGCGCTGGCGGTTGAGGCTCCTCCGAAGCAGGTGAGCCTCCGGGGAACCGTGTCGCGGGTCTTGGGAAACGGGACTTTGGCCAAAACACATGGAGAATCGCCCGACGGAACCGTCTGACCCCGAGGCGGATGGTGGTTCGGGTGGCACCTTGACGGGAGGCCGGTCGGGCCCCGGCCTAGCTTGCTTAGCTGAGGCCGCTGCAGGGCGGATAAGACTGCATGTAACAAGCAACTCCCGAACCCGCAGGCTTTCTCCGCTCTCCTCACCCTCCACTTTTATGCAGACGGGGGTCTAGAATCCGTTTCTCCCCACTCCGAGTTTTTAAAATTGCTCTGTGGTTGTTGTTGTTTTGTTCTGTTTTGTTTTGTTTCTTTTTTTTCCCCTCTTTCTCTTCCCTGTTTCAAGCAAGCACTTAGCTGAAGCTCAGTCTTCGTGTCTATGGCCACGAGCCCAGATCCGACCCTTTCATTAATCGAAGCACCAGAATTCTCTAGAACAAGAATCACCTCTGGAGGTCTGGGCTGATGATTCGCAGTTCTCACCTAGCCCCCAGGTCCTGCTAGTTAGCATGACTATTCTAAATCACCTCTGTCCAAGAGATACAGATTGAGCCACGTACGTGCACTTAAAAAGTGAAAAGAAACACAGGAAGTTACTCCTGACGTTTCCTTTAACCCAGAACTCTCCAAACTGTGTCAATTAAAAATAGTCGTATCTACTTGGTTCCTGTAGTCTTCCTAAGGCCTTTCCAGCCTGCCTGGTTCATGTGCTCGGTAACCACCTGTAGCTACTGGCTTCTGTGCCAATCTGATCATATAATAAATAGAGCAGTGTACACACTGTCAACGGTTGAGCTGCACACTGCCCTGTTCTGTGGACTTCAGAACAACTTTAGAGGTATTCTGATGAACTTACAGAAATAATAGTGTAAAAAAAAAATTCAAAGCGGGGGAAGCTAATACTTACTGAAAGCCAAGTCTTGTAATGAGTGTCTTTTATATACTACTGTATTTTATTCATGGAGCCACCCTTGGAAGTCACTGACAACTCAAACCAGCATCACGTAGCATTTGTAAATTCTCTCCATCAACCGTAGCAGTCTATATTCTTTTACCTTTTAACTAATTTCATCTCATCGATGCTTCTGGCTCCAGTCTGCAGCAGAGCCTGAAGGGTTCAGATGTGAACATGAAGGAGTTCCCCCATATAAGTCGAGCTACCTGATATTAGCAGAAAAGTATGACGGTAGTTTTCTAGTTCTGTGTGCTGCTCCATTAAAAAAAAAAATTGAGCAGAAAGGATTGAAGAAGATAGTTGAAAAGTTGAAAGAGATACTTAAGACTGGGCCAATCCTATATAAAACTTGGGCAGTCATGAGCTGGCAAAGCTTGGGAATTCTTAAAATCGCACACTGTGATTCACAGTTTTTTCTGCTTTTATTTGTGGTGAACTTTTCCCTTGAGACATGATCCTATTCTGTAGCACAAGCTGGCCTTGAACTCTTGATGAACCTCCTGTCTCAGCCTCTTCATTGCTGGGATTACAGGCAGGAATCACCATGCCTGGCTATATTTTGTTAATGAAGGGTGAATGTTTTCTTATAGTGTGAACTTCACATAGACTACTTTTAGGACAATCCTATGCCCCTCGGGATTTGCTGCTGTTGTTTTGAGACAAGATCTCCCGACATAGCCCACACTGGCCTTAAATTGAGATCCTAGTGATCAGCCTCCCAAAGGCTAGGCAAATACCTTTTTCTGTTTACGTGGCTTTTTATTCTGCCTAAAGCCTACAGATCAAAAAGGAATGTTTGGTCTTCAGCTCCTCCAGCTATCATTACTTCTTAGGTTGCATAAAATAAAGCAGTACAGTGCTAGCCTTAGCAAATAAAGAAAAGCTCTGGGACACACCCAGACCCTAAGTCCAAGCCCCAGGACTGGTACCAAAAAATGAAATAATTTTTTAAATTATTATTATATTTTTTTGCCAGTCCTGGGTTTGAACCCAGGGCATAAGCACTGTCCTTGGACTTTCTCAAGGCTAGAGCTCTACCACTTGAGCCTCAGCACCACTTCTGGCTTTTTTCTATGTATGTGGCAGCAAGGAATCGAACCCAGGTGTTTGTGCATGCTAGGCAAGCACTCTACCCCTAGGCCAAACGCCTGGCCTAAAATAATTTTTTTAAAGGTAAAGTCAGACACTGGTAGCTCACACCTATAGTCCTAGCTACTCAGAAGGCTAAGATCGAACCAATGATTTCTGTTCAACACTTACCCATGTAAATCCTAAAGACTTTTACATTCAATTAACCAGCCAAAAGCCAGAAGCAGAGATGTGGTAGAGTGTCAACTCTGAGTAAAAAGGCTAAGCACCCAAAGCTCAAGCCTAATACTAGCACAATAATAATAATAATAATAATAATAATAATAGTAGTAGTAGTAGTGGTAATAAAAGTGGTAAACCCTGTTTCAGAAAAAGCTGGAAGTGGTGATATGGCTCAAGAGTTAGAGAACGCTAACCTTGAAAAAGCCCAAGGACAGTGCCCAGACCCTGAGTTCAAGCCCCAGAACTGGCAAAAAAAAAAAAATTATGTTAAAATATCTTAGTTTCTTTTTCTACATACTTTAATACACTTATATCCATTATGAATTTTATTCCTTTAAAGTTACTAACATTATCTTCAATTAGCTCATTTATGTAAAGTGTTTTTAAAATTCTGATATACTTCTAAAAGTATAAAATTTATATGCCTCTCAAGGCATATCAGCTATTTTGTGTGCATGTGTGCAGTATCAAAGCTTGAACTCAAGGCCTGGGCACTGTTACCCAGATTTGTTGCTTAAGGCTGTCACTCTAACACTTATCCATAGCCCCATTTCTGGCTTTTTTGGTGAGTAAGTGAAGAAAAAAGTCTCACAGCCTTTCCAGCCCAGGATAGCCTCAAATCAGCATGCTCAGATATCAGCCTCCTGACTAGCTAAAATTACAAGCATGAGCCACCTCTCCCAACTTAGCTGGAAAATTTATACATAGTTTTACTGGCTTTAGAGGTATAGCTTATCTACAGAGTGACTGTGTGGGAAGCATAAAACCCTAAGTTAAAAGTATAGTCTGTAAAAAAAAAAAAAAAGAAAAAGTTTACATACTATACTGGGAGTGTAGCTCAGTGGTGTAGCACTTTAACAGGTAAGAGCTTCTGGTTTCAGTCCCCAACACTGCAATGGAAAAAAAAGTCCCAAATTTTATATGGTATTCTTTTGATTTAGCAAACTTTACAGTAGAATATATAACTTCAATATTTCATAACTTTCTTAAAAATTATACCACATATTTTAATTTCTATTGTCATTTAATAACAATTATTTCTGCAAATACCCTTAAATTCATTAAAAAGCTTATTAAACAATTGGTTTAAGTCTTCTGTTTAATCTGGACCAGTGCTTGACAAATTTTGTAAGCCTTGACTATCATTCATTCTAGGATTTTTGTAGTGTTTGGAATTCCATATTTCTTCTTTGGGGGAAGGGAGGCTACAAAACAAATTATGAGTAGTTTCTCATTTTTCCTCTGGCCACTTGCAAAAACATCCTTCTTGTTTTTTTCCTTCTTGCTTTACTTTGTAACAGACTATTTTTGATCTCACGTAGTTTTGAACTAGATCATTTTTTTCCACTGTTCACTTAATGTGGAGGAACTATTTAGTGTGATTAGATTGAGAATACTGGCATTATTATGAACATAATTTTTGCTTTGTTTATTTTTACTTTAGTTTTCAATTTATTTTTGTTGGCCATGGGACTTGAACCAAGAACACAGGAACTCTCCCTGAGCTCTCCAGCTCAAGGCTAATGTTCTACCACTTGGAGCCACAGCACCATTTCCAGTTTTCTGGTGGTTAATTGTAGATAAGTCTCACAGACTTTCCTGCCCAAGCTAGCTTTGAATCTCAATTCTCACATCTCAGCCTCCTGAATAGCTAGAACTACAGATGCATGAGCCACCTGTAATAAGTCTTGGGCTTTATTTTTTAAATATTTTCTCAAGGTATGAATAAATAGGTATCTTCTAGAATCTTTGAAATAGGAGGATACTATAAGATTCATGTGACCACTCATCTGGGCCATGAGTTCAGATTAGTTTTAAAATTTAGTGAGCAGAGAAAAATGGGCTTTTTTTCTTTCTTTCTTTCTTTCTTTTTTTTTTTTACCAGTCCTGGAGACTTAACTCAGGGCCTGAGCACTGTCCTTGGGCTTTCCTGAAGATTAGTGCTCTACCACTTAAGCCACAGCACCAGTTTTGGCTTTTCTGTACATATGGTACGGAGGAATCAAACCGGGGTCTCCGTGCATGCTAGGCGAGCACTCTACCACCAGGCCAAACTCCCAGCCCCCAAAAATGGGCTTTCATAATTACAGAGAAAGATGGTTTGGGCTGGGAATGTGGCTTAATGGTAGAGTGTTTGCCTAGCATGCAGGAAGCCCCGGGTTTGATTCCTCAGTACCAAAAAACAGAAAAAGCCAGAAGTGGCACTGTAGCTCAAGTGGTAGAGTACTAACTAGGGACAGCACCTAGGCCCTAAATTCAAGCCCCAGGACTGGGATACTGATAGGGAATTATCCCATTCCTACAGGAAGCAGCTCTAGTCGCTCTGGACTTGAGTAGGAGGTTAATTTAATAATAAAGTATATTGCTCAGCAAATTGTGTACATCCATAATCCTAGTACACAGTGTTAGAAGAAGGAGGACCAGGTGGTAGAGGCCAGCCTATGCTTCCCATCAAGCAAGCAGGGGTTGATTGATCCAAGCAGCTAATAACTGAGTTGGTAAGTAAAATAAAGTTGGTTGGTACATAAAGAAGGCTAGATGCATGGTACAGATGGGATAGACTGTCACTAAGGGTGATTCTAGGAAGGGAGGAGGACTTGATCTTCGTTTACTTAGCAGAATTTGTAGAGTTAGTACAGCACACTCTCAGAGAACATGCCATGCCTGGAAGACCTAAGTCAGGGTAACCATATGGTATGAAGTCATGTTGACTCAAACTGTTAAAAAGTTAAAAGTTGTGGGTGGAATAAAATAGACTGAGAGAAGCTTGGTAACTGTTTCTCTCTCTCTCTCTCTCTCTCTCTCTCTCTCTCTCTCTCTCTCTCTCTCTCTCTCTCTCTGTGTGTGTGTGTGTGTCTCTGTGTGTGTCTGTGTGTCTGTGTTTTTGCCAATCCTGTGCTTGGGCTCAGGGCCTGAGCACTGTCCTTGGGTTTTCTCAAGGCTAGAGCTCTACCACTTGAGCCATAGCACCACTTCTAGCTTTTTCTGTGTATGTGGTACCAAGGAATCAAACCCGGGTCTTCATGCATGCCAGGCAAGCACTCTACCACTAGGCCAAACTCCCGGCCCTTGGTAACGGTTTTAAAGGACCTTGAAAACTAGCAGAAACGGTTAGATGTTATGTAGAGAACATATGTGGGGTAGCTGTGCTGAGATTCTTCCCTTTTGTCCACAGGCCCCTAGTGAAATACATTTCACTAGTCCCAGCATTGGATTATCTCATCCTACAAATTATTGCCCAGCAACACTTAGGAAAGAATCTTTTTGTGTGAATCCTGTAGGATCTACTACTATGCCAGAGTGAAATAAGGCTAGTACATAGACATGGAATGTTAATAGACTCATGCTTAGAAGGGCCTATCCTAGCCAGGAGCCTTGAGAAAGCCCAAGGACAGTGCTCAGGCCCTGAGTTCAAGGCCCAGGACTAGCAAAAAAAATGGGGGGGGGCATCCTTGGTTTGTTATTCTGCTGTTGCAGGTTGGAAATTTTAATAATTTCAATTTACATTTTCTACACTATCATTGTATACTGGGACCTACAAATTATATGTCTAGTTGTATCAATAAGTACTTAATAATTATCCTAAAGTATACAAAAATTCTAGCTTTAAGTGATTTTTCCTATTAGGCAGGAAACTATTAGGCACTAATGATTAAAAATAATAACTTTGAAATTCATCAGTAGTACCTGGTTTTTATCCCACTTCTGGTATAACTGGTGCAGTGAGCCCCCAACTGTGAGTCTTAATCTCTTTTGAGATTTATTTGTTGAGGAGTTTAGTCCCCAGTTGGAGATGGAGAGATGCATTCATCTTATGGATAAGAAAACTGTAATAATAGCTTTCACAAAAACGTTTCTCCAAATATTTAAGAACTCCCCCCCAAACCAGAAACAAATCAAATGTCGTATCTATAGTAGAAGGGATAGATAGTAACTTACTCGTACAATGAAATAAACATAAAGCAATAAGTGAATGGACTGCAACCAGCAACATGAGTGAAATCAAAGTAATATTAAGAGAACTGAAGCCGACATAAAGATGGGCAATGGCCACATTTCTGTAAGTTCAGAAGTCTGTGCTATTAAAAGTCAGGGTGCTGGCAATCTGAAAGACATAGTTTTATTGTCAATATTTGAAGAGTTAAACTTTTTTCTTATGTAAAACTTGAGGTTTTTGCTTGTTTTTGGTTTTGGGGGTTTTTTTTTGTTGTTGTTGTTGTTTTTGCCAGTCCTGGGCTTGAGCTCAGGGCCTAAGCCCTGTCCTTGGACTTTGTCAAGGCTAGAGCTCTACCACTTGAGCCTCAGCACCACTTCCAGCTTTCTTCAATGCATGTGGTACCGAGGAATCAAACCCAGGTCTTCGTGCATGCTAGGCAAGCACTCTACCACTAGGCCAAATTCCCAGCCCGGTTTTTGTATTTTTCATCATTTGTAAGTTTTGTAGATTAGAATGGTGATGCTTATTATTATGAAAGTAAAAAAAGTTATTTTGAGCCGAGTGCAGTGGCTCATGCCTGTAATCCTAGCTACTCAAGGGGACTGAGATCTCCAATTAACCACTTGAAAACTGGCTGTGGTTCTCAGGGTAGGGTGGTAGCCTTGAGCTGAAGAGCTCAAGGATAGCACCCAGGACCAGAGTTCAAGCCCCACAGCCAAAAAAAAAAAATATATATATATATATATATATGTATATACATATTGTGACTTAGCTAAGTAAAATTACGCCTCAGTACTGTGAGATATATGTAATTACTTACTCTCAATGAAGAAATATTTGGAGGAAAAAGAAGTCAGGGTGCTGGGTTTCTTGAAAGAACTAGGCAGGTAGTGACTAGAAGCAAGCAGAAGAGCATCTGAATTTCCAGTGATGTGTTTCCTGGGTGACAGGAGCATATTCACTTTAAAATTGCACAATCTGTACATTTAGAATTTGTGTGCTTTCTAAATATGTTTTATACTTGTATAAATTTACATTTTTTTAAAAGGCTTGCAGTATGATTACTATGAAAATGTAACGTTGTGGAAGCTGAGCACACTCAAGCCTGTAATGTAGCTACTTGGGTGTTAGAGATCCTAGACTTGTACTTTCTGGCATGAAAGTTCACAAGGCTCCATTCAGTCAGTAGCTAGACATGGTGGCATGCACCTGTTGTCCCAAGCTACAGGGAAAGCACAATGTCTGGGTGCACATATACTGGCATGTACCTACCGTCCTAGCACCAAAAGGACAGAAATGGGATCAAACAAAGTAAAAAAAAAACTGAATGTGAAAGGGTTAGGTGCCAGTCGCTCATGCCTGTAATCCTACTTACTCAGAAGGCTGATCTGAGGATCAGGGTTCTGACCTGGCAGGAAAGTCTGTGAGACTCTTATCTCCAATATTAGACTTTAAAATGCCAGAAGCAGAGCTGTGGCTCACGTGGTACAGTACTAGCCAAGAGCAAAGAAAGGACAGGGACAGCACCTAGGCCCTAAACTCAAACCCCAAGCCTGGCACACGCATGCATGTGCACGTGCGCACGCATACATACACACATACACACACACACACACACACACACACACACACACACGAAAGCAAAACAAACTGACAGTGTCTCAAGTGGTAGAACAACTTCTTGATAAGTTCACTGTCCTGAATTCAAACCCCCAGTACCACAAAAAATGAAATGGGAGGTGGAAAGGATAATGAAAAGGCTTCTAGACTGCTATAGAAGAATGATGGAGTACAGTTTCAACAATTTTAACCAATTTCTTAGTGGTTCACCTTTCCCTTTATTTTGTTTTTATTTATTTAGCCTCTTAAAGTAGAGATCTTCCTGCTCCTTCCCCAATCTCCCTACCCTAAACTAGGATTATGGGCCCTGGATTACAGGCGTGGACCATCATTCCCTCTTATTTGATCTCATATCTAAATGTACCTGTTTGAGGAGTAGGAATGTGGCTTATTGACAGAGTGCTTGCCCGGGATGCATGAAGCCCCAGGTTGATTCCTCAGTACTACATTAATGAAAAAGTCAGAAGAGGTGCTGTGGGTCAAGTGGTAGAGGGCTAGCCTGGAGCAGAAGAAGCTCAGGGATAGTTCTTGCCTGAGGACTTGCAAGCAATAAATACATGCATTATTTAATTAATTTACCTGTTTGAAGACAATATTCATAGTTGCCATTTTATCCAGTTTTTCCAGTTTTCATTTGTTTTGGGAGACTTTAATTGTATTTGTTTGTTTTAGGTGACTACTATGAAAGGGTTATATTTTCAACAAGGTTCTACAAATGAAGAAATAGCATTTGTATTTCAAGAAAAGGTAAGAAAAATTGTTTAATCGTTAAATGAGATAGGAGGTTATTTTCTGTAAATAAGTTTTTAAGTACAGCATTAGTTATTTTGAATAGAGCTAAATAAGCAAAAGTTTAAATGAATCCCCCCAAATTAATTTCTTTAATCTTTATGTGAAAATCATGGTTCATATTAAGAGTATGTGTGTAAATATATATTTTATTTATTTATTTACTTATTTATTTATTGTCAGTCATGAGGCTTGAACTCTGAGCCTGGACATTGTCCCTGAGCTCTTCAGCTCAAGTCTACGACCCACCCCTTGAGCCATAGTGCCACTTCTGGTGTTCTGGTGGTTATTTGGAGATAAGAGTCTCATGGCCTATTCCTGCCTTGCTGACTTTGAACTGTGATCCTCAGATCTCAGCTTCCTGAGTAGCTAGGACTAAAAGCATGATCCAGTGGCACCTGGAAACAAAAGGTTTTTAAAGCTACTACCGGGTGAATTCATGTCTTTCACATAAATTTTGAAAGATGGCAAAGTTACTTCATTCACTAACCTTTGATCTCTAGTATTTTACTATTTTAAACATAAATAGTAAAACTTTTACATATGGTTTATTAAAAAAGTTTGTAATAAGCCAGAATAATTTCAGTATAATTTATGAGTAAAAATTAATTGCTGTATGTTTATCAGCATTGCATAATAGAATTTCTGGATGGTGAACATAATCCAGTTTTTCCCTTTTTTTGTTAATTCAAAAATTCTTTAAATCATAGCCAGGTGCAGTGGCTCCTACCTGTAATCCTAGCTACTCAGGAAGCTGAGATCTGAGGATCGTAGTTCAAAGCTAGCCCAGGCACTAATGTCTATAAGAATCTTATCTCCGATTAACCACCAGAAAACTGAAAGTGACACTGTGGCGCCCAGGCCCAGAGTCCACGCCCATGACCACCACCACCACCAACAGAATTCTTTAAATCAGGAGACTAAATCTACCACTGAATAATAAAGTTTTTAAAATCTAAAATTTGATTGGATCTTAGAAAAAAATTGTCTCCAGGTTCCCCAAAAGTACAATTTACAAATGTATTAATATTTTTATTAATATCTTCAGATATATTACTAAATATCAAATCTAAATTCAAAAAGTTATTGTGTTTATGTCAAGTAAATCAGTAATCTCTTTGGTAGAATCTAGGGAGTAAAGCCACACAAGAGTTACTGTTTGCCAGTCTTTGAGTCCACTTTGGACATCTCAAAGTTGAGAATATTTTCATTCATGATGGTAGCAAGGTAAAGATCACTGGAGAAGGTATTAATACATTTAGTAGCATCTTTTAAATGATGCTAAGTGTCTGAATTTGGAATGCTTTTTGGCATTTAAAGTTACATATAGCTATGAATATGAGACGTAATTAAATTCCATTAATTTTAAATATTGGCCACTTATATTCCATGAGATACACTGAACTATGCAAAGCATGTTAGGAATAGATGAACAAGTGACTCTGCAAAAAAATTTTTTACAGCATAAATAAAATTTCAATATTACTATGGATACCAGTTGTGTGTATGTTTATGGATATCCATTGTGAATGGTATGGTATGATACTGTCAGATTATTTAAGATGGAATAAAGTATATATTTGTTGTTCAAGTTTATTAACATAAAACTATTATGTAGACATATACCTATGCTAGTATCTTGGTGCCTGAAGTTTTTTATAAATAATTCCATAAAATTTCCTTTACTTTTTTTTCCCCTTGTAGTGGGGCTTGAACTCATGCCCTGTATGCTGTATCTGAGCCTCTTTGTGCTCAAGGGTAGCACACTTATCACCTGAGCCCTTATACCACTTCCAGATTTTTTTTTTGTCAGTCTTGGGGCTTGAACTCAGGGCTTGAGCACTGTCCTTGGGCTTTCTGAAGGCTAGGGCTCTACCACTTGAGCCACAGCACCACATCAGGCTTTTTCTATGTAAGTGGTACCAGGCCATCAAACCCAGGTCTTTGTGCATGCTAGGCAAGCACTCTACCACTAGGCCAAACTCCCAGTACTACTTCCAGTTTTTTTCTGAGTAGTTTATTGGAGATAAGAGTCTCACAGACTTTCTTGCCGGCACTGCCTTCAAACTGTGATCCTCAGATCTCATCTTCCTGAGTAGCTTTATTTTTTAAAATTTACTTCATTGTTATTTTGGAGGTGATATGTAGAAGGGTTACATTTACATGAGTCAGGTAATAAGTATATTTCCTTTTGTATAGTGTCATCTATCCCTCACCTTTATTCTTTTTATTTTATAAGTGTTGGGTAACTGTAGTTTTTTCAATTGTTAAGCATAAGAATTGAGATCAGTTTAACATTGTTCAATTATGCATGACAATTTTCACAAAATGAGGGGTATTCTCATAGCAATGTGTAACCCATTATTTTGTTATTGTTTGACACTAGGAAAATCTTCCTGTTACAGAGGATAACTTTGTGAAACTTCAAGTTAAAGCATGTGCTCTGAGCCAGATAAATACAAAGGTACTGGTATTTTTTATTATTACCAAAAGTCAAAGGAGAGTTTCAACATATATTTAGTGTATAAACATGGAAACTGACCTCTGAGTGCCAAGAAATTGTTGCCCTTGACAAAAACTACCACTAGCAAAATATTTTATATTTATGTAATTCTACATTAAGACAAATTAATGATTGAGTAAGTCATATTCTTTAGGAGTTTGTGTTATAAACACCTGTACTTTGCAAAAGACTGAGTATAATAAGATATAAGTCAAGAAAGAAATTACCTTTGTTGGTGCAATAATAATAGAAACTGGAAATCTAATCAATTTATTAACCATTGATTATGTACATTTCTAGTTCCTGCCTTTACACATAGTTCATAAGCTTAATCATTTCCTTTTTTCTCTCTCATAAACACATCTCAAATCTTGCACTATTCTTCTACCCTCCAGTATTCTCTTATTACTGACCATAAAAATTTATGGGAAGTATTCACATGGTAAATAAACAATGTTCACATGTACCACAATAAGTAGAGCATGGAAAGTTTTTCAGGGTTTTTTTGTTTTGTTTTTGTTTTTGTTGGTCATGGGGCTTGAAATCTGGGCTTGGGTGCTGTTCCTGAGCTCTTCAGGTCAAGGCTACCACCCTACCCCTTGAGCCATAGCACCACTTCTGGTTTTCTGGTGGTTAATTGGAAACAAGATTCTCACAGACTTTAGAGCCTCTGGCTGGCTTTGAACCTCGAGCCTCAGATCTCAGCCTCCTGAATAGCTAGGATTACAGGCACGAGCCACTGCATCTGGTTCAGGTTAGTTTTTTGACACGGGGTCTCACTGTGAATACAACCCAGGCTGGCCTTGAACTTAAGATATTCTTACCTCAGCTGCCCAAATCTGGGATTGTAGGCATGCATCACAGCTCAACTTTTCCTTAGATTTTTGTTCTGTTTCATGTTCTGTTGTTTGTTTTGTTCCCCTAGTTCTGGATATTCTCATTCCCACTTGGCTTTTTCACTCAGCGCTGGCAGTCAACCATTTGAACCCCATTTACACTTTCAGCTTTTTGGAGACAAGAGTCTCTTGGGTTTGTCTGCCCCAACTGGATCTAAACTACATGCTCACTGAGATCGCAGCCTCCTAAATAGCTAGGCTTGCAGGCGTGAGCCAGTGACACCCAACTTTCTCTTAAAGGTTAATACTGTAGTTTGTCAGACCCTGGTTTTATTATATTGTCACCATAATTCTAGGCATCTAAAGAGGAAAAAATATTACCATTAGTCAGTTCTGTCAGAAGTGTGACTTGAGAAATAAATTAGTGATATTCTTTGAAGTTTACTAGAATACTAGTAAATAATCCTTGTTTATAGACATTTGTATTCATAAGCTGCATTAAAGAAAAAAAAACTGTGACAAATCTATTCATACCCAAATCTAGGAAAGAACCGTCCTGTATACCAAATGGTAAATTGCAGCAAATATTAGCTTACCATAATGATTATTAAAAACTGTAGTAATGTGAAAAAAGTAAAATGCAGTTATTAAAATCACTGTTCTAACTCAAAGAAAAACAGTAAGGCCAGGCAAGGTGGCTCAAGACTAGCATCCCAGATACTTCGGATGCAGATATCATGAGCATCAAGGTTCAAGAACCTACCTTAATCAATATGCTAAATGATCACAGCTACTACCCAGGAGACCATAGATAGGAGGATAAAAGCCAAGGCCCACCATGAGTAAAATATGTGAGACCCTACTCAAAAAATCACTAAAGCAAAATAGAACTGGATACAGGGCTCAAGTGCCTGCCTAGCAAAAACAAGGCCCTGAGTTCAAGCCCCAGTACCACAAATAATACTAACAATAACTGAATGGAAATACTCAGTATTTCTATGGAACTGTCATGTGAACATCATAAGAAAATTATAATGCTCCACATTGAAAAGAGAATACAGTGTATTTTTTAATTGAAAAAGAGAATATACCACCAAATTGTTTCATTTCTTTTTTTGTTTTTTGGGTTTTTTTTTTTCCAATCCTGGGACTTCAACTCAGGGCCTGGGCACTCTGAGCCTCTTGTGCTCAAAGGCTAGCACTTTACCACTTGAGCCACAGCTCCACTTCTGGCTTTTATTAAATAATTTATTGGAGATAAGAGTCTCACAGACTCTTCTGCTAGGTCTGGCTTCAAACCATGATCCTCCATTCTCAGACTCCTGGTAGCTAGGATTACAAACATGAGTCACTGACACCCAGATCAATTTCTGTTTTACTGTTTCTAAAATAAATACTGATACCAACAAATATGTTCAAGATTTTCAGTATTATATCACGAACTTAAATATAGGTTTACCTTACTATGGTATTTCAAAAGATAAGAACTTACTACTTTGGTAAGAATCTAACAAAGTAATATTCTCTTAAGAATAAAAATTTAGTCTTAAGCTTCACACATCACGAGTCAGAAAGCAGCATGTGGCTATTTTTTCTGTGAATATCCATTAGTTCCTACATACTCCCTAACACAAGACTTGTGAGAAAATCTGTGATGACTTTTCTTTGTTGGTCCTAGGGCTTGAACTCAGAGTCTAGATGCTGTCCCTGAGTTCTTTTGCTCAAAGCTCTATCTACCACTTTGAAGTATAGCACCACTTCCAGTTTTGTTTGTTTTTGGTTTTGTTGTTGTTTTGGGGTTGTTGTTTTTTTTGCCATTCCTGGGGCTTGAATTCAGGGTTTGAGCACTGCCCTTGGGCTTTCTCAAGGCGAGAGCTCTACTACTTGAGCCACAGCACTACTTCCAGCTTTTTCTATGTATGTGGTACCAAGGAATCAAACCTGGGTCTTTGTGCATGCTAAGAAGGCAGTCTACCTACCTCTAGGCCAAACTCCCAGCCCCTAACTTCCAGTGTTTGATGTTAATTGGAGATAAGAGTCTCACAGAGTTTCCTGTCCAGACTGGTTTTGAACTACAGTTCTAAGATCTCAACCCCTTAAGTAGCTGGGATTATAGGTCTAAGCCACCAGCATCCAGCATGTGATGATTTTTAGTTGTCTGGGAGCAGAGACTATTTTGTCCTCATTAGTCAGATTTCCTTTATTCATCCTACCTGATAGGTGACTGGTAAACAGTATTTCACAAAATTACAAGATGCCATTATTGTCATTTTACTTCATCTTGGCAAAGAGACTATATTAAATACCAATGGTGATTTCAGTAATACTACTCATGATTAAGTCCTGAATATCAACTCATTCCTCTGAAAACCCTTGGTTTCCTGTTCTGCAGAGAAAGCTACTTGTAAAGCTGTTTGCTTTGTCTAAATCCAAAAATGAAATCAGATTTTCTCTTTCCCTGCTTTGACTTTTGATTTACATTTGTCATGTGTGGTAGACTTCAGAATGCAGTCTCTCATCTTTTTTTTTTATTCTTGACAACAGTGTCTTAACAGCCTTTGTCATCATTTAGCTTCTAGCAGAAATGAAGCTGGAAAAGGATTTCTTTCCTGTTGGAAGAGAAGTTGCTGGAATTGTGTTAGATGGTAAGTTTACAGATACAAATATCTTTGAATTTTCTTTTGTTTTATTTGGCTTATTTATATGCACATACACATACACAGCTGGTGATCTTTCAATTGATCCATGCCTCCAATTCAACATTTTTTGGGGGGTGGGGAGGAGTCTGTCCTGGGGCTTGAATTCAGCTCCTGAGCACTGACCCTGAGCACTTTTGCTCAAGGCTAGCACTCTACCTCCCACTTCAGCTTTTTTGCTGGTTAGTTAGTAATAGAGTGTCTTGGCTTTTTCTGCCTTGGCTGGCTTTGAACTGTGATAATCAGATCTGAACATCTGGAATTAGAGATGTGAAACACTGGAGCCCAGTGACATCATATATTCTGTTACATAAAATTATATGTGCTTTCAAATATAAAGACAATAAAATATCCTTTTAATTTAATTTATAATTAAAGAACTTACTAGAATTCAGTAAATATTTAGAGTATGATATACTGGTAACCAAGTAGAATAATAGTATGACCAACATTTTCTCCTTCCCTCTCTGTCTGCTTTGTAATCCTGTGCATGAAGCCAAGGTTCAATTCCTCTGTACCACATACTCAGAAAAAGCCAGAAGTAGCGCTGTGGCTCAAGGGGCAGAGTGCTAGCCTTGAGCAAAAAGTGTCCAAGGACAGTGCCCGAGCCCTGAGTTCAAACCCCAGGACTGGCAAAAAAAATAAAAAATAAAAAAATAAAAAGCCTTTATGATCATCTTTTGTCTGTCATGGGAATTGAACTCTGGGCCTGGGTGTTGTCCCTGAGCTTTTCAGCTCAAGGCTACTGCCCTACCCCTTGAGCTACAATGCCGCTTTTGGTTTTCTGGTGATTAATTGGAGATAAGAGTCTCATGGACCTTTTAATGCCCAGGCTGGCTTTAAACCATGATCCTCAGATCTCAGCCTCCTGAGTAGCTAGGATTACAGGTATGAGACATAGCACCTGGCTTTGGGGATTTTTTTTTATGGTCAGGTGCCATAAAAAAAACCTTCAGTAAACCACTCAGAGAAAGCCAAAAGTGGCATTGTGGCTAAAGTAGTAGAATGCTAGCCTACCACTTATGTTTGATTTAATAAAGAGTTGTCTGACACTATAGCAGTAAGTAAAGTATTTGAGATAATTTGCTTCTAAATATACCTATTAATATTCAATAATAATTCATGATCAATCAGCATATGCTCTTACTATATACATGTATGGATAAGTGTTAATACAAGCGAGACTATATTTGGTCTTTATCTGTGGTTTTAATCTCTAATGAGTTTTTTTCTTAATATAATTTTTTGATTTAGCTAAATGATAATTTCATTTCCTCTCCTTTAATCTGCTTATTAGACTATTGAAAGTGAAAATAATACTTATTAGATGATCATTTAATCATTCATTTATTATACACTTAGTATAAACACTTAGTGAAATGTTTGGGATGTAAGTAAGACAAAGTCCCTGTCCTCAAAGAGTTAACTACAGAGCTGGGAGCTGGTGTCTTATGCTAGTAAACCTGGCTCAAGAGGCTGAGATCTGAGGATCACGGTTCAAAGCCAGCCCAGGCAGAAAAGCTACTAGATTCTTATCTCTAATTAATCATTTAAAAAGCCAGAAGTAGAGCTGTCCCTCAAGTGGTGAAGTGTTATCCCTGAGCAAAAAATACTCAGGGACAGCACCCAGATCCTGAATTCAAGCCCTAGGACCTGCACAAAAGAAATATATAAATAAATTAAAGACCGTGACTGGGCACCAGTGGCTCATGCTTGTAATCCTAGCTATTCAGGAGGATGAGATCTGGAGATTACAATTTGAAGCCAGCCCAGGCAGGGAAGTCTATGCGGCTCTCTCTTTTTTTTTTTTTTTTTTTTTTGCCAGTCCTGGGCTTGAGCTCAGGGCCTGAGCACTGTCCTTGGACTTTCTCAAGGATAGAGCTCTACCACTTGAGCCTCAGCACCACTTCCGACTTTTTTCTATGTATGTGGTACCGAGGAATTGAACCCGGGTCTTCATGCATGCTAGGCAAGCACTTTAACCACTAGGCCAAACTCCCGGCCCCTGCGGCTCTCTTTTTTTGGTCAGTTATGGTACTTGAACTGGGAGCCTCGGCATTGTCCTCAAACTCTTTTTTGCTCAAGGCTAGCACTCTGCCACTTTAAGCCACAGTGCAATTCCCAGTTTTCTATAGTTAACTGAAGAAAAGAGACTCACAGACTTTCCTGCCCAGGCTGGCCTTGAACTGTGACTCTTAGATCTCAGCCTCCTGAGTAGCTAGGATTACAGGCACAAGCCACCAGTGCCCAGCCATGAAATTCCCAATTCAGCTTTTTTGCTGGTTAGTTAGCAAACACCACAAAGCCAGGAATGGAGCTGTAGCTCAAGTGGGAGAACACTAACTTTGAGTGAAAAGACAAAGGGACAGTACCTGGACCCAAGCTCCAGCCATCCCCAATATTGGCCCACATGAATTTTAATTAACAATGAAATGTTAAGCATCATATAAGCTGTAGAATAAATTCTCTTCCTTTATTCGTAATCCACATAGTTGGCTAAATTGGCTTACAGCAACAGAGAGAAACACGTGACCCAGATTTTCTGTAGAAACCAAAGTATTCTATCCTACAGCCAGCCCTTCAAGAGCATCAGAATGTCCTAGAGGTCCTTGGCCATTTCTCTGAACAAATGTCTTTTTGTAAACCCATGGGGTCCTTTGATTTGTTAAACAAGAATAATATTTAGTCACATCATCATAATAACTATTAATTTTCTCTGCTTTTTTAGTTGGAAGCAAGGTATCATTCTTTCAGCCAGATGATGAAGTAGTTGGTAAGTTAATAGCTCACAGTTCACTTCAAGCCATTTCTTTTCCTTTGTAATTATTATAGCTCATTATGATCTTTATATAAAAATACCTTCTTGGACAAGGAGTTCCGATCTAGGGTGGAGGGACTACCTGTCACATGTGAGGTCCCATGTATAATCTCTGCTAGTGCAATCTCTGGCATTTGGAGTGTCTCTCAAATGTCCATTGAAAAAGAAAATTGGAGATTTGATCTTAATTAGCAGACTATTTAAAGCCTGCCAATATTTGGCTACTGTAGACAGAAAAATGACCAGAGTTGCTAAAACAGTGCTTTCCTGCCCTGTCTTCATTGTATAACCAATCTGGGGCTTCCTAGAACAAAGTCAAGTCACCCATCCCCTGCTTGGGGCGGGCTGGGTGACATGGCCATGTAAGCCGCTCTCTTCCCTCTCATCTGAATCCACAGAACTCCCCTGTTTCATGTAGGGAACTACAAGTCAGCTTGACTTTTTCTAATTCACAATTACTTTAACATTTTTACAAAATATCTATTTAAATCTAAGCCAAGGAAGTCACACAAACCAGGTGTGGTGGCTCACACCTGTAATCCTAGCTACTCAGGAGGCTGAGATCTAGGGATCCCGGTTCAAAGCCAGCCCAGGAAATTAAAGACCCTGAGACTCTTATCTCCAATTAATCTCTTAGAAAACAGGAAGTGGTGCTGTGGCTCCAGGGGTAGGGTGGTAGCCTTGAGCTGAAGAGCTCAGCGACAGCACCCAGGCCCAGAGTTCAAGCCCAATGACCCTCCTCCCCCCCCAAAAAAAACCTCCCAAGACATGAGAAAGGGTATCAATGTATGTGAAGTAATGCACCTTCTAGTGAATATAATGTAACCCTTCTATTAATCACAATAAAATATATGGAAAAAAGCACACAAATATATATATATATATATACATTACTTTTTTAAGTAGTTTTTGAAACTTCTGTATCTTCATGGAAATACTCATGTAAAATAGAAAATATTTGGCCTCCTGACATACTTGAAGCTGTTAAAGACAAAAATGCAAGACTTTATCCCAAAAATAAGTGAAGCAAAAACGGGACAGGTGCATGATTTGAGTGGTGGTTCAAACCTGAATTCAAACCCCAGTACCACAAGTACATAGATAGATACATCGATAGATTGATATATACATAGATTTATAGAAAGGTCCTCGTTTTGTTTTGTTGTTTTCTTGTATGCATACCAGTCCTGAGGCTTGAACTCGTGGCTGTCCCTGAACTTCTTTTGCTCAAGGCCAGCACTTCACCATTAGAACCACCCTGCCCTTTTGGTGTTTCTTTCAGTAGTTTATTGGGGTTAAAAGTCTCATGGACTTACTTACCTGGGCTGGCTTCAAACTGTGATCTTCAGATCTTAGCCTCCTCAGTAGCTGGGATTGCAGACCTGTACCACCAGCACTGTGCTTTTTCTTTCATTTTATTTTTCACTTTGTTTCACTTTGATTCAGATATTTTCTTGAAGAATTAATAAATGTCGGGGCCGGGAGTTTGGCCTAGTGGTTAAAGTGCTTGCCTAGCATGCATGAAGACCCTGGTTCGATTCCTCGGTACCACATACATAGAAAAAAGCCAGAAGTGGTGCTGAGGCTCAGGTGGTAGAGCTCTAGCCTTGAGAAAGTCCAAGGACAGTGCTCAGGCCCTGAGCTCAAGCCCAGGACTGGCAAAAAAAAAAAAAAAAAGAATTAATAAATGTCTTCCATTTTTCTTCCATGGAATTAGTTATACACAATATTACTTAAGTTTTTGTTTGCTTGTTTTTGGTAAGAGATCAGATATTAAGATATCTGAGGAACCAAGCAGACACTGGTGTCGCATGCCTGTAATCATAGCTACTTGGGAGGCTGTGATCTAAGGATTACTGTTTTATGCCAGCCCAGGCAAAAAGGTCAGTGAGACTCTTAACTCCAAAAACTACCAGAAAACTAAAAGTGGAATTGTGAAAAGTGAGTAGCTTAGGGGACAATGTAATTTTATTAAAAATATAGCAAGGTATGTTATGGAACCAAAATAAGGGAAAGGTAGCCATGTGTCAGGAATTGTAACCAGGTGCCCAAAATTTTTACCAGCTCTATAACATTGACTACTATCTTGGCTGTTCTAGAACATTGGATCTTGGCTGCAATTACATGGGGAATACAGGGTTCATACAAGAAAACATGCAGTTCCTTTCCTTGTTTCTGATGTCTCTCCCACACTTGTAATTACTACAACCTTTCTTATAATTTCACTGAATAAAGTCATCATAAATACATTTCATTAGAAATGAATTTATTTGGGAGGGTTTTGTTTTAAATTTGTTTTAATTTTTAGGAATTTTGCCCCTGGATTCTGAAGACCCGGGACTTTGTGAAGTTGTTAGAGTCCATGAGCATTACTTGGGTATGTGGCAGTGTCTTCTTTTTTCTCATTTGCTAGTCCTGGGGCTTTAACTCAGGGCCTGAGCACTCTCATTGAGCTTTTCTTAAGGCTAGCACTCTACCACTTGAGCCACAGCCACTTCTGGCTTTTATGTGTATGTAATACGAAGGAATCGAACCCAGGGCTTCATGCATGCTAGGTAAGCAAGCACTCTACCACTAGGCCACACTACCAGTTCAGCAGTTGTCTTTTGAAACCCATTTAAGTCTTTTTTCACTAATGTGTGGTATAACTACTTTCTAATCATTTACACAATAATTATTGGTTGGATCATATAATTATTTATAACTTTCATATTTAGACTAAAAAGAATACAGGTTTGAAACTTTGAAATTTTTTAGCTCTGATATTATATCATTAAAATTTTTTAATTAATTTATTTATTTAACTTAGATGCTGGGAATTGAACCCAGGACCTCAAACATACTGAAAAAGTACTCTACCATTGAACTCCATCCCCAGAGGTCTTGATAATTATCTGGAGGGTAAAAAAAACACGGTACAAAAAAAGTCAAGACAGTTCATGGAGAGTCTGAGACAGGAGAGAATTAAGAATGATTGTTTTTGATTTTTGTTCCTGTTTCTAGTATTTTTTGACTAGTGTTCATTTGTAATTTTTCATAGTAAAGCATATAACATTTAAATTTAAACATATATGTTCATAAATATACATACACAGAGACAAACTTCATGAACTGCAGTAAAACCATTCTTCACCACTTGAATACTATTAGAGAAACACAAGAATGCTTAGATGCCAGGTACAGTAGTATACTCTACTGTCTGCCTCTCACAACCAGCTACCCAGGGCTGACAAAGATCACCTGAACCCAAGAGTTCAAAGTCAGCCTGGGCAACATAAGAAGACCTTGTCAAAAATATATTTTTAAAGTCATTTAGAGATACCATTATACACCCTAAAATTGCTATTCTTACTGGACACCTATGGCTTACACCTATAATCCTAGTTTCTTAAGAGACTGAGATAGACACTTCAAAGCTAACACATGACAAAAGTCCATGACACTCTATTTCCAAAATGACCAGCAAAAATTTGGGCTGGAGGGATGGCCCATGTGGTAAAGTCCACCTGAGCAAGCAAGCTAAGTCACCATAAGGCCAGGAGTTCAAGCCCTGTTACCCAAGTAGGAGTGGGGTAGAGGCTATTCTAGACATTTAGGAAATAACCAAGACTATTGGAGTTTGGAACCAGAATGCAAGGAAGAAAACAAAAATACACAGCTGATAACATTATTGTTATCTTACTGAGAAATGAAGTATGGGGCCAGGAGTTTGGCCTAGTGGTAGAGTGCTTGCCTAGCATGCATGAAGACCCGGGTTCGATTCCTCGGCACCACATACATTGAAAACAGCCAGAAGTGGTGCTGTGGCTCAAGGTAGAGCTCTAGCCTTGAGAAAGTCCAAGAACAGTGCTCAGGCCCTGAGCTCAAGCCCAGGACTGGCAAAAAAAAAAAAAAAAAAGAAATGAAGTATGGTGCAGGTGACCTACACCTGTAATCCTAGCTACTCCAGAGGCTGAGATCTGAGGATTGCAGTTCAAAGCCAGCCCAGGCACGAAAGTCTGTGAGACACTTATCTCCAGTTAACCACCAAAAAACTGGAAGTGGTGCTGTGGCTTAAATGGTAAAGCACTAACCTTGAGCTGAAGAGCTCAGGGACAGCGCCCAAGCCCAGAGTTGAAGCCCTAAGACAGACAAAAAAAAAAAAAGGAAGAAAGAACAAGATGAGGGGAGTGGGAGGAGGAAGTGAAATGGGGACAAAAACACGAGAAGGGATATCAATGTGTGTGAAGAAATGCACCTTCTATCTGGTGAATATAATGTAACCCTTCTATTAATTACAATAAAAAAGGAAGAAAGAATAGAAAAAGAGAGAGGGAGGAAGAAAAAGGAAGAGGGGGAGGGGGAACTGTGGGATGTTCTTCCCATTTTCATTCCCTCTCCTCTGACATTTTCAGCTTGTATGCATCAATGCTCCATGTACCCACTAGATGGCACTAGTGTGCTGCCGAAACCCTGTGACTAGTACAGTTTACATCTTTATAGATATTAGAACAAACACTTGAAAGAACTGGTAAGGACAAAACACTATATTGTTTATTTTATTTTCATATTTGGGCCATATTGGAGTTTGAATTCAGGGCCTTCTTTTGCCAGGAAAGCACTTGACTCATCACTCCAACAAGTTGATTTTAGATAAGAAATAACTGCTGGTTCTACTCTGAAAACAGCATTCAATTTACATTAACAGAAGATAAAAATTAGTGAAGTGTATAGCTTAATGATGAGATATTTAGAACTTCTTAAACTGTGTATGAGTTCATCTATTTCCAAGTACAATGGAAAGCCACTGATGAATGTTATACAGCATCAGAATATAATTTTGGCTTTTCTTTGTTTTGTTTGTGCCAGTCCTGGGTTTTGAACTCAGGGCATGAGCATTATCCCTGAGTTTTCTTTGCACAAGGCTAGTGCTCAACCACTTGAGGCACAGTTTCATGTTTAGCTTTTTGGTGATTAATTGAAGGTAAGAATTTCACAGACTTTCTGGCCTGGACAAGCACCCACCTCTTACCTCTGGTGCTAAATAGCTAGGACTACAAGTATGAGCAACCAGCACTGAGCCTCTTTTGATTTTTTGAGATAGTCTTGCTATGTAGCCCTGGCTGTACCCTCAGTACAGCCTGTGTAGGAAGTACAGCCATGTACAACTCCTCACTTACATGTTCAGTATCATTCTGATATGTCTTTTTCTTAACACTGCTGAAGTGACTGATGAGTCACCTGGTTGAAACATAAATTGGATATCCATAATCCACAATCCAGAAATGATTAAGCTTGATGATATCAAAGTTGGCCAAGTATGCTTTGCAAGCTCAGAAGGAAGTAGGTATGTCAAAGGTAGCATCCCCCAGGACCTGGAATGATTTTCTCTAGTGAAAACCATGCATGTGCTAAAGTATCCTTTACATAAGAGCATTCTTTTTTTTGTTGTTGTTGGTCATGGGGCTTGAACTCTGGGCCTGTGCGCTGTCCCTGAGCTCTTCAGCTCAAGGCTACCAGTCTACCCCATTGAGCCACAGCACCACTTCCTGTTTTCTTGTGGTTATTAGAGATAAGAGTCTCATGGACTTTAGTGCCTGTGCTGGCTTTGAACCTAATCCTCAGATCTTAGCCTCCTGAATAGCTAGGATTACAGGCATGAGCCACTGCACCTGGCAAGAGCATTCTTAATAGCACTGTAACTACTAGAAACTGAGACAATTCCTGTTGATAAGCCAGAGAATGGATAACCAAACAAAGGTGTTTCCATGTAGTGCAATACCATAAAACCACACAAATGAATGCAACCTCTCTAATAAAGACACAAAACGAATGTGTCTTTAAAACATAATGTGAAACATAAGGGGCACAGTAGAAATAGTTGCGTAGAATGTGTTTCCATTCAGACAAAGTTCCAAATCAGGCAAAAGTAATTGATACTATTTAGAAATGATACCATGTGACACCATATGAAAAGTGGTTACTTGTCTATTTGCTTTACATTTATCTATACCGTTGTGTTTTATATCTACTTGTGTACGTGTGTCTCTTTTTATCTTAAAGGGGTTTGACATGGATGCTTACATCCCTTTAAAGCATGCCTGTAATCTCAGAACTCAGGAGGCTGAGGCAAAAGGCTCACAAGTTGAAGGCCAATTTGTATTGAGTAGCAAGTTCAAGACTAGCCTGAGCTAGCAAGACCTTAGCTGTATCTGGCTTTTGGTTTCAACAAACAAAAACAGATTTCTATTCTAAAATAGTCTCAAAAAGAAAGAAAAGAGGCGGGGGGCTGGAAGTTTGGCCTAGTGGTAGAGTGCTTGCCTGCACAAAGATCCAGGTTCGATTCCTCGGTACCACATACATAGAAAAAAGCTAGAAATGGTGCTGAGGCTCAAGTGGTAGAGCTCTAGCCTTGAGAAAGTCCAAGGACAGTGCTCAGGCCCTAAGCTCAAGCCCAGGACTGGCAAAAAAAAAAAAGGAAAGAAAAAAAGCAAGTAAGAAAAGAGAGAACTATTATTTAGTTGACTGATGAGGGGAGTAGGGTCTTAGGCCAGATCATGGTCCACAGTGATAGACATGCAGAGAACTAGGTCGAGGAGGCAATATTAATACACCTTTCTAAGAAATTCTCTTCTCTTGTTCTTTGTGACAGTCCATAAACCAGAGAAGGTTACATGGACAGAAGCAGCTGGGACCATTCGGGATGGAGTACGAGCCTATACAGCCCTACATTATCTTTCTCATCTCTCTCCTGGAAAATCAGTACTGATAATGGATGGAACAAGTGTAGGTGCCATGGTTTTGTGAAAAAGATAACTCAATGTACAGTAAATTTAGTGTATACAGAAATAACCAGCCATGTGCTAGTAGACTTACTTGCCAATAGATTCCTAATTTATTTCCCAACCTCCCATTTTGTTCTCATAAACATAGATTTCATCAACAGGTGGTAGAAGTCAGACTTAGGATGAGTGGTTTCTAATCCTTTTGAATCTATCAATAGAATAAATAGCAGAAAAATCTTTTTTGTTATTAGAATGCTGAGGATCAACCTAAGCCTTTGTGTATCCTAGGCAAGCACTCTTACCACTGAGCTTTGACCAAAGCCCAGCCATTGTAATCATTTCTTTTATAAAGCCAGAACTAATGCATGAGTCTTTAAAAGTCACACTCTAGATCTCCCTTCTAGTTTTTGAACCTATTCCTCACTAACATGTAGGTTAATAAAGTTGCACCTTTTAAGTTTTTCATATGCAAGGTTAAAATGTATTAATTGAAAATATTATCATCAAAAATTTGCTAGCAACTCTAAAGAACACATAACATAAGGCCAGATGTGGTGCGTGCCTGTGATCTCAGGTGACAGACATTGGAAGGCTTGCAGTTTGAAGCCAGGTGAAGAAAAATATTGGTGAGCCAGGCACCAGTGGCTCACACTTGTAATCTTAGCTATTCTGGAGTCTGAGATCTGAGGATCACAGTTCAGAGCCAGTCTGGGCACAAAAGTCTATGAGACTCATCTCAAATTAACCACCAGAAACTGGAAGTAGTGCTGTGGCCCAAAGAGTAGCGCTGTAGCCTTGAGCTGAAGAGTCAGGGACAGCTCCCAGTGCCAGAGTTCAAGTCCCGTGACCAACCAAAAAAAAAAAAAAGAAAAATATTAGTGAGACCTCATCTTAATAAGCAAGCTGTGCATGAGTGGTACATATTAGTGGTCCAGCTACATAGAAAATATACATAGTTTAAGGCCAGACTTGTGCTCAGATTAAAAACCACTGCCTCCATTAAGATGGAATCTTTCAGACGTTTCTGCCCAGGCTGACCTAGAATTAGTATCTTCCCACCCTCAGCTTCCCACATTGCTTATGAGGACAGGTAGTCAGGCACTGATGGCTCATGCCTGTAATCTTAGCTACTCAAGAGGCTCAGATCTGAGGCTCAAGATTCAAAGCCAGTCTAGGCAGGAAAGTCTATGTGATTCTTACCACCAGAAAACTGGAAGTGGTGCTGCTCAAAACAGCAGAGCACTAGCCTTGAGCAAAGAGAGTTTG
Source organism: Megascapheus bottae (assembly GCF_031878675.1). NCBI lineage: Eukaryota > Metazoa > Chordata > Mammalia > Rodentia > Geomyidae > Megascapheus > Megascapheus bottae. The sequence continues at coordinate 98,116,279 of NC_143509.1, read as the reverse complement.
TGGATAGCACCCAAGCCCTGAGTTTAAGCCTCTCAACCAACAACAACAACAAAAGAGTCTACATCTGAGCCATTGAACCCAGCTATGGATTGAGAAGAGATCTCTCATGCTTTTCTGCCACGCTGGCCCAGAACCATAATCCTCCCATTCTCAGCTTCCCAGGTGGCTAAGATTCCAGGTGAGCTGTTAGTGCCTGGCAGCCCTGAGCTCTTGAAGAGCTTTGGTCTTCAGTGAGAAAGCCCTAGAGTCCCATAGCTTAGACCATCATTCTGACAGGGCTCTTCTAGGCCCATATTCCTCTTTCCATGGCCCTGTTTCAAAGGGCCCACATGCTTGAAATGATGTACTGTAGTAGAGTAGAGCATGTGGAACATGGAGATGCCAGTCCTGGGCTTGAGCGCAGGGCTTGAGCATTGTCCTTGGACTTTCTCAAGGCTAAAGCTCTACCACTTGAGCCTCAGCACCACTTCCAGCTTTTTTCTACATGTGGTACCAAGGAATCGAACCCGGGTCTTCATGCATGCTAGGCAAGCACTTTAACCACTAGGCCAAACTCCCGGCCCCTAACATGATACTTTTAATGCATTATTGCAGTCTATAAAATAAATGAGACAGGGCCTTTGCCCTCTATCAATCTGTTAACTTATTGTATATGTTTTGACATAGACATTTGGCACCATAGCAATTCAGTTAGCACACCACAGAGGAGCCAAGGTGATTTCAACTGCATGCAGCTTAGAAGAAAAGCAGAGCCTTGAAAGACTTAGACCTTCTGTAGGTGAGTAACATCACTCATCAGGGTGGGGGGTGGGGGGGGAGGGAAACGGGTACCAAGACATGTGAAAGGGTATCAATGTATGTGAATTAATGCACCTTCTATCTGGCAAATATCATGTAACCCTTTTACTAATTACAATAAAAAAAAATGAAAAAAAAAATCACTCATCACTGACTTGCAACAGGGAAAATGATAGCAAAAGCCATACTGGTAACCCAGGCAGGGTAGTGCATACTAGTAATCCCAGAACTTGGGAGGTTGAGACAGGAGCATCACGAGTTCAAGGCCAGCTTAGACTACTACATAGTAAGATCTTATCTTAAAACAAACAAACAAACTGCACTAAAAGTCTAGGCACCAGTGACACACACCTGTAATCCCAGCTACTCAGGAGGCTGATATGAGAATCATCATTCAAAGCCAGGCTGGGCAGTAAAGTTTGTAAGAATCTGATTAACCACCAAAAAGCTACAGTAGAACTGTAGTCAAGTGGGAGAATACTAGCCTTGATGAGAAAAAGCTCCGGGACAGCACCTAGGCCCCGAGTTCAAGCCCCAAAATTGGCACATGCACACACACACACACTCATTGCACTAGTAAAACTGCACACAATCCCAAATGAAAGTCAGTTTTAAAATGTACTTTGAAGGACTAGAAATGTACTTCAGTGGTAGAGTGCTTGTCTAACATGCATGAAGCCCTAGGTTAATTCCTCACTACCCCATAAACAAACAAATAAAACAGAAGTGGTGCTGTGGCTCAAGTGGTAGAGTGCCAGCTGAGATCAAACACAAGCCCCAATGCGGGTGGGGTTGTGACAAATGGAAGGAAATGAGTACAGGGGTCTGGAGAAGAAGGACAAGAAAAGGAAGAAGAGCTCTGAAAATAGAACGGAGGAAGCTATGGGCACCTGTGGTTCATGCTTGTCACCCTAGCTACTCGGAAGACTAAAAGCTGAGGATTGTGGTTCAAAGCCAGCCGGGGCAAGAAAGTCTGTGGGCCTCTCCTCTCATCTCCAATAAATTACATAGAAAAAGTTGGAAGTTGTGCTGTGTCTCAAGCAGTAGAGTGAAGCCTTGAGCATAATAAGGTTCAGGGACAGTGTCCAGGCCCTGAGATCAAGCCGCAGGACTGGCAAAAAAAAAAAACAGAATGGAAGACTGGGGTATACCCCAGTGGTAGAACACTGGGCCTTAGCATGCAGGAGGCCCTGGTTGAATCAGCCAGCAAAAAAGAGAGGTATAGGAATGAAAGACAATGAGATTGAGAAAAGGAAAGAGCCAAAATGGTACTGTTGAAAGGGAAGGTTCTTACTGGTTAATTCTGCCCTATTCTAGCTTCAGCCCTCCTATTTTTGTGTCTTAAAACTTGCCCCCATTCCTGAGCACACTGTACCTCTAATCCATACTACCTCTGGCAGGAATTGTCTTCAGTGAGCAATTATAAAATAAATATACTTTCATGTGCTAGTTCAAATTTTGAGGCTTTCTATTAACACTGAAGAGATTAGGAAATAATGCCTTTGCATTGTATATGTGAGACCCTAGATTCAATCCCCAATGCATCAGAAAAAAATGTGATTGTGTGTGTACAAATATACAAATATAATCAAAGCAACAAAATAAAATTAGCTTAACTTTCACTAATTGTGCTGAACAAATATCCTTACATTCAAGACTTACCTCCATTTTTAGCTGAACATAGAGACTCACACCTGTAATCCTGGCTATTCAGGAGGCTGAGATCTGAGATCAAAGTTCAAAGCCATCCCAGGCACAAAAGGACCTGAGACTCTTATCTCCAATTAACTTCTAGAAAAATGGGAAGTGGGACTTGGCTCAGGAGTAGGATGGTAGCTTTGAGCTTCGGAGCTCAGGGACAATGCCCAGGCCCAGGGATTGGGGTAGCTTTAAGCTGAAGAGCTCAAGGACAGCGCCCAGGCCCCATGGCCCACAAAAAAAAAAACAAACTTATCTCCATTTCTGGAGAACTAGGGGGGATTTCTGAATTGAGAAAGATACAGTAGCTTCTAGTAGATGTGTTCTTTATTACACAAATGTATTTTATAGATTTTGCATATTTTTTAGCATTCACTTGGATAAATATTATTTTTATAGGACCAGAGGCACTGAGGCAGAGGCATTGTACCTTTGTGTTCCTCTCCTAAGAGGATCCTCCTAGCTTCACACACTATTTATACACACTTTAGAAACAGTTTGACCTTCTATTGTCATGTCGTAACATTGTTTTTCAAATTCTCAGTTCTGGTGACATATCCTATAATCAGAAAGTAGTAATCTGTTTACAGACCAGCTTGGACCACTTTACACACTAAAAGATTGCAATGTTTTTAATTGAATAACCTCCCCCTCTCCATTTAGAGTAATCCTTATCAATATTGGACTTGCTGAGAAAAAGTTATTAGAATTGGATCTTTCTCTTTAAAATAACTGTTTGAACTCTTCATTCATTTCAGAGAACAGACATATGTGCTTTTCCTTTTTTCTAATGTAATTTGTTTGTACTGATCACTTAGAGAACAGTACAGTTACCTGATTTCCTGTCCTTTACAGCCCGTGTGATTGATGTTTCTAATGGGAAAGTCCACATTGCTGAAAGCTGTTTGGAAGAAACAGGTGGCCTGGGGGTAGATATTGTCCTGGATGCTGGAGGTAGGTACCAATGAAATCCATAGCCTGTGCAAGTCTTTTTTGTTCTTTTCATTGTAAAATGTCATTTAAGGAAAACATAATTCAAATTGCAAAATAAAAAACATGTTCTGTGGCATCAGGAAAACATTATAATCCTATGTCCCACTAAAAATCATAAGAGGCACTACATGCTTTTGGAAAAAGAGTTAACAGAAGCACTGTGATTGTTAAATTATCACCAAATCATGATAAGAGGGTGGCAAGGTTACTGTTTCTTATCACATGGAACTTGCAACATAATGCTAATGTAATTAAGTATATATCTGATGCAGAGAATTGCTTTTATGTCTTGGCCTTTAAGAGAACCATTACTCATCTCCAAATACTCCAATCCTAACACAACACTTCAAGAAAAAGTATGTTCTCAAAAAATACTGTTTTGAAATGTTCCTTTAATTTATTATTATTTATTTATTTTGCCAGTCCTGGGCTTGAGCTCAGGGCCCGAGCACTGTCTTTGGACTTTCTCAAAGCTAGAGCTCTACCACTTGAGCCACAGCACCACTTCCGACCCAGTAATCGAACCTGGGTCTTCATGCATGCTAGGCAAAAACTCTACCACTAGGCCAAACTCCTGGCCCGAAATGTTCCTTTTATAATTAATGTAGTCAATTCTTAGCGATTCTTCTGTTATAATTATTTTGCAATTATGTTCAAGAACATTAGAAATCAAATTTTAGGACTTCTCCACTTATGTAATTTAATTTCAGAGAAAAAATATAACTAGGTAATTAATTTGCTAATGCCTGTTTAAGGGGCTTTTAATTAGAGACATCTTAACGTTATCCCCCAGTCATCATTGTCCCTTGAAGAAAGACCATACTTGCCTTTTAAAAATACATAGGCAGGGCTAGGAGCGTAGACTAGTGGTAAAGTGCTCGCCTAACATGCACAAAGCCCTGGATTTGATTTCTCAGTACCACAGACACAGAAAAAGCCTGAAGTGGCACTGTGGCTCAAGTAGTAGAGAGCTATCCTTGAGCAAAAAGTGTCCAAAGACAGTGCCCACGCATCGAGTTCAAGACCCAGGACTGCCAAAAACAAAACAAACAGCAACAAAAACCCACATAAGCACTGAAGTTGAACTAACCTGTGACAAATCTGTCTCAGAATCCTATGTACCTGAGATGCCTACTTGGCCCCAGATCTTTGCTCTGTGTGGCTGCTCTCTACTGGATGACTGACTTCTAAGCTACATTAGAAAACAAAAGAGTTTTTCCTCTTTTTCTTGATAAATTTCACTCATACTGCTTAACACCTAATCTGTACATAGTGAAGTAGCACAGTCCAAAAGCCTGATATGGTAGCCCACAAAGCACTTCTATTTATACTTGGTTATAATACAACTGTGGTCATTGTGTGTGTGTGTTTTTTATAGCCACTGTTTTCCAAGATTTAAAATTAGCTCAAAGAAAAAAACAGTGGAAATGAGAACGAAAACATTGATAGCATATTTTTTAATGTACACTTTAATAGTTAGGTCAACTTATGGCTCAGTTGGACCTGTAAATCTTTAATCAGAAAGCTACCTCATTTCATTGTGTTAAGCTTTCATTGTTGCAATTATCATTATGACAATTACATATTACGGTATCTTTCTTGGTTTCCAAATGAAAATTGACTTGTTTTTTATTTCATTATAAATAAAATTATTAGGATGCAAAAAGTAGAGTTAAAGTGTTAAAATACACTGTTGCTTTCTCCTAAGGAAAAATACTTTTTTTGTGTGCTGGTTCTGGGCCTTGACCTGTGGACCTGGCTACTGTCCAGGAGCTTCTTTATGATAAAAGCAAGGGCTCTACCGCTTGAGCCACAAAACCACTTCTTTTTTTTTTTGAGTAGTTTGTTAGAGATAAGAGTCTTATGAGCTATTCATGTTTTGGAATTTCATTTATTATATGGTGTATATATTTTTTAAAAAAGTCTAATGGACTAACCTGCCTGAGATGGCAAACCAAGATCCTCAGATCTCAACCTCCTGAGTAGCTAGGATTATAGAAATGAGCCATCAGCACCCAGCTAAAGTGAGTTCACTTTTTATTTATGTAAGTGGTGCCTCACACCTGTAATCCTTGCTACTCAGGAGGCTGAGATCTGAGGATGGAAGTTCAAAGCCAGCCCAGGCAAAGAAGTCCATGAGACTCTTATCTCCAGTTAACCACCAAAAAAGCGGAAGTGGTGCTGTGGCTCAAGTGGCAGAGCACTAGCCTTTAGCTGAAGAGCTCAGGGACAACACCCAGGCTCCATGACTGACAAAAAAACAAATGAACGAACAAGTTATTTTTTTTTTTTTTTTTTTGCCAGTCCTGGGCTTGAGCTCAGGGCCTGAGCACTGTCCTTGGACTTTCTCAAGGCTAGAGCTCTACCACTTGAGCCTCAGCACCACTTCTGGCTTTCTTCTATGTATGTGGTACCGAGGAATCGAACCCGGGTCTTCATGCATGCTAGGCAAGCACTTTAACCACTAGGCCAAACTCCCGGCCCCGAACAAGTTATTAAACTGGTATTTTTCTCTCTCTTTTTCAACTGCTCACTTAAAAGTGAGGTTATATAGTAAAGATGATGAGCCACCTATGAAATTACAACTTCTGCCACATAAACATGATATCATCACACTTCTTGGTGTTGGAGGCCATTGGATAACAACAGAAGAAAACCTTCAGGTATTATCAAAAGCAATACAACAAGAACAATATAAATTCTGAATTGTATTCTATGTTTAGGGAATGTAGCTTCTTTTTAATGTTAATTAAGTGCTGGCCAAAATGTTAAAATACCGGCTGGTGGTGAGTTCATTTAGTTTGAATGAACTATAAGGAGAATTTTTTAGTGATTTGGAAGTCATGGCTTCTAAGATGTAAAACTTTTTCTTTAAAATGTTTAAATTGTATTTCAAATACCATTGTAATATAACACAAAGATTAGACATTATAATAGTTTTTTGTTATTCAAATTGGCACTACAAATAACTTATCTACTGAACATAGATTGGTTACCTCCTAAGTTTGTTTGACTGTATTCTAATTAAATATTTATTATATCATGGTTTATATACAAATATCACAAATGCCAGGGTTGACTTTTCAGTGTGTTTGTAATGTATTCGTGAAGCATATGTATTCATGAAGATGACTAGTAGTTACCAAAACTCAAATACCAAAGCCCCTCAAGCAGGCATCTCCTCACTGACATTCTAGACTGGCCTGCATCTGCCCTGTACTTAGCACCTAGCTAGTTCAACATTTTGGATCGGGACATAGACAAGAAAACATTGTAGTTTGTATAAGATTGTTATTAAAGTGTGTGAGTGTCTGTGTGTGGGGGAGTGTATGATTTCAACACTATTTAATCTGTCTAGAAGTTTTTTCTGACTCAAGGTACCAATCAATGTTTCATTGTTAAACTCACAGTGATTTGTCTTTGTGTATTTCATTACAGTTGGATCCTCCAGATAGCCACTGCCTCTTCCTCAAGGGAGCAACGGTGGCATTCCTTAATGATGAAGTTTGGAATCTGTCAAATATACAGCAAGGAAAATATCTATATATCCTTTTTTCTACTGACTTGAGTTTCTGGCTTGAAATGTACCTAGGATTCCTAAATTCATTCATTATGATAAGAAATCGCAATTAGCTATTACGTTTCCTTTAATATATTTAAAATTACTTCCCAAGTATTTGGATTTTTTGCATGTTTGTTTTGTTTTGCTTTTTCCAGTCCTGTGGCTTAAATTCAGGGCCTGAGTCCTTGGACTTTCTCAAGGCTAGAGCTCTACCACTTGAGCCACTGCACCACTTCCAGCTTGTTTCTGTGTATGTGGTAGTGAGGAATGGAACCTGGGTCTTTGTACATGCTAGGCAAACACACTACCACTAGGCCAAACTCCTGGCACCCCAAGTACTTGTTTTAACGTTAAAAGAACTCTACAGGATATTAGTACTGCTATCATCTCTGCCTCACAAATGAAAACAACAAAGCATAGGGAACCAGAACCAGATCTCTTGATCTATGTAAAGATGCTGTTAACCTACTTGACAGTCCCTAAGTCCAGAGTGGAACATGGTAACTGAATGAAACCATGTTAAGTATTTCTATATACTAGCTGTCCCTGACTTATCAATGATAGTTCATGTTAAGATTTTTTGAACCTATCCAGTCATATTGACATCATTTTATACTCTCAGCTACTCAGATATACACCATCATTCCCAACTTAATTACTAGCTTTCCTGCAAACATTCTGAACATTTTAGCCTGTTTCAACCAAATTAGTTGACAATGCTTACCTAATATAAAAGGCAAGTGCTAAATACCATACACTGGATAAAAATGGAAATAATACACTATTCTATCACCATTCATTGGGATAGGAATATTCATCATCTAAACGCTTGATAACTTTCATCATTTGTCCTTAGAAGTTGAGGCCATGATCTAACCGGTTCTGCTAAGTCATTTTTCTTATTTAGAAATAAACTTCACAGGGCTGGGAGTTTGGCCTAGTGGTTAAAGTGCTTGCCTAGCATGCACAAAGACCCGGGTTCGATTCCTTGGTACTACATACATACAAAAAAGCTGAAAGTGGTGCTGAGGCTCAAGTGGTAGAGCTCTAGCCTTGAGAAAGTCCAAGGACAGTACTCAGGTCCTGAGCTCAAGCCCAGGACTGGCAAAAAAAAAAAAAAAAAGAAAGAAATAAACTTGACAGTGATTTTACAACACTTTGTACCAAGAGTGTGAAACATTTTTGGAAGAAAAAAATGACAAACAGCATTTTCTTCTTATTGAACAGACTAATTTTCTTATTTATATTGTCCCCTTAACTATCCTTCTAGCTACGTATCTTGAAGGACGTGATGGAGAAGTTGTCATCTGGTGTTTTTAGGTATGCAAAAGAAACTAAATCACCGTTCTTGTTTGTTTTTCTATTCTCAAAGAGAATAACACGGACTTTTGGTTATTTTCTTTCAGCTTTTACAGCATATTTATTGTCTTCTTTTATTATTTAGTTTTGAAAAAATGGCTGCTCTATATTCTTCAAATCTGAGCTTTTCTCCCTTTGTTTCATTCTGTGTCTCACCCTTTGCTTTTCTTCATAACTTAAAAAGAGGAGAAAAGGAAATTTGTTTAAGGTTGATCTGTTTATTTATAAAAGAGGGAGTGGATAAAGCAGTGACTTTCTTTCTCTTCAGAATGTGTGGGGGCAATAGTTGAGTGCTTATGATTCAAACACCTTGAAGGCAAAGGTAGAAAGATCAGGAGTTTGAGGTCAGCCTGGGCTACCTAGTGAGACCCTATCTCAAACAACAAGAACAATCTTAACTACTTGGGTGTAGGTGAGCTGGTGTTCACCTGTAATCCTAGCTCAAGAGGCTAAGCAGGAGGATTGTACATTTGAGGCAGCCTGAGCTACATAGCAACACCCTATCAAAACAAGCAGATTCTTTCTTGGCTTTTTTACTGAAGGCTAGTGTTACTTCACTTTGAGCCACACTGCCACTTCCCAGCCCAGCTGTTTTGCTTGTTTATTTTAGAGATGGGGTCTTGACTTTTCTGCCCAAGCTGACTTTCAACCTCTATCTTCCAGATTTCAGCCTCATTAGGATTACAGAAGTGAAACACTGGTGCTAGGCTAATTACTCAAGTACTCTTTTTTTTTTTTTTTTTGGCCAGTCCTAGGGCTTGAACTCAGGGCCTGAGCACTGTCCTTGGACTATCCTCAAGGCTAGAGCTCTACCATGTGAGCCACAGCACCACTTCTGACTTTTTTCTGTGTATGTGGTACCAAGGAATCTAGATCTTTGTGCATGCTAGGCAAGCACTCTACCATTAGGCTGACCTCCTGGCCCCCTCAAGCACTCTTAACAGTGGAAATACCAAGAAACAGTATGTTTGAATTATTTGAAGCAGTCTAACAATTCTGTGTGTCCTACTCATCTGTAACTAAACCTGACATTCCTAATGATTTTCTTCCTCAGACCTCAGTTGGATGAACCCATTCCATTGTATGAGGCAAAAGTTTCCATGGAAGTTGTTCAGAAAAATCAAGGAAGAAAAAAGCGAGTGGTTCAGTTTTAGCTTTCTTCTTTATCAGACTTGAGTTGGATGTACTTATCCCAATATTTGAAGCCAGTTTTCTTTGAAAATTATTGGGAAAAATCAAGGAAGATAAAAAGAAAAAAAAATCAAGCTAGTTCTATTTTGAAGCATGTTTTCCTGGATGTTCAGTTGGTGACAAATCTGCAAAGCATTTGCAAAGCTGTTGTGAATATGATTGAGATATTTATTTTAACATCTGAAGGGAATATTTGGTTTTAAGTTATCGTTGCTATGCATTTTGCCATCTATAAAATTCCTTAAGGGAAAAAAAAACCCTCCTTTCCGCAAAAAGCACAATTTTGATACATTGCAGGCCTTTGCTGTACTGTCAAAAGATTACTGATTTTCCACCAACTCCGTTCTCAACATCTTTATTTACTTTGCTACTCCTGGGGCTTGAGCGCGGGGCCTGGGCACTCACTGTCCTCCGGCCTTCTCCAGGCCAGCGCTTTCCCACTGGAGCCACAGCGCCGCTCCCGGCTTTCTCTGAGTATAAGGTACTGAGGAATGGCACCCAGGGCTTGGTGCATGCCGGGCCAGCTCCCGGCCCTCCGCAGTCCTCATGTGAACACGCGGGCGTATTTCCAGGCCTCTTTAGACGCTGGAATGGTGTTGGAGGGTCTTCATTCAGGGTCAACCTCAGCAGCTGCTGTAGTGACAGCCGGGGAGCTGGTGGGGAGGGCTGGGGGCCCGGGGCGGGGGGGCACAGGAGAGTCTCTGGACGCTGAGTTACCTTAGTGAAGGTGGGATGGCGGGGGACTAGGCCCCGGCGACGCCCAGGACGATGCACCAGTGCGGGCGTCCGCGAGAACCCGCCAGCGCACCTGGGGACGGGACGCGGGCGGCACCTGGGCGGGTGGCGGTCTCAGCGGCTGGCGGGCTCGCGCAAGGCCTGTCGGGCGCCCCACGGCGCACGCTCCGTGCGTCGCGGGGCGGGACCACGCCGGGGCGGGGCCTGGCCAGCTCCAGTCGGCGCTCGGCGCAGAGCCGCGTCGGGGGCGGGGCCGGCGCGCGCGGGAAGGGCTGGCGGGGCTGCCGGCTGCCTCCCGGCCGCGCGTCATGGCTCTGTCGGTGCCGGGCTACTCGCCCAGCTTCAAGAAGCCTCCGGAGAAACTGCGCCTCCGACGGAAAAGGGCGCGGAGCTCCGGGGCCCCTACCTCGCAGGCCCCCCAGCTGCCGGAGCCCGCGGCCCGCCGGGCTGCCTTGGCGGCGGGGCTGCCCCTCCGCCCCTTCCCCGCAGCAGCGAGCCGAGGCGGCGGCGGCGGCGGCGGCCGGCCCGCGGCTCCGAGGAACCCCTTCGCCCGCCTGGACAACCGTCCGCGGGCCGCCGCCCAAGACCCCGACGCGTGGCCCCGCCGCCCGCCGGAGGCATCGGGCCGGGTGAGTGCCGCGGTCGGCCCGGCCGTCCAGGGGCGCCGCCCCTCGGCGCGGACCGCCGGGAACAGGGCGTGGGGAGTGCTTAGGTTCGAGGCTGGGAAAAGGGCGCCAAGAGTTTGCCCCGCCAGTGGCAGCGAGGGCGCCCCGAGCACTGGAAATGGCCGCCCGGTGTGTGGGGGCCGGCCGGGTCTCCGGGTGCCCCACCGCAGCCCCCGGCCTCTGCGTGGCAGCGGGCCTGGAGGGGACCTGGAGGGGAGCTGGGAAGAACGTTCGGACACCCGGTCCCTGCCCTCCCACCGCGGGCTGGCCTCCCTCCGCTCACGTCCTCAGAATTTTCTGCAGATAAAGGAATGTTAGGGTTGATTTGAGTGAGACTTTACTGGCATCCGTCTCTCCCTAAAAGCGTTTTTTTGGATCTTTGAGTTTAAGGTTAACACATCCGTTATTAAATAGGCAAATCTCTATCTAGCCCCTTTTCCCTTAATTTTAAAGTTCAGATAAAACAAAGTTGTTTTGTTTTGTTTTTTTAATACCCTCAGCCTTTAGAATATGAAAGAGAAAATGATTCCTTATTGGAAGAGCTGTTACCTGAAAAGACAACTATCACTGAACTGTCCAAGGTAATACTTTTAAAATGCCATCAAGAGTTATATTCATACTCATACGTGTTTTGCTTCACAAAGAAGCTTGAAAATGACATTTCTATAATAGGGCTGGAAAGGTGGAATCAGCCAAGCTGCAGGACTTTGTGTGATAAATATATTCATACTATCACTGGGAATGGTCACCAGCACCAAAGTAGACAGAAAACACATGGGCTTGCCCTCTATCCCCATCATTTTTTTTTAAGACTTCTTTCTCTGTAGTGAGTGTCTCCTTCAACTCAGAACTAGAGACAGCTCCAGCTTAGCTTCTAAATCTTGCAATGTTAGATTATCTCCATAAAAACATCACTGAACCTTGCTGTGTCTCTCCCAACACACACACACACTTTCTAACTGAAGTATTTCTGTTGTGATAGTTTGATACTTCATACTTTGTCCTAATGGAGACAGGCAATTTCCTTTGCACAAAGTCAAAAAATGTTTCTCCATGTGGCCTCTGAGAGTCCTTCATGAGTTTCCTGCTAGAAGAGCAGCTTAGCTTTGGTTCAGGAATTTCAGATGCTGGAAAGATATTCTTTTCTTCTGGTCAAACTTCTTTTTTTAACTTGCCTATGGGGGCAGGGGCTGGAGCAGAGACAAAGTTTCTCCCTAAGGTCTTGTCTGCATTGTATACTTGTCATTGGGGAAGTTTGGGGGAAACCAAGATTTTAAGGTTTCCCTTAGCTGTAAACAGTGGGTAGTAGCCTGATGGCTCCTACACAAACACCTCCCATGCACCAAACTGGATTCCCCTGTTCCTAATTTCCAGCCAGGGTTGGCTGAGTTCTTATTTAGCATTATAAAAAGTGAAATGTGCCCTTCTTCCACTACCACTGTCAACAGATACACATTTCTCCCAGAGGCATTCATGCCAGTTTAGTTCAAATCCTGGCTTTTTCAGTCCTGATATTTTAAAAACATTATTTACTATATGATTAAAATAATTTTGATGTGTGAGTGATCCTAAGTACATTAAGAAAGTCTTCAGGTTGTTAACTTTTTTTTCTTGAATGTAACCTTTATGTTCTTGTTTTTTGAAAGACTCAACACCTATCATTCTTGGAATCGAATACTCCATCTTCAGAAAGTACCGAGTTACCTGTGGACTGGAGCATTAAAACTCGACTCCTTTTTACCTCTTCTCAACCCTTTAGCTGGGCAGATCATTTGAAAGCTCAGGAAGAGGCTCAAGGTCTTGTCCAACATTGTAGGGCAGTAGAAGTTTCTTTGCCCCCAAATATTCAGGTAATTCTAAAAATAAAGTACCTATGATTTAAAGTAACAGATTAAATGCTTTCTATAAAATACCAAAGATACTTCCGTCCATTAAAGTTTTCTAATATTTAAAGATAGAAAGATGGAACATTTTGTTTCTCCTAGATAATATTTTCAGATACATGTAAGGCTTTTTTAAAAGTATTTGGGAGCCAGGCTCTGGTGGCGCAAGCCTGTAATCGTAGCTACTCAGGAGGCTGTAGATCTAAGGATCCTAGTTCAAAGCCAGTGCAGGCAGAAAAGTCCATGAGACTCTTACCTTATTGAGCTGTGGTTCAAGTGGTAAGACACTAGCCTTGAGCAGAAAGAGGCTCAGAGACAGCACCCAGGCCCTGAGTTCAAACCCCAGGAATGGCATGCATAAATAAATAAATAAATAAGATTATAAGAGCAGATAAATTTTTACTGGTTTTCTTAAGACATGCTGGTTTTTTTCTTAATATGTACATATTCTTGCTTCTTCAGTAATAGTCTTTAAATTTAGTGAGCTAATAAGTTTACACTGGTTTTAGAGACATAAAGCTTCCTTACTGTGAAGCCATTCGTCAACTCAAACTAGTTTATAAAGGTTTACCAGAAAGAGGACCTAATGTATCTTTTTCAGTAAATGGATCAGGATGATAAATAATTTGCGTTATCAATGTTGACTGCATTATGAGTGATGGCTGGCTACTTTCTAGCGTTTTCATAGGAGGAAGAGGAAGAGGAGGGTGAGTAGATTGCTGCACACATTCTTGTAGAGAAGCTGGTCCTGTTTACTCAAGTGACTGTTCACACTGGGAAAAACAGTAGAGGGTTCCTCTACCTTGTGGTTCCTCTGAAACAGTCTAACAGATAATTAGTGCTTTCTAGGAAGGGTATTCCAAACAAGGATGTGTACTACATTTTTAAGTCTGGGAAGAGTTAATTCTAGAGGTTAAAATTATTCCTGTGTCTAGGAATTTAGTTTATATAGGAAGCAGTAATAGCCTGGTGCTTATGACTCATTGCCTATAATCCTAGCTATTCAGAAGGCTGAGATCTGAGGATCCCTGTTCAAAGCCAGCTGGGGCAGGAAAGTCTATGAGACTCTTGTCTCCATTTAACCATCAACAAACTGGAAGTGGCACTGTGGCTCAAAAGTGGTAGAGTGCTAGCCTGGAGCAAAAGAGCTTCAGGAACCAGAGCCCAGGCCCTGAGTTCAAGCCCCATGCATGACCTCTCCCTATCCGCGCACCCCCCCAAAAAAACATGCTTAGAACATTTGGTATAATTAAGTCTCTAGTGAAACTCTGCGTCTCATGACTCAAAGTCACCTTGTGTTCCTCTGGATTTTAGGATCCCAAACTCTCCGCTGAGTTACGGTGTGCCTTTCAACAGAGTCTTGTTTACTGGCTCCACCCTGGCTTGCCTTGGGTGCCACTGTTCCCTCGTATTGGGGCTGATAGAAAAATGTCTGGAAAGATAAGCCCTTGGTCCAATGATGAATCCCTGCAGCATATCTTAATGAGTGACTGGTAAGACTAATAGGCTCCCATAATACAGTGGTGAATTTTCATTTTAGCACTCTTCTCTCCTTACTAATATTTGTGTCTTGGAAATGGATAGTGATAAATGAATCTTTATATCTGAATTTCATCAGAAATGATTAATAACTAATATTTATTATTACTTCCTGTCGATTTTACTCAAATAAGCAGTCAGTTATCAATGAAGTGTTACCACATAAACATTACCAGTTTTTCTGTAAGAGCTATTTGTTAGCCAGATGCCGGTGGCTCATGCCTATAATCCTAACTATGCAGGAGACTGAGATCTGAGGATCATAGTTCAAAGCCAGCCCAGGCACAAAAGTCTATGACTCTTATCTCCAGTTTACCACCGGAAAACCAGAAGAGATGTATGGCTCAGCATGGTGGAGTCTTGAGGTGAAGGGGTCAGGGACAGAGCTCAGGCCCAGAGTTCAACCACATAACTGACCAAAAAAAAAAAAAGCTATTTGTTACAACTACTTTGACATTAGCAGTAAGATCTTATTACCAATTGCAGTCCTTTAAAGCCAACTTGTAAATAACTACAGAAATTCAAAGCTATTTCTGAAATATTTGTTGTGGTTTTGTTTTTTTGTTTTGTTTTGTGGGTCATTGGGCTTGAATTCAGCCTAGGTGCTGTCCTTCAGCTCAAGATTACCACCTTACCCTAAGCCCCACTTCCTTTTTTCTAGAGGTTAATTGGAGATAAGAGTCTCTGGGTCTCAGGGTCCTTTTGTTCCCGGGCTGACTTTGAACCTTGATTCTCAGATCTCAGCCTTCTGAGTAGCTAGGATTACAGGTATGAGCTTCTATGTTCAGCATATTTCTTGTGTTTTACACCAGCTGAATTCAAACTGAATTGTACAAAATTAGTTTTTGTTTTTTGGGGGTTTTGGTTTTGTTCCCCCCCCTCCCCCCCGTCTAGGCCTGGGCTCTATCCCTGAGTTCTTCAGCTCAAGGCTACCACCCTACCCTTTGAGCCACAGCGCCACTTCCAGTTTTCTGGTGGTTATTTGGAGATAAGAGTCTCATAGAGGACTTTGAACTGCGATCCTTAGATCTCAGCCTCCTGAGTAGCTAGGATTACAGCATGAGCCACCTGGCCTGGCTCAAAATTAAATTTTAAACATGGAGTTAAATGTTTAATAACACCTAGAGAAAAATTACTTTCTTTCCTAGGTCTGTGAGCTTTACTTCTCTGTATAATCTGCTGAAGTCAAAACTGTGTCCCTACTTCTACGTTTGTACCTACCAGTTCACTGTCCTGTTCCGAGCAGCAGGATTAGCAGGGAGTGATGTCATTACAGCAGTCCTGTCTCCTACAACAAGAGGACTGAGAGAAGCTATGAAAAATGAAGGTAAAATTGTCACAGTGGCTCACAACTGTAATCCTAGCTATTCAGGAGGCTTAGATCTGAGGTTCAAGGTTCAGAGTCAGCCTGAGCACAAAAGGACCTGAAACTCTTGTCTCCAATTAACCTTTAGAAAACAAGAAGTGGGGCTTGGCTCAAGCATAGGGTAGTAGCCTTGGACTGAAGCGCTCAGGGACAGTGCCCAGGCAGAATTCAAGCCCCATGACCCACAAAAAAGAAACATGAAGGTAAAAGCTTAGGATTGCAGTTTGTATACTATTCTTTATAGTTTTTACCAGTTACCTGTATTATTTTAAGAAATATATTCATTTCTGGATTTTGTTTTGTGCTTTTCCTATTTGGTAAGCTGCCCTTTCCCCATAACTAAGTTAATCATGTGCCCTTTTTTGATCTCTGAAGTTAAGCACATAAAATCCAGAAAGTCTGTTACAGAATTTCTTTTACAGTAAGGTACCAATCTCTTCCCCCCCAATAACAGTTTTCAAAATGGGTCAGCACATCCACTGATGGACATACTGAGCCATCAGAACATTTTCAAAAAGAAGTAACCTGGAAATCAGTCTGATCTGTAAAACAGTAATACTTGTATTGGGTATATATTGTCTCCTGAACCTTTGATTCAAAGAGATGTATATATGGATTGTATCAAGTTTCAAGCTAGAGGTAGATCACCTGCTCACGAAGCCTCATGCCCTAGATTCAAAAGCTCAGTACCAGCCACGCACTGATGGCTCCTGCCTATAATCCTAGCTACTTAGAAGGCTGAGATTCAAAGGATCGATGTTTGAAGTCAGCCTGAATAGGAAAGTTCCTGAGACTCTTCCAATTAACAAAGTGGAGCTGTGGTAGAAGTAGAGTGCTAGTCTTGAGCAAAATGCTAAGAGACGCAGGCCCAGATCTTCAGTTCAAGTCTCAGTATTGGCACAAGAAGGGAAACTTAAAAAAAGGTTAGTTGGGCATGGTAACTTACGCCTGTTATCTCACCATTTGAGAGGCTGACACAAGAGGATCCTGAGTTTTAGGCCAGCTTGGGCTACAAGGCAGACTTGGTTCCAGAGAAAGACAAATAGGTAGGCAGGCAGGCAGGCACAAAAGGAAAAGGGAAAGGAGCTTGGAGATAACTGCTTTAAAATACTAGGTATAAGCCGGGCAGATGTGGCTCATGCCTGTAATCCTAGCTACTCAAGAGGTTGAGATCTGAGGATCAAAATTCAAAGCCAGCCCAGACACAAAAGGACCTGAGACTCTTATCTCTAATTAACCTCTAGGAAACGGAAGTGGGGCTTGGCTCTAGGGGTAGGCAGGTAGCCTTGGGCTGAAGAGCTCAGGGACAGCACCCAGGCCAAGTTCAAGCCCCATGACCCACAAAAAAATAAAAAAGCCATAAGTACTTTCAAAGAAAACTGAGTATGCTTTTGTTTTTCCCATGTAGGTATTGAATTTTCTCTGCCTTTAATAGAAAATGCTCTTAAGAAGAAAGTATATGGAACAAGCTTGGGACATGAGGAGTATGTGATTAAAATAACCTTTTACATAGTCCAGTGACTTACAGTCTGTTTGTGAAAGTAACCACTATGTGAAATTGGATCACTAACGACTGTGATTTCCTAGGGAGCGAGCAGCCAGCGATGAAGATGAAGAGGAAAGCTTTTTGTGGTTGGAAGAAATGGGAGTACAAGATAAAATTAAAAAGCCAGATATACTTGCTATCAAATTGTATCCTTTTTGTGGCTGTTAATAACAGTTTTCATTGAATTAAGTTAGTGGTGACTTTGAACATTGGATGTGATTGTTTTATTTTGCCAGTCCTGGGGCTTGAACTCAAGGCCCTGAGCACTCTCTTTGGTCTTTCTCAAGGCTAGAGCTCTACCACTTGAGCCATAGCAACATTTCTGGCTTTTTCTATGTATGTGTTACTGAGGAATCAAACCTGGGTCTTCATGCACTCTACCACTAGGCCAAACTCCTGGCTCTGAATGGCAGTTTTAATTTACGATAATTTTGTCATCTTAAGATATTACTAATTCTCCATTATCACTTTTATATTTTAGGGAGACTAGTGCTTTGGATTGTGTATTTGCAGTTCCCCAGTCTTGAACTCAGGGTCTGGACACTGTCCCTGAGCTTTTCTGCTAAAGACTAGCCCTATTTTAGCCACAGCTCCACTTTCAGTTAATTGGAAAAAAGAGTCTTGTGGACTTTCCTGCCTAGACTGGCTTTAAACCAGTCTTCCGATCTCAGCTTCCTGAGTAATTGGAATTACAAGCATGAGCCACTGGCACCTGGCCAAGGAAAGTAGTTTTTGCCTATAGAATAAGTTCATTTTGGTTGATTAGCAGTTTTTCGCCATTTTGTTTCATAAGCTTACCGCAGTGAAGAGAGAGGGCAGCAGCATTTTGTTTTTTTGTAAAAGCTGTCCCAGGAGATTCATAATTAAAAGTTTTCTTGTTAGTGTGGTCTATGCTTTTGCAATTTCCTTAATCATTATCCTTAGGCGTAAAGAGAGACATGAAGTACAAATGGATCACAGACCTGAGTCTGTTGTGTTGGTGAAAGGAATCAACACATTCACATTACTCAACTTTTTGATTAACTGCAAGAGTTTAGTTGCTACCTCGGGTGTACAGGCAGGACTTCCACCAACTCTGTTATCACCTGTGGCTTTCCGGGGTGCCACAATGCAAATGCTTAAGGTAATTTTTAAAAATTCTATATTGGCCAGTTCCTGTGCCTTAGCTTTTTGGGGAGAGATAAGAGGAGGCAGTACTCAGTGAACTTGGCCTTGATACACAGACTGGCACTCATCATTTGAACCATTCCTATTGCCCATTTTGCTTTCGTTACTTTTCAGGTAGTGTCTCATATTTCTGACCAAGACAGCCTTGACAGTCCTCCAACCTATTCTTCCCACTTATTTGGGGTAGTAGGTATGCAGCACCACACTCAGCTTCTTGGTTGAAATGGCATGTTTTTGTTCAGCCTGGCCTCAAACCATAATCCTTTTTGAGAAGCTAGGGTTAACGCTTCGAGCCTCTATGCAAGGGTTTTCCATTTAAAGAAGTACTTTTTTTTTTTTTTTGGTCAATTGTGAGACTTGAACTCTCGATCTGATGATCTATCTGATCATTGTCCCTGAGCTCTTCAGCTCAAGGCTACCTACCTCCCTACCCCTTGAGCCATAGCACCACTTCCAAGAAGTACTTTATTTTTAAGAAGAGATTTTGTGGCCGGGAGTTTGGCCTAGTGGTTAAAGTGCTTGCCTAGCATGCATGAAGACCCGGGTTCGATTCCTCCATACCACATACATAGAAAAAAAAAAGCAGGAAGTGGTGCTGAGGCTCAAGTGGTAGAGCTCTAGCCTTGAGAAAGTCCAAGGACAGTGCTCAGGCCCTGAGCTCAAGCCCAGGACTGGCAAAAAAAAAAAAGAGAGAGAGATTTTGTGTGTGTTTGGAGATGCAGAGGGTAGTATTAAGCCTTGCACTTACCCAGGGTAAGCACCCAGCCGTCATTCGGCATCCTACCCTTTTTTATTTTTCATATGGCATCTACTGTTTTTTTTCTGGTGCTTGCATTAGACTCAACCCTGTATGACTGGCAGGCATTACTATGCTCAGCTTGATTTTTGGGGGGGAGGGGGGGGGCGGGGGGGTTGGTTGTGTTGTGTGGTGGGCCTGAACTCAAGACCTAGGTGCTATCCCAAAGCTCTTTTTGCTCAAGGCTAGTGCTCTAGCACTTTGAGCCACAGCTTTATTTCCTGGTTTTGAGTGGTTAACTGGAGATAAGAGTCTCAAGGGGACTTTTCAGCTCAGATCTCAGCTTCCTGAGTAGCTAGGATTACAGGCATGAGCTACCAGTGCCCAACCTCAGTTTTATTTTCTTTTTTTTTTTTCTTTTTTGCCAGTCCTAGGCCTTAAACTCAGGGCTTAAGCACTGTCCTTAGGCTTTCTCAAGGCTAGAGCTCTACCACTTGAGCCACAGCACCACTTCCAGCTTTTTTCTATCTATGTGGTTCCGAGGAATTGAACCTGAGTCTTTGTGCATGCTAGGCAAACACTCTACCAGAAGGCCAAACTCCCCGCCTTCTCAGCTTGATTTTTTTTTTTCTAGTCCTGAGCCTTGAACTCAGGGCCTGAGCATTGTCCTTAGGCTTTCTCAAGGTTAGAACTCTACTGCTTGAGATACAGCCTCACGTCTCAATTTTTTTTTTTCTATGTATGTGGTACTGAGGAATTGAACCCGGGTCTTCGTGCATGCTAGGCAAGCACTCAACTCCCGGCCCCTCAGCTTGATTTTTAAGAAAAGATCTCACCAAAATTTTTGCCAGACTGACATCTCCACCTTCCAGATAACATTGGCCCTCAATTCTTGTTCTTTATCTTTGTTTTGTTTTTGGTCAATTGTGGTGCTCTACCACTTTGAGCCACAGCACTTCTGGTTTTCTGGTGGGGGTTAATTGGAGATAAACTTCAAGACTTCGTTCCCAGGCAGGCTTTGAACTGAGATCCTTAGATCTCCGCCTCTTGAACAGCTAGGAGTATAGGTGTGAGCCACTGGTGCCTGGTGTTTTCCTCTTTTTTAAAAAAAAAAAAAAAAAAACATTACTTTTACCACTTTTATCCATTACAGCATTTTTCAGCATCAAGGCCCTGAATTCAAGCCATAGTACCTATACACAACATAGACACCCTAGGTCATAGTACTTGGGAAGCTAAGACAAGATGATCCTGACTTTTTTGTGTGACTATCCTGATCACAAATTTTAAGGCCAACTTGACCTGGACCACATGAAAAGACCCTGTCTCAAAAAAAAAACCAAAAAAGTCTTGGATCCTTGGTGAGAATAACTGGGTTCTATACTTTTGCAAATTATATTTATATTGTTGGAAAAGTTATATATAAAATATATATTAACAGCGAAAAAAAAGGATTTTGGAACCTTCCTGTATCCTATGTTAATGTATTAATGAGGTAAGATAGTTTCAATTATATCCTTCAGAATATAGTGTAACTTAGAATCTTAGTCATGGTGGAGACTGAAAGCTTACTATTTTACTCAATTTGTGTTGAAGCCTTAGGAACTATATTCTACAATTATTAATAAGTTATTTACATTTTGAAATACAAGACCAAAACTTCAGAGATGATTATAACCTTTTTCTTTAAATTTTCATGAAGGCACGAAGTGTCAGTGTAAAGACACAAGCCCTTTCTGGATACAAAGATCAATTTAGCTTGGAGATTAACGGTCCAATCATGCCTCATACTCTACATTCTGTGACCATGCTACTCAAATCTTCCCAAAGTGGGTCATTCTCTGCAGGACTGTATTCACATGAGCCAACCAGTGTATTTAACATCTGCCCGCCACTGAGTAAGGTACTAGAACAAGTAAGTATATTGTAGTTATGATTTCCTCTAACTGGAAGAGGGAGGTATCTGCTGTCATGCTTATTTCGAATTAGAAATCTTAGGTAGTTGTGAGTTGCTAACAAATCATGTCTCCATATACATTACTTTTTGTTAAGTTTTTCTTAACTTCAAGCTGCTGTACCAGCAACATCTCAAACCCATTTTCACTGTTCTGAGGCAAAGTGTAGTAGTACCTGATGGAAAGTTTCTGTAATTATTTATATAACCATATTTATCCTTTTGCTTAAGATTTCTATTTAGAATTGTAATATAGCTGGGGCCGGGAGTTTAGCCTAATAGTAGAGTGCTTGCCCTAGCATGCATGAGGACCTGGGTTCAATTCCTCAGTACCACAGACATTAAAAAAAGCAAGAAATAGTGCTGTGGCTCAAGTGGTAGAGCTCTAGCCTTGAGAAAGCCCAAGGACAGTGCCCAGTTCAAGGGCAGCCCAGGAGTGGCACTTATTTAAAACAATGTTCAACAACTTATGTGCTTTCTACTGAATTGTAGATCATCTTTCTACAGGAAATTGTCCATAAGGAGCTCGCTAATTGTGGTTTGCACTCTGAGACTCTGAGACACCTTAGTCAAATGCCACTACTGGGGAAATCATCATTACGAACTGTGGAAATGAGTGACCACAACTATAAATGGAGATCCTGAACACCAAAGTAAGCCTAAAAGGAATCTTTGAGGAGAAACCTCCTAGCAAGGAAATTCAAGATTC
Source organism: Megascapheus bottae (assembly GCF_031878675.1). NCBI lineage: Eukaryota > Metazoa > Chordata > Mammalia > Rodentia > Geomyidae > Megascapheus > Megascapheus bottae. The sequence goes on along the minus strand of NC_143509.1, from coordinate 98,094,378 downwards.
TGTTAAGCCTTTGACTTTTAAAGTTCATTTCAGAAGTTAAAGGAATATACTTAAAAATACCAAAATATTTATATACATTAATTTCTTTTATTACAAGGACTGAGCAATAGCATTAAGGCTTAAAATCATCATTTGCTTTTACTATGTTCATAGTATTTTCTGGTATGAAGAGGATACAAACTTTTTTAATGCTTAAATAACTTGGAGGAACTACAACTTAATTGTAAAGTGGGTGAAAATCTGAATTAAAGACAGTATTTCATTATATATGGGAAACAGGAATTTATAAACCTGTAGCAGTTTATTCCATGGTATGTTAATTAAGGACATCATGGCAAAGTGTTACTTTTAATTTACCTACACATTCTAATAGGTTGTTGGTTTTGAAAGTAGGGAATAAATGTAGACAATAATGCACAGAGCTGATTCCCCGAAGCTTCTTAGTATCTTTAGTACTGATTTATTATTTTTCTAGTCTGTAGTACACCTGCAAAGGTTTTGTTTTAAAGCATGCTAATTAAAAGAGTATTTTGTATTTAGTATATGAGAAGCATATGAGATGTATGCTCATGGCTACTAGTATTTAATGTGCTGCAGGTGTATATGTGACACCAAATGTAAAATTCAATGTTTTAAAATAAACATGCCTATAAACCAAAGCACTGGGTACAGAAAGAAATAAAGTAGCTCTTAGGTGAAGGTGTACACGTTCACTTTATAATCAGAATAAAACACCACATTCATTTTATTCCAGAGAAGTTTGTATTTGGGCCTAAAGCTTTTGAAAATAAAGTTTAGAGACACAGCATATGAATACCACTGTAATACACATGAAATATTCTATCAGACCCTAAAAATTAACATAAACTTAAGCTTTCTCATAGTCAACAAAATAGTGGCTGGTTGCCAATTTTATTAGATAAGTTGGTTACAGCATTTTAATTATCATTTACGTCTATCTAGGTGTAGCTGAAATTCAAAATGCACATCAAAGTAAAACTATATCACAACTCAAGCCATACTAAATATACTTGGCCTCTGCAGTAGAATTCTAGTCAGACTTCATTTTGACTCCCTTCTTATGATGCAAGTGGCTTTAATGGGAACGCAGGACTTACTGCTGATCATTATACAATATACCACATTCTTTTTGTAACCTACAAAATTGTAAGGGGAGACGGTGGCAATAGCCCTATGGAACAGGTCTCTTGTTTACCTCAATAACACTGGCCCAGTATCTGTCCAGCAGAACCCATTGTGAAATAGTACAAGGTGCACAGCCCTTCACTGATTACAGGCAAGTGTTACAGCAGCCTAGCCATAAGGAAAGGGAGTTACATCATAGTACAAAATACAGTATAAAAGCGTTATATTTAACATTCCACACTGAAGATTACTGATGCCTTCAAACAATTGTTTGTTTGGATGTTAGCCACTTAAACAAATACATCACTAAGGTAAACAATATAAACATACCAAAACCCTGTATGGTTAAATACAATTTCCATGGTACAAAAATCAAAGCCTGGAGATGTTTGTACAGATTGCTTTTTACACAATGTCTTAAATTGCCAAATATTTACAACATTAAAGAGGAAATACATTGTGATGCAGAGTAAAATTATCTGAAATGATTAATATAAAACCTCAATCTATCTACGTGAGGCACTCCTGAAGCAAGTGGCATTAGCCATGAGGTCCTTTGGTACAAGGCCCATTGCTTGAAGAACCACAGTAGCTGCTGTGGCTTTAGCATGCTTCTTATTAGGGCTGGCAAAGCTGGGCTGGTAAGCGCTTCCATTTATCAATACCTATTCAAGAAAAACATACAATTGGGCTGGTAAGGGCTTCCATTTCTCAATACCTATTCAAGAAAAACATACAATAAGAACAGCATCAAACTTTAATATCTATTAGCTTTGTACTTTTTCACTAAATGCTAGAAAAATAATTTACAAAATATAAAACCCACACTAGGTACATTAATCTTAGCCCAGAAAAAGTTCTTGTTTTGCAAAATGGAACTGCAAACTAACAGCAGTTCTCCAAATTGGAAAAAGTAAAGGCTGATACGGTATTAGATTCCCTCCTCCCCACATGCCACTAGGTAACAGATTTTCCACCAGATTTCCCCCCTCCCCCATCTTCTATGAATAGGATATTCGTGTCATATTAAAGCACCTTTGAGTGCTTGAAATCCCACCACTCTGCCCACAACACCCAACACCAAACTATTAATAGTGATTGTATCATGATTATCCCTTACCCTCTAAGTTACTAAGTATAATTAGTGCATAAATTCATATTTACCCTAAAGAGAAAATGTTTGCGATGATCAGGGCCACTATCATGGACCAAGAGAAATTCAGGTGGCTGCCACCTTCTCTTATTACAGATTTCCATCAGGGCAGACACGGGATGTTTGCCTGCAGAGAAAACATTAAGTAGCAGTTAGAAATGCCCACTAAGTTTATAACCAATTGGAAATTCAAAGTATGCGTGTGAGCGTAAGCAAGAGGAAATTTGAAAATATTCTCACCTGAAAGGTCTTTCATTGCAGCAGAGAAATTCCCAGACCTCTTTTGTGCTCTTTCTCCTACTGCAACAAGACCTTATAAAACACAAAAAGCCAATAATAGTTGGATTAATTTCAATAATTTCATTCAAATAAAACCCAGTGTCTTCAGTCAAACATGGGTGGCTCATATCCATAATCTGAGCTACTCAGGTTACTCAGATCTGAGGGTGGCAACTGGAAAGCCCAAGCAGTTCAAAACTAACAGATTTACTTTCAATTAGCTACCAAAAGGCTGGGAAAAGGTTCATGTGGTAGAGCACTACTCTTCACCTATAGTTAAGGGACAGCACCCTGATATGAGTTCAACTCCAGGATTAGCACAAACACTGATTTCAACAGATTCATATCATAACTGGTCTTTACATAAATATTTTATTTTGTGTGGGTTTTTTTGTTGTTTCAAAACAGGACTTGTTATATAACCCAAGCTGACCTCAAGCTCAGTAACCAGCTTTCTCAGCAAATACTAACATGCTTAGCTTATCTGTCCCCAAAGAGCTGGGATTTATTAGTTTTATTTATTTTTGTGCTAGAACTGGTGCTTGAACTCAGAGCCTCAAGCTCTTGCTTAACTTTTTCCCCCAAGGCTGGCACTCCACCACTTGAGACCTAACTTGAATTCTATTCAGTACATAAGTTTTACTTCTACCCAGATTAGTAGCCAACCTCGCTCCTCAGATCAAGATGTTGAGCCACCTGAAAGGGGAGCCCAGCAAGGCTACAACTTAAAACCACCTATACCTAAAATGGCAGTGTGCCTGTCTAGTAAACATGAGGCCAAATTCTAACCTAAGTACTGCAGAAAAGGCTTTTAAGATAAGGGCAGTATGTCTAAGTGGCTGGACTCTCTTATTACAGTTAATCCTCCTTTTTTGTTTAACAAATGTGAACTGTTCTCAAGGGACAAACTAACCTACCTGCACAACCATTCCCTATAAGTTTATTACATAAGGGATTAATAGTATTACAAACTCAGTGGTTTCTCAATTTCGATCTATTTTACAGGAACCGTACTTTGCGAATTACATGATAGTATATTAACCTTCCCTGGGAAAGGGATTATTCTTGAGCATGTATACCTTCACGCTAAAAATGGACCCTAAAATTATATAATACATACTTGATACATTGCTAGTACACATTTACAAAAACAACTAATTCCAATTTAATTTTTGATTACAAAGGAAAAATACATTTTTAAAAAACAAATCTGACACTATTCAAATACTGAGCTAACAGCCACTATGATCTTACTTTATATCATCACCAGAAGGAACACTTACTAAAAGATATTAATGGCTATTATCTGAGTACATGTGAATTACTAGCAGGCTGCATATACCTCCCTGAGCTATATTTGAATATGAAATTAGTAGTAATAGCTCCAAGGTGGCCCCAATATCAGATAATATAAAAAATTGAAAGAAAAAATTTTTGGCAGTTGGTCTATAGTTTCTCACCTGGCACAACTATTGAACTAGAAAAGAGAAAACAAACTGGTAGACAATAGGAAATACAGATAAAGAATCTGAGCTGGGCACGGGCCAATATCTCATGCCTGTAATCCTAGCTACCCAGGAAGCTGAGAGCTGAGGATCGTGGTGGCTGAAAAGTCCCCATGAGACTTACCTCTAATTAACCTCCACCACCAAAGGAAAAAAAGAAAAACACCACAGAAGTGCGCTGTGGCTGAAAGTGGTGGAGTACTAGCAAAAGAACTATGGGACAATACTCAGGTCTTGAGTTCAAACCACATGACTGACAAAAGTAAACAAAAGTGAGAAAAATAAATAGACACACAGTCTTGTCAAGAGCAAACAAAATGAAAATTCTATTTTCTAAAAATGAAACCAAATATAATTCATAGTCTTAGTAATATTTAACACCCAATATGAAAATTGCCTTTAAAAGCTTAAACCTGGCTGGGCATGGTGGCTCACGCCCATAATCCTAGATACTCAGGATGCTGAGATCTGAGGATCACAGTTCAAAGCCAGCTTGGGCACTAAAGAACCTGAGACTCTTATCTCCAATTAATCACTAGAAAATGGGAAGTGGGGCTATGGCTCAAAGGGTGGGGAGGTAGCCTTGAGCTGAAGAGCTCAGAGATAAAGCCCAGACGCAGAGTTCAAGGCTCCTCCGCAAAAAACCTCAAACCTCTACCTATTTATAGCAGAAAAAAAAGAAACCTTCTGGGTGTGGAAATAGGTTAAAGAATATTTGACAAATGGCTGTGATATACTTCAAATGCAGGGTAAGTAGGAAAAGCAGATATACATACATACAGTAATAAGACTCACACTGTTACAGTAAATGAACATTTCAAAAACACCTTGTTACCTTTTCGGTCTGTCTTAAAATCAACAAGGATAGGTTCCTTATTTCCTTCTTTGTTCTTTCCTAGTCCTTCTCCTTCTCTCCAGCCCATTTTTCTCATCAAAACTGCTCCCATTCCTCCAGTTACTGGGGCTGCTCTTAAGAACTGATCCTATCCAAAGAAAAAAAGGTAAAATGTCCCCATTTGACAATTAGAAATTGACTACAAATACACTGGCAACTTTTCAAAAGGAGAAATCTTATTTTACTTCTAGATCAATTAAATTCAAATATTTCTATACTCAATACATATATATTCATGTTCTAATTATTTTCATGTTAACAGTAATAGTTTGAAAAGCAAATGGCAATTTGAAAACAGTAACACCTCATGCCCCTCCTCCATAAAAAAAAAAAAAAAGAACACTCCTGTTTTCGTCCACTATTTAGGATCACTGGTACCTCTTCTTAGCTTGTAAAAATAAAAAGAAGGCAATGTTAAAACAGTCAATAATAATTATGCCAGGTGTACCTAGTTTATGAATAAAGCCCAGAAATTATTTAGTAGTATTTGACACTGAAGAAGCATCCTAAAAATTTTCCCGTTCTACCATAAAGCAAGTATAAGTACTCTTCTTAGAAAATCCCTATGAAAACAAAGTAACTCTAAATTTACACAATAATAGAAGACAACCACATAAAAATATAAAAATACCCTATAAGTATGCTAAAATGAATCTGAATTCTTTTAAAACCTAACGTGATGTTAAAAGACTTTTTAAAAACTCCTTAAATGTTTACATACCTAGGCCTCGGTAGCAGCAGTGTTGTGAATAGTACGGCTGGCACTGACCGGGGCAAGAAGACAGCTACAAGGATTTGGCCCTGAAACAAGTTTCCATACAGAGGGGTGAAAGTTCACAGGTTATTCTGTGAACAATCATCTCTCTCGTATCCAACCCACTGAACCATAATTTCCATCAAAGCAGCAAACCACTTAATGTCCTAAACTGTACAACTATATACATTAGCCTGGTCAACAATTATTTTCAATGTTAAAAAATGTTAGATGCCTCTTGTTAACTGGCATCTATAACAAACAGGTCTGAATTTACTAATTTTCTTTAAAAATTTGAAACATTTCCAAATCATTTTTTATTTCTCATTGTTCCTAAATTCAAGGCTAGAGTTCTCTGAAAAACTTATTAATAGAGTCATTAGAGCCAAAACTGTGGTAGCTCAGGGAAATGATTTCCTACATCAGTAGGTTAAGAAATGTAAGCATAAATCATGTTTTATACACTAATAAATCAGTATAATCATTATTCCCCAGTTAAAGTTAAAATGCTGAGGAAAATTTATGCGAATGACACATAACTAGACATTAAGCTCAACAAGGTGCTCTGATGGAAGGAGGCAGCTCCGTGGAGGTAAAAACATACCCCTGGTTCAGTTCCTTATTGGGTGCAGGCCATGCAGTGTAGATGTATCAAGAGAAAAGTTAGCTGATGCTTGGATATCAACTGCCTTGATGCTACACACCTAAAATGACTTTTACTTACTTCCAGGTTCATCTGCCTCTCTTTTGCAGGAAACACTCCTAAAAAAAAGGGCAACTGTGCAGACAGAGTACAATATAAACTCCCAAATAGCCCACATCCCCAACTATTTCCATTTTCTAATACCTTCATCTTTTTCTTAACCCAGTATGTATGCAATTCACACACACAAAAAACCTGATTCATCTACTGACTACAATAAAAAAACAGTACTTATTATTACTATCATGTCAAATCATTTCATTACAGAAGATAACCATTTCAAATGTTTTACTGATGAATGAGAATACTAATATTTTCTTATTCTTAATCTAAAAGTGTATTGCAGCAACCTAAACACACTGTTGGAATTCTCTAGTTTTTAACATGTAAGGGTAGTCTTGTGCTATACCAAAGCAAGAAAAAAAAGCTATGTGGCCATTTGAACAAGTTTACTAATAAACACAAACATTTTATGAACAGAACCTGTGATGTACTTGCAAATGTTCAGTGGCCTAATGACTTTTGATGTCCTATTTTCATATAACACTATTTTATTGTTGATATTGTGCAATGTTCTTTGGCAATTATACACATGGAGATTTTCCTGAAAGTATTGCCTTCTTTATATAATTTAAATCTTGGCCTATGAAAATATTTTATGATAAAAATGAACTGCTTCCCAAAACAAATTTAGAATATAAAGATGAAACCATTATAAAGTCTATACCAGACATTTCACTATAAAATGAATATAGAACTGATAATAGAAAAAAAAATTCAGTGGATGAGCAGGGAGCAAATGAGTCAGTAGAAAATTCACTTTGTGAAAGTTACATATGCCAATGATCTTTAGATGCAAACAAAATTATGGAGCAACACAGCACTAAACAGATAAAGGCCCAAAACGGATACTGCATATTCAGAACCGTGTACCTAACAATTTATAAGAACTGCATTACAATGCTCCTAAACAACTATAAGCCTCAGAAATATTGAGCATTATAATCTTCAAGACTAAGTAGTATGAGAGAAACAGAGGAGGACCCTAGGCATGACATCCAGACCTTCCCCCTCCCCCCAAGAGAGAAGATATACAAATATTATTTTTCCTATTTTAACTATACAAACTATTAGTATAAAGTAAAAATCTGAACCAAAATTATGTTTTTCTAGGTTACACCCTATTTTTCAATACCAATTTCAGTACACATTAATACAACTACTTTTTTAAAAAAAAGTAAGGATATAAATCTGTTAAGAGGATCAATAGGGATAATGCTACCAAAACTGAAATGTTATCAGATTAAAATGTCCACATCAGCCAATACTTGTTTTTCCTAAGTAGCTCAGTTATGAATGGCACTCGTGGCAGTTCTCTACAGGTACCTATCAACCTGATTACCTCCTCTATCTGAGGCAGTAATAATAAAGATGTGTCTCCACTTGACACTGAGACTGAAATTCCAATGAATTACTTGCCCACGATCACACAAGCAGTCAGGAGTACAGCAGGGTAAGGAAACCTTCCCAATCCATTACACCACGAAGCCTCCCAGTTTCAGCACTGCTATGCTGCCAGTACTCCTGAAACAAATTTCCCATCACCCAACCAACCAAACCACATCCCTTCACCAAACTGCATCTCTTCAGCAAGCCCTTCTTAACCACCTAAGACTCCCCCAATAATGAGGTAGCCGTAGGTGGAGTTGATACATCTCACTGCAGGAATCTGAGACCAGGTGCACCTACATCTTCGTAGCACGAGGTGTCCGTCCTCTCCCTTGATTTTAGGTCTTATATATCCTGTTTTTTCATGAAATCAGTGGTTCTCAAATTGAACCTGTGGATCCACCAGAGGCCACTAGGGCCTACAAGGTGATCCACAGATAGATACCTCCATCCCCAGCCACCCTCAGCACCCTCCACCAACCCAGCCATCCTCCCCCACCTCGTTCAGTCCCACGGCAAATTCACATGCATTGCTACTACTAGGGCCTCCCAACCAATTCCAGTAACCGACAGCTAATCACACATAGGGACCTGGGGCTGGAGTCACAGGAGGAATGAGGAATAGGAGGCAAGGGATCTTGTGAAAAGGGCAGGCAGTGTGGAGGGTAAGGACAGAGGATTAGAGGAATGGATCATTAGGGTGGCAGAGGGTTGGGGAAGGGAGGGGTAGTGATCCACCAAAAATAAACCTGTAATAAAGTATCCCATGATGAAGAAAAATTTGAGAACCACTGCTCTGAAATGATTAGGTTAGTAGTCCAACAGGAACTGTAGAGGTTCTGAAGAGCACCTGATAGCATTTAAAACAGTTAGAGAACCACCCCCACCAAAACCAACAATATCAACAAAAAATAAAAGAACCTTTGAATATAAACCGAATGGCTCTTGAGCCATATTTATACATTAGCCATTGTTTCATGATTCCAGTCCATCTTCAGTGTCCATCCTGGAGCATATACATATAGCAAACACTCAGGAATTTGGTTAGAGTATCTGGCATCCTCATGCATATTTTAATAAAAATCCCAAAGTTTACATTTGTACTTTTATACTTTCATATATGCATATACTATGTACCTTTTTAATCCAGGCTTGGGCACCAGTATTAGCCAGCTGTTCTTGTGTCAGAACTTGTACTCCTGTACTTCCTGTGAATTGGCCAGGAATGGAATTCAGCTGAGCCCAGGCATCAATCTGAAAAGAAGTCACATAATTACTACTAGAAATAAACTCAATAAAGAAAAATAGTTCATGAAATAGCTCAAGTAACAGACATACACATTAAATAAATTCTTTAAACACTATAATTTAAATATCTTTAAAATATTTCTTTGCTTTTTTTTTTTTTTAACCTGTTTTGAAGCAGTTGTACAAAGGAGTTACAATTCTAAGTTAAATGTGAGTACAATTCTTCTTGGTCAATGTCATTCTTAATTGGTTTTTTTTTTTTGGGGGGGGGGGACAGTAGTGGGGCTTGGACTCTGAGCCTGGGTGCTATCCCTGAGCTTTTCAGCTCAAAGCTACCATCCTACCCCTGGAGCCACTGAGCCACTTCTGGTTTTCTAGAGGTTAATTGGAGTAAGAATCTCAGGGACTTTAGTGCCATGCTGACAGAGAACCATGATCCTCTGATCTCAGCCTCCTGAGTAGCTATGATTACAGACATTAGCCACTGACCCCGGTTCCAAAACACCTTAAAAAAAAAAAATTCAGTGAATCCTATTAATAAAGCTATGAAGTGTAGCTCCAACAAAAGCATAGGTCTACTGACTAATGTAACTAAAGCCCCTGTTGAAAACCTTTACACTAGTTAAAAAGAACAACAACAAAATGCACAGGTATAATAATCTTTCTGCAAAATATCCCAAGTACAAATGTCAAAAGCTGCCTGCCTGCCTGCCTTTTTTCTATTTTTTGGATCTTGACTAAATTTGTGCTGTCTGCAGCTGGGGGTTTGGCCTAGTGGTAGAATGCTTGCCTAGCATGCACGAAGACCCTGGTTTGATTCCTTGGCACCACATACATACAAAAAAAGCAGGAAGTGATACTGAGGCTCAAGTGGTAGAGTAGAGCTGTAGCCTTGAGAAAGTCCAAGCCCAGGACTGACCAAAAAAAGAAAGAAATTGTGCTACTTGCTTGAATATTAACATCGGAAATGGCCCAAATACATAAAAAGAGCTTTTAAGAAAAGATATAGAGTATATCAATTACCAGTATCTAATATGGCAAAGAATCTTCTGTTTAAAAAATCTGGTTTACAAAAAAAAAAGAGAAGCGGATATTAAGAGCACAGACCCTGCATTGAGATTGCTGGGGTGTAGAACCTAATTCCCATACTAGTTGTGTTACCTTGGATATCATTTAAATACTACTCACTCCACTTTCCTGGGCTTAATTAAACATGAGAAGTAATAATAGCAACACACGTCAGGACACTTATAGGCAGTCACTTAGCTCCTTTCATGCATCAGAATTCAAGGAATATTTTGTTTTGTTCTCTCAAAACATTTCCTGCCACATGGGGCGCAATAAATATTTAATGAATGTTCAGGTCTTAGGGCACTTTTTTTTTTTTTTTTTTTTTGGCCAGTCCTGGTGCTTGGACTCAAGGCCTGAGCACTGTCCTTGCACTTTCTCAAGGCTAGCACTCAACCACTCTAGCAACAGCATCACTTCTAGCTTTTTCTGTGTATGTGGTACTTAGGAATTGAACGTGGATCTTTGTACATGCTAGGCAAGCACTCTACCACTAGGCCATACCCTGGGGTCCTGACTCATTCCTTTTTAAGCCAGCAAATTAGGATAAATGGTTTAATCATAGCAATCAGTGTCATCCCAATCCAACCATCTAGTTCGGCAAAGTCCCTTTAGCAAGTTATTAAAGCTGCTACATACCCGCTCTTGAGCTCGATTCAACATGCTCATGGCTTCAAGGTCAAATGCATTCTCACTAAGTCTTTTCTGAGCAAGTGCCCGTTCACTCATTGCTGTAGAGATGTCCACAGGCTAAGAAAGAAAACATAGATAATTATCTCAAACTACAGTAAGACCCTAAATGCTGAAAACTCTTCAGTCTTTAGTTGCTGTATGTCAAAAACAATAGTCTTACAAACTAATTTGCCGAGTCTCCAAGAAGTAACCTTGGAAAGTACAAATGAGGATGGTTATTGTCAAAAGTATAGTTATTGTCAAAAGTATAAGGCAGAAAAACCCATACAAAAATACATACTTTAAGTGTATTTTCTATAATATCAAAATTTAACAACTAAAGTCTCTAGCAAAGTACTATTTTGAATTGTTGAGAATTTTATATCAGTTTTTATTTGACCCTACTTATTAGCATAGCCTGTTTATTAGCTAACAGTACTAAGCAAAGTTCCTAAATAAAAGTAGTAAACCATTATGGTACCCATAATCACTACTTGAAATATCTACATCATTTTCCCCTTCTGGAAACTGAGCGTAGATAAGCTTGGGTCTTAACTCGGTTTTTTCAAAGAATATTTACATATATAAACAAATTTTGTTTTTTATTTTCATCCATTATATCAAAGTATTTGTTGAAAGCTAGTATTAACTCAAAAATTCTAAACTGAGAGTAAAAACTAGCCCCTCCTTCCCCCAAAGTACTATCATATTTTGCCTTTAAAAATGTTATAGAATCTGGGCGCAGTGGCTGGCACCTGTACTCCTACTCAGTATGTTGAGGTCTGAGTATCCAGGTTCAAAGGCACCCCGGGCACTAAAGTCCATGAGACTTCAGTGACTCAAGGGGTAGGGCAGCAGCCATGAGCTGAAGAACTCAGAAACAATGAAAGGCTCAGAGTTCTCAGGAGGCTGAGATCTAAGGATTGCGGTTCAAAGTCAGCCTGTCCAGTCCATGAGACAATTCTCTTCACAGAAAAAGCCAAAACTCAAAAGTGGTAGGGAGCTATGCTTGAGTAAAAAGAGCCCAGGGACAGCGTCTAGTCTCAGATTTCAAGTGCCAGGATCCTCCCCCACCACTCCCAGGCCAAAAAAGGGACATCTTATGCTTAGGGCTGAGGGTACAATTCAAGTGGTAGGGCATGTGCCTAGCACAAGGTATTGGATTCAGTCCTCACTACTAGACAAAAAGAAAAGTTTATGCCAAGAATGCCAGGAACCTTAGGTTCAATCCCTAGGGAGTCTCGAGCTGACGAGGTCAAGCCCAGAGTTCAAGAACCACAACTGACAAAATTAAAAAAAAATATGGGGACAGGGAGCAATTTTCATCTTAAAAAAAAAAATTAAATTATTTGTAGAATATCAAAGGGAAAAGCCAATTAAGTACTGAATTGTTTCATGAATCAACTAATTTATATTTTTAACATTATCTAGCCTATTGTCATTTTTTAGTTCCCTCATACAATAAACTATTGTGAATATGCTTAAGTGACATACAAAGGCTCTGCTATTTTAATACACAGAATAAATGATGGATACTCTATGGATATGAGTAAAGTCAGTAATAGTTAATAGCTAAGAACTTGTTTCAACTACAGACTGTATATGAAGAGTTAAAAAGGTCTATATAGTAGATAATGCTGTTAATACTGAAAATAATTTTATTATATGTATAATAAGGACTAACTTTCCTTTTCTATAGTATGAACCTTACACTGTTATTCTTAGCTATTTAGCAAGGACTACTTGGGCTAAATCAAGTTTTTCTTAATCCATAAAGTATAAATTTTTATGTCTTCTTAAAATGAAATAAAATTAATTCTACTAAAATTCTGAAATCTATATAATCTATTAAATACACTGTATATTTATCTCCTGGTAAATGATCCATAGAATATTTCTAAGGACTACAGTATTTCTGCAAGAACAAATCGAAGGGAAGTCAGACTGAAACACCAGGAAATGTACTATATTCATCAGTTGCTTCTATTTCAATTCTTGGACTCAAACCTGGTTTAAATGATTCCCAGAATTTTAAATGTGAATATGGATATTTAAGGCCAAAGTTTGTGTCCACTAGATCTATGTTAGGTGTCACCTCAAGTTGGGATTATAAAGGTAATTTTTGAAGATCAACCACACGTGAAATTAGCCTTGTTTTGGCTTTCAGATCTATCTAAATGTTGGCAGATGCTTAGGTATAATTCTGCAAAAAACGGAAATCTGAAGATTCTAGAGAAAAGGTCTGGATGGTATTAAAAATTAACTTTACAATGGGCATCAGTGGCTCCTAGCTACTCAGGAGGCTGAGAACTCAGGATCACAGTTCAAAGCCAGCCCAGTCATGAAAGTCTATGAGATTCTTTATCTCCAATTAATCACAGAAAAGGCTGGACATGGCACTGTGGCTCAAAGTGGTAGAACACATACCTTGAGCAAGTAAGTTCAAAGACAGTACCCAAACCCACAGTTCCAGCCCCAACACTAGCAAAAAAACCCAGTAACTTTACTAGAATACACCAGTATGTCCCAAGTGCAATACCAAAGAATCTAACACTGTCACTGTATCTCTTTAGAGACTCTTAGCATTTTTTGATCAGATCTTATTAATTAAAAAGTAACCTAAACCATTTTTCTTAAATCACCAGGATGAAACTTCCTTCAAAGCCAATAATATTTTATATACATTTACATCTCATTCTACTTGATGTTGAAATTTAAGTAAAATTGCAACTTTCTTCCTGACACTATATGAAAGTTGTAAGTCCCTTTCAAATTCTTTAAGTAGTTAATTATTAATTTCATATTTTTAATGTGAAAAATACTCATTAGAATCAATCAAGATAATCAATATTGTAAGGATCTTACAATGTTTACAGCTTTTATGATAATTTAGGTTATATAATACATAAATGCATTAACAGTCAATGACTATACCATGTTACACATATTAAAATATTGAGAAAACACATACACACACACAGAACTACCCTTTAGCACAAAACAGTCCAACAGGATTCTTTGCAGGAATAGTTGCTAAGCACTCGGAATGTAGGTAGTGTGATTAAACTGACTTTTACTCAGCAGCTGGTGATCACTACACTGGAAAAAGTGACTTTAAATCTTAACCATCCTTTTTATCATTCAAAAATGGGAATTATGGAAAGTATCAAAATAAAAGTCATTCTTAGAATGTAAGAATTTGTAGAATTTTATCAAGTTATCAGCAACATGTTTTCTGTTTCCATGAATGTTTGCTACGTAATATGTGAAAGTTGAATAAAATCTAAAAATATATGAAATTATAAAGTAATATTCTAGGTATGGTAATTTTTCTTTTCCTAGAACTGCTCTAAAAGGTAAATAACACATAGTATCCTAAATTGCAATTCTCACATTAATGAAAAATACCCAAGATATTTCACTGCTTAACTCAGCAACAAAGGATCCCTATTATAAAAAGATGCAGATGTAATGAACATACAATGATGTTGGCATCACAAAACATACATTTTATCATCTGAACACATATATAAGGAATGTACCTTTTACATCTATTAAAAAAATTCCTTTGAAATCTATTTTTAGTCCTTCTGTTGTACATAAGAATTTTGTAGAATACAGCAAAAAGATGTAAAGGCTAAGGTAAAGTAAGTAAGATTTTAGAAATATACAGAGACAATTATTTTCTACACAGGTAACTGTAGATATCTCAAACCTAAGTAAAAGAAGCTATGAAAGTAATTAGCAATAAGAAAACAGAGCTGAAGAAAAATCATTTTGCCTATGAAATATTTAAAGTATTTGCAAAAACGTTAATACAATTCCATATATCAAAAATGACAACTTGAGAACTAATGTTTGATTCACTTTTTTGAAGTGAATGATCTGTCTCTTTATTAAATCATACAAAATGCTGTAGCATAACGCTTAGTCTAGATGAAATAGGGGGAAAACAGAAAATTCTAGAACTTACAGATTTATAGTTTACAATTAAAAGTTTCATTTTATTCCTCCAAAAAGTTAGTTTTCATAAACTTTGTAAATTCAAGACTTCAGAATTCTAGTTTCCTTGGGATGGAGACATGATTTAATAATACAAAACATACTGTTTGAGATAAAAATGATCTTAACATAATTTCATTAGTTGGGTCCCTAAAATACTGGTAATAAATTTTAAAAACTCCAGATGTATGGTTATAAGTATAGTTATTACTCCAGTTTATACCCTACATTTACTTGTATTTATGTCAGAACTACATTTCAACCATTCTAAGAAGCTTTTACTAACGTTATTAACCATAACTAATATACCCATGAGAAATATTTTTATAAAAATATCATCTTTCCAGTAATTTTTTTAAAATTTTTATTGTTTATAAATCAGATTCACACATACATGTAAAGTTCAGCAATCACCTCTTAATGAAGCTGCTGCTGGCTAGGTAGGAATGCGATCCTGTTAGAATGGCACAGGTATGGAATTACAGATGAATTCATCCGAGATGCAGGCCTATACATTCATGCCAAAGAGTATTCTTATGAATGACAATTGGGATTAGCAAAGATAATTTCACCCTTCTGAAGATAGTTCTTTGGCTAAATGTTTTACGGCCAAGGTTAAAGAAAAATAAGTTCTATTTTTTATATTAATTAAAAGGACAAAAAAAAAAAACCTCATAAAAATTTGGCCATTTATAAGGACTTTTCCCTTTATGTATTTTACTTTAATCCACAGCGGAATCAAAACAATCAATGCTTCCCTGAAGTATCAATGAATATTCTTCAAACATTGGCACAAAAAACATTCATTTTATAAACACAGGGCACTTAGCTAAACAACTGGAACCAAGCATTTCATTACATGATGGATAGTTATTAACATGATTGCTACTTCAGTGTTGAGAAAAGAAGACAATTCTATCTCTTCTCCTCTAAAATTTTGGAACTTGGTTAAAACCAGGTTAATCTTTATATTTGAGTGTAGTAATCTACATTAAGTAGCTTAGAGTTGGGTATTAAAAGTTTTATGTCTTGTCAGAAGAAACATTTGCTTCATTTAGGCCTCTGAACAGAATTTGCTTCTGTCTTAATAAAATACTAACTTCTGTTACCAATATTCATCCCCATCAATGATTTCCTTAGATTTTTAAAGTCTGATAACCATTTTGATGAGAGCCAAGGTTAAGCCATCATACTATACTGTCAGTGAATGAAAATGAGTCTTAAACTTTAAATAAATTTTCTTGATCAAAAAGAATAAAGATTTACTATGGACTTTCCCTGCCTTTTACTGAAGGAAAACAAAACAGTTGTAGACACTTATCTTCTCAGAAAAAGTTTCTTGGAATTTTGCAGTGTTTATAGTTTTTACTCCAGGGGAGTCTTGCCATGCCCCCCCATTTTTAATTTGGTTTAAATTCTTAATTTGTAATAAATATTTTAAAGCACACACATAAAGATTTCTAAGCCTATACAGCTCTCATCTCATCATAGTCTATTTCCAGCTAATACAAGAAGATTAAATCAGCTGCAAATGTCTGTTAACCTTTCCCACTTGAGATATGCAAGTAGCCTGATTTGGGATCAGTAACTGAAAAATGAATTGGTTTCATGAAAACGTTGTCGAGTCAGCTAATCTCTCTCTTCATAGGTAACTTGCTTAAACTCCATAAGAAAATATGCTTGAGAAAAAGAAAAACTGGTGAAGATGTCACCTATGAATAAAGCTTGGGTGAAAAACACTTCTAGCAAAGTTTCTGATTTGGGTTCTATTTACTTACTGGCTTTATCAACAGGATTTTTCTGTAGAAAAGTGTTTACTGGCAGGTAATGATATCCAGTGTAAAGAACCTCAAGGGAAGAGTCTAATAGGTCTCAGACCTACAGATCCTACAACTGCACAAAGCTAAAAAAGGGCATCAACTATCCAATCCAGTACTTGCACAAATGTCAAGGCTTTGGAAACCAAGGGCAAGTGGTGATGACAACTAGCCTATGGTATTAATGAAATCTCCCACCACCCCTATAAAGTCTCCACCCTCCCACATCCCCCAAGCGTGATTTTGCACAACAAGTTAAATAAAAGTAAACTGTTTATTAAAAGATACAGCAAAGGTACAGATACATAGATACATACAAAGATACAGATATATATATATTTACATATATATACAGTCTTGCTGTTTTCATGTGCACTATATTTAGCAGCACATTTAATCAAGCGGCATTTTTAATGGGGCTGTTTTGACACTTGGCATTGTTACTACGTCACTCTGACAAGATACAACTATAGCCTCGTGGAAATCTCAATGACTAAATTCCACTTCTCCAACTTTCAATAGTGGCAAAGAGGGAAAGGAGAAGGGAAGGGAGTACCAAGGCTGAGAACATTAGGTTAAACACAAGAATACAAAAGGGCCAAGGTAGCACAGGGAAGGGAAAAATGAATAAAATTAAAGGCTATCTGAACAATAACCTGAAGGAATAGTAAGAAACCATCATTAAATGGCAATGGGGTATGTACCCAAGATGGTCACATCAGCCTACAATGACCTTTTCCAATTCACTTCTTGTGTTGAACCTGACGATCTGCCTCTCTGCTCAGAAACTCCAACCCAATAAATCTGCTACCACCAAAATCTAGAGCTATAGAGCCTTGAAGCAAAACGGGAAGCTAAATAGTTGTACCGGGGGCTACCTTCCCACAAGTGCAAGGAGGGCCCAATGTCGGGTAGGGTTGTGATAACACTGTTCTCTGCAATTCGATGCTTTTCACTTTGTGGCTTGGTTCCACAAAGTGAACTGCATCGAGTTACTGTCAAATGAGAAGCTGCGGGTTGTTTCATCTGTCGTTTAACCCGGCCCTGCCGTTTAACCCGGCCCTAAGAAGAGTGAAACAGAATCCAAATCAGAAATAAAGTAACAACAACATGGCAGATTCAGGTATAAAAAAGAAAAACATAATATTCATCTCACTTACCTCTGAGGGCAAATTGCTGCTGAAAACATTATCATCATCTTTGTTTTCTTCACCATTTTTCTCCACAGGAACCCACTCTCCATAAACACTATCTGCTTCTTTTTTCCGATGTTGAGATCCAGATGACACAGGAAATTCTTTTGTTAATGTTACCTGGCTTTTTGGTGGAGTTGGCTTTGCTGCAGCAATCTAAAAAAATAAAATAACATTTCTTAATTAAAACTCTTACAAAAGATATGCTTGCCAGATGCCAATGGCTCACACAGGTAATCCCAGCTATTCAGGGGGCTGAGGTGTGAAGTCTGCAGTTTGAAGCCAGGCAGAAAGGTCCCTGTGAAACTCTTTATCACCAAATAACTACTAAAAAGAAAAAGCCAAAGTGGCTGTGGCATAAGCATTAGATCACCATCCTTGAGCACAAGAACAGCATCTAGGCCTTGAGTTCAAGCTCCAAGGGCAAAAAAAAATTCTTCCAAAAGTGGTTTCTTAAAAATTTCAACATTGGACCGGGAGTTTGGCCTAGTGGTAGATTGCCTGCCTAGCATGCATGAAGACCCGGGTTCAATTCCTCGGTACCACATACATAGAAAAAAGCCGGAAGTGTTGCTGAGGCTCAAGTGGTAGAGCTCTAGCCTTGAGAAAGTCCAAGGATAGGGTTCATGCCCTGAGCTCAAGCCCAGGACTGGCTAAAAAAAAAAAATTTAACATTACCCCTGAAGACAATGTTTAGATTGGAAGAAAATAATTTTTTACTAATCTGAGCCATGCACCCATAATCCTTGCTCTGAGGATCAACATTCTAAGACAATCCAAAGAAGCCAGAAGTGGAACTGTGGGTTAAGTGCTAGCCTTGAGCAAAAAAGACTGGGGACACACCCAGACCGTGAGTTCAAGCCCCACCCCTGACACACACCCTAAAACATTAAATCCATGTTTTTTGTTTATGTTTTAGTTTATACTTAAATAATTCTATGTGCAGGGCGCAGTGGCTCACACCTGTAATCCTAGCTACTCGGGAGGCTGAGATCTGAAGATCAAGGTTCAAAGCAAACCCAGGCATAAAGTCTGTAAGACCCTTATTTCCAATTAACCACTAGAAAACCATAAATGGCTCTGTGGCTCAAGGGGTAGTGCAGTAGCCTTGAGCTGAAGAGCTCAGGGACAGTGCTCAGGCCCAGAGTTCAAGCCCACAACAGAACAATATATATATATATCCATGTGTTATGTCATTTTATCAATTCATAAGTACTAATACTTACATTCAAATTGAAAAAAATGGGCTTGGGTTCACTGAGTTTAAAGGGATGATGATAAAAAGGAGGTTCTTCTTCTTCTTCATCCGAAACATGGGGTTTATTCACTATTACATCATCATCTTCTTTACTCTGTGCAATCTGTTTGCATTTCTTAAAAAAAAAAAAAAGATAAATCTTATGGTTTACATGGAACACATTATCATTACATAAAATCAACTTACAAACAGAAAAAGACTACTGATAGGTTAATTAAAAAGAAAAAAAAATTGAAGCCAGGCACCAGTGGCTCATGCCTATGCCTATAATCCTAGCTACTTAAAAGGCTGAGATCTGAGAATTTTGGTTCAAAGTCAACCCAGGAAGGAAAGTCCAGGAGACTTTTATCTGTAATTTATCTTCAGAAAACTGGAAGTGGCACTATGTTCTCAAAGTGATAGAGCGCTTTAACCCTGATGGGTAAAGCTCACAGACAGCCCCCAAGGCTGAGTTAAGCTCCACAACCAACCAAAAATATTAATAATAAAAGGTAATTCAGGGCCGGGAGTTTGGCCTAGTGGTAGAGTGTTTGCCTAGCATGCACGAAGACCCGGTTTCAATTCCTTGGTACCACATACAAAGAAAAAAGCTGGAAGTGGTGCTGAGGCTCAAGTGGTAGAGCTCAAGCCTTGAGAAAAGTCCAAGGACAGTGCTCAGGCCCTGAGCTCAAGCCCAGAACTGGCAAAAAAAAAAAAAGGTAATTCAGTTTACTAGCTGTTATTTAAACACACTCTAACCAGTCAGTCAACAACATTTATTGAGCACCTACTATGTGCAGAGCACTGTACTGGGCACTGTCTTGGA